>NC_059079.1:34136066-34448369 GCF_020497125.1 Mauremys mutica
CTTTCTGCCCTGGGCCACAGCAAGTCTAAGGCCAGCCCTGCTTGGTGGACCCCCTGAAATCTACTCAGGGGCCCCTCAGTGGACCCTGGACCCGTGGTTGAGAACCACTGATCTTGACTAAAGGGCCATGCTTTGCTCTTTGTATGACACATTCTCTTGGGACTGTATCTTTTTTTCTTGGTATGCTGTACATATGTCAGGGAATCAACTCAAGTGAGTTGAGTAGAAAGAATGGGGTGGCTTATACTCCTGAACTTTCCTATTTTATTCTGCCCATTGGTCTCATACGTGTAAAGGAAATGTACATGTTATGTTAAGGAATTACTTTACCGAGTGGCGGTAACACTAGGTTTGATCAATCACTATAAAGTAAGACAGTAAATGACCTTATGCTGAAGTATAGTTGCACTAGATATTAACATTGCACCAGAATTTGGTCTTCCATACTCTCCTAGTTTGAGAAATTATTGTAGGGTGGTGGTGGTTGTTGTTATTTATTATTATAACTGACACCACTGCAGGGAGTCATAATGAGCATTATAGATATCTGGTAGCATACTCTGCGTACGATGAGTTTGGAGACCAATGCTAGGTGCTTTCCGAGCACTAGGCTGAATTAACTCTATCCCTTATTGTGAAATGGAAGAAATCCTATAGTCAGTACTTCTCCAGACAAAACTCCGGTTGAAGATTATTTAATCTATTTAGTGTATCTGGGCATTTATATTCTGTTCAGCACTGTAGTTTGTGCATACAACAGGATTGGTTCTGTGTATTTGCTGGAGGCTACACCAAGTACTGTAGATAGCATGAAAGATTCCTTTTTTGTTATCATATATTAATATTATTGCTAATTTCAAACAGATGAATTGCAAGCTTCTGCTGGTGTTTGCTTTGCATTGTCAACCATATTTCCTGCCATTTACCATCTAGACAGAGCCATCCCTAGGGTACGGCGAATCGAGGCGACTGCCCCGGGCCCTGCGTTTTGGGGGGGCCTTCATGCACTTCTTGAGAAGGCAGGCACCTGGAGGGGAGGGGAGGAGGGCAGGGTGAGGAGCCAAACAGGGAGGTGAGCAGCAGGCGGGTGCGGGGGGGGGTGAGGAGGAGCCCCCCTAACAACCTCTCCCTCTCCCCAATGCCTGCTGCCCCCTGGCGGGCTCCGCCAATCAGCACCTCCCGCTCCCTCCCAGCGCCTGCTGCCTGCCGTGGATCAGCTGTTTTGCGGCATCTGGAGGTGCTGGGTGAGGAGGGGAGAGGAGTGAGGGCGCAGCACGCTCGTGGGAGGGGGTGGAACTGAGCAGGGAAGAGGCGGGGTGGGAATTGGTGGGGCTGGGGTGGAGTGGGGGTGGGAAGAGGTGGGGCCTTGGGGGAAGGGGTGGAGTGGGGGCGGGGCCTGGGCAGAGCCAGCGGAGAGCACTCCGCGGCAGATAGAAACTCGGCACCTATGTCCCGAGCCCCACATCTCTCTATGGATGACCCTGAATATATAGTGTAGGTTTTTACACCTCTTTTGGTACTCCTAGAGGAGTATGTATATAGCTGATAGAATGAAGGAATATATATTAAACTTTTGTCCAGTATTTACTGGTATAGTTGAGTGTCTGCTATTTTTAAGTCATTGTAACTGGGTAGGATGAGTGGTTCTTGTCCTAGCTTAAGTCAGATTATTTATAATGTCATTGGCAGTGCAATAGCAGGTTGCTGATGGTTTCTATGCTATCATATACAGTAGGTACCCGAGATGTTCCTGTTCCAGGGGGTTTTATGGGCCTGGGATTCTTTTCCTTTTTATGGTGGTATATTTATCACGTACCCATCTTTATGTGACTTGATGTGAGCAGGCTGGGTAGCACCATTTGTTCTCTTTATGGCATAGAGTAGGGTTTTTACTGTGCAATAACTGATGATGGGCGATTTATTTTATGCTTGGGGGTGAATGAATCTTCATTGAAGCTGGTGGGTGACACTGCTGCCCTTTATTCAGACATAGTCAAGCTCTTTTGTGGAACCAGAGAGCTGAAGGAATAGGAGCCATTACCCAAAACACAAATATGTAGCACAGCTAGAGTAGATGGTGACTACATGTTGCCTGAGGGCTTGCCCTGGAGACTGATACAGTAAACTGTGGGTCTGTGGGATTGATCAGTGGAACTGTGTGTGTGGCTGTGAGTGAGAGATGCAGCAGAAACAAATAGAAGGACATGGAAGGAGCAAAGAAGTCTAGACACAGCCAAAGAAGCCCAGGTAGCATGACCTTGAGAAAAAAAAGCTGAGGGGGAACTTTTGGGTACAGTGGCGGCTGAAAAGAGGCCTAGAACTATGAGCAAAGAAACTCTTTCCTATTTTTGATTCCAAATATGTTCAGGGAAACAGGACTGTGTACATTCTTTGTAAAACCTTGTAAACAAGATGGCATCAAACAATATACCTTACTCCATCAATTTCTCCGACCAGAAATTAAACCTTGAAAATTAGTTAACTACTCAGGTCAAAAAGGGGGTAAGAGTATGTGTGACCAGGGTCTGAGTGGGGGCCAGCTGAGGTCACTCAATTAGAATGAACTGAAAAGAATGGGGCAGACAAACCCCAAAGCTGGTGGATAATTCATACTTAAATTTACCAAGCCAGCATAAAACAGCTTATTTATTACCTCGCTGGTTATTCAGAAGTCCAAAACAACACAGTTCCCTTAAAGAACCCAGCCTCAGGCTCCCATCCAGGTACCTAAGTCAAATATGATGAAGATTCCTGTAAATCTTATTTCATCATATAAAAGAAAAGGTTCTATCAATCCCAAAGGATCGGACATATTACCTCCCAGGTTAATGAATATTCCAGGTCTTACCCAAATACATGTATACAGCCAATTTTTATTAACTAAACTAAAATTTATTTAAAAAGAAGAGAGTGAGTATAGGTTAAAAGATCAATATACATACAGACATGAGTTCAATTTTTGAAGTTCAGATACATAGCAGAGATGGTGAGCTTTGTAGTTGCAAAATGTTCCTTTAGAATTTAGTTAATAGGTTATAGTCCAATGTCCAATATATTATCCAGGGCATTCCAGTTTAGGACTGGGATCTCAATTCTTATGGCTTAAGCTTCCCCTGTATGAAGTGAAGCCTCAAGCAGATCTGAGATGTCAGAATCAGGAACCAACGGTCTTTGTTGTTCTAGCATTCACTTGACCACACACTCCTGGGTAAACAATAGGCTTTTGATGTAACCTTCTGTTTTCTAAACACCACCAGTAATTAGTTACACAAATTAACTTAGGGCAGTTTATCACAAACTTCAGAGACATATAGACCCTGAGATTACTTCACCCAAGATCAATCTAAGGATACGTCTACACTACAGGATTATTCCAATTTTACATAAACCGTTTTTTTAAAACAGATTGTATAAAGTCAAGTGCACGCGGCCACACTAAGCACATTAATTCGGCGGTGTGCGTCCATGTACCGAGGCTAGCGTTGATTTCTGGAGCGTTGCACTGTGGGTAGCTATCCCATTGTTCTTCTTCGAGTGATTGCTCCTATCCATTCCAGTTAGGTGTGTGCGCGCTGCGCGTGCACGGCTCTTCGGAAGATTTTTACCCTAGCAACTCCGGCGGGTCGGCTGGGCGCCCCCTGGAGTGGCGCCGCTATAGCGCAGGATATATACCCCAGCCGGCCCGTCCGCTCCTCAGTTCCTTCTTTCCGCCCGTGACGGCCGTTGGAACAGTGGAGCGCAGCTTAGCTGACCTCCACTTCCCTAGCTACTCGTAGGCACCGGGGCGCCAGTAGCCACTCCTGATCATCGAGCCTCGCACCCTCGGTCGACCGCCCGGCACAGCTAAGGTGCAGGTCCCGTTTTCGGTACCGGTCTGTCTACCGGTACCGATCCCCGGTGCCGCATCAAGCAACGTCAGGTACAGACGGAGACTCTACCAAGAGCTTTTCATCTCCTCCATGGCCATCCAGCCACGCATCAGTGTCGTCCCGTGCGGACACTTCATATGCGTAGTTCTCTGTTTTCCGATGTGCCCTCCAGAGTCTTCCAGGAGACCTATCAGTGGTCATTCTGGGCGCCTTGGGTGTACTACCACGCCAGAGGCGTACCGATGATCCCATCTCGTTCCGTTCCCTCGGAGCTCTGGGTGCCAGAGGCGACAATTAGTCATCCCCCTCCGACCAGTACAGAGCAACCCCCGGTTCGGCACCGGGCTCCCAGATCCCATCGGATCAGGAGGTCGTCCAGGAGCTCGAGCCCACACAGGACCCGCTTGTCCCTGGCCTTTCTTCTTCCTCCTCCCCAGATGAGGCGGGGGCAGGAACATACCCCTCCGGCCCTCCTCTAATCGAAATGCGACCAGCCCCTAAATCCAAAGAGGCTGGGCGTGTGGTCTTACTGGGCCGTAAGATGTACCTGGAGGGGGCCCTGCAACTTCGTGTAGCGAACCAGCAAGCCCTGCTTAACCGCTACTGTGGGTGGCGGTGGGCATATTTACAGAGTCGGTTCTTCGGAACTCCCGTCAAGAGTTCGATGCCCTCCTGCAGCGGACGGACGGAGCCGGAGAGAGCTTCCCTCCAGGCCTCGTTGGACGCAGCTGACTCCGCTGCCATGACTCTGGCCTCGGGTGTTGCCACGCGGCGCGTTTCATGGCTCTAGTTGTCGAGCCGCCCCTCGCAGCTGCGGCAAGCTATACAGGACTTGCCCTTCAATGGCACAGCCCTGTTCTCTGAAAACACTGGCCCTAGGCTGCAGAACCTAAAGGGCAGCAGGGTCACTTTGCTCTCTTTCTCTCGGCATGTGCACGCCGGTGATTCAGCGCCGACGTTTCCGTCCCCAGCCTCCGCTCTTACCCTGCGCCTTGACAAAGTCAGGACTTGGCCAGCGGGCGTGGCTTACACGGTCGTGGCCATCAATCCGGACCCCAAAGGAGCCGAAATTAGGGTCCTTCTGACCACCAATGGGGCAAAAGCCTGCCCATCCTCGCCCCTCCTAAGGAACCCTCTCACGAGCGACTCCTCTGGCACGAGGTGCGGACGCTCCTCTTCATCGGAGCTATACAGGAGGTACCTAAGGGCGAAACCTAATCCCCTAGGCGAAGGGAGGTCTCAGACCTATCCTACGCCTGCGGGAACTCAACAAGTCACAATGCAGATGAGTTCCGCATGGTACCCAGGGCGACCGTCATCCCATCCTGGGATCCCGGAGACTGGTACGCCGCCCTCGATATGAAGGGCACGTGTTTTCATGTCACCATTTCTCTTCCACACAGAAGGTACCCTTGGTTGGGGCCTACCATCGTTATTCCCAGTATACGGCCCTCCCGGTTGGCCTCTATACAGCCCAGGGGTGTTCAAAGTGCATGGCTGTAGTCGCCGCCTTTCTTCGCCACTGTCGGATACACATTCTCCGTATCTAGACGAGTGGCTCATTCGAAGAACCACCGGGCCCAAGTTACCAGTCATGTGGGCATCGACACGAACCTATTCCTGTGTCTAGGCCTGATGATCAATAGTAAAATCCACTCTGATTCCCATTCAGGGAAGGGAATTCATTGGAGCCGTCCTGGACTCCAGACTCGCCAGAGCCTGCTTACCTCAGCCTTGGTTTCAGGCGAGGGTAACAATTGTACAAGGTCTATGGACCTTCCCGCCAACTTGGGCTCGCACTTGCCTAGGTTTCCTGAGTCACATGGCTGTCTGCACGTTTGCAACCAAAAATGCCAGGCTTCGCCTCTGTTCACTTCAATCGTGGCTCACCTGGGTGTGCCACCCGGGCAGAGATGACATACTCGTGGTCGTCTCGTTCCCCCCGAGCAGCCTAGGCTCCCTCGACCGGGAGTCAGCGTCCTCCCTGGTGTATCCAGGGATGCTGTTTCATTCACCCCTCGGGGTCCCTCATGACAGACAGCCCATCTCTTGGCTGGGTGCGCACCTGGCGTAGTTTCGCACTCACGGCCTTCGGTCAGCGCAAGAGCTGGCCTTACACATCAATGTCCGAGAGCTGAGAGCAATCTGCCTTGTGTACCAGGCGATTCAGCTGGCGGATCGTCTCAGCAGATCCTTACTGTCTCACAAGTGGTAGTTTCCTCCCGTCTTTATCTATTCCATTTTCCAGAAGTGGGTCTTTCCCCGCATAGTCCTCCTCGCTCTTGCGAGAACGGAAAGAGAGAGAAATTCTCCTCGTTCCAAGGCCTCTCCCCAGGCTCGGTCTTGGAGGATTTTCCTGAGGCCATGGATCAGCCATCTGCCGTACGCTTTCCACTGTCCCCGCTGGTTCACAAGGTCCTGCTCAAACTCCGCAGGGACAGAGCGCCCCTGATCGTGATCGCTCCAGTGTAACCTAGGCAGCACTAGCACACCATGTTGCTACACCTGTCGGTAGCAACCCTCTTGGCACAGACCCCATGACGCGGGATCACGGCAACCTTCACCACCCGGTCTTGTAATCCCTGCACCTCACAGCAGGACTCCTGCGTGGCTAAACCGATTCGAGTTATGTTGTTCTGCCTCGGTTCTACAGGATTCTCCGGGGTGGTAGAAAATCTTCCATTCGGTTAAAGTATCTGGCCAAGTGGAAGCGTTTCTCCTGCTGCTACGAAACGCGCAGTGTTTCTCCCGCCGAGGTCCCGCTCCATTCCATCTGGTTCCTCAGGGCTTGGAGCGTTTATACCTTCCCCCCCAGTGGGGCCCCGCCATAAACCTGGCTCTTCAATCTGGTTCTAACCAGTTTTATGACTGCCCTATTCGAGCCAATGTCAACATGCTCATTGATATACCTGTCCTGCAAGACAGTTTTCCTGTAGCCTTTCCTGCGGCCAGACGAGTCTCCGAGCTTCAGACTCTCACAATAGGCCCAAGGTATACTGTGTTCCTCAAGGACAAGGGCAGTTATTACCACGTCCGACCTGCCTCCCTAAGGAGGTGTCGGCCTTTTATATCTACCAGGATATCTTCCTTCCGGTCTTCTTTCCGAAGCCACTCTCTTTGCAAGGAGAGCAACGGTTGCCATCCTTCGACATCCGTAGGGCGTCCACAATCTATATCTAGCAGACAGAGCCCTCTCGTAACGCCCCCAAACCCTTCATCGTACCGGCATACCGGACGAAGGGCATACCTGTCTCCTCCTAGAGGATTTCATCTTCAATGACGTTGTGCATCCGCACCTCCTCTGTTTTGGCCTATGTTCCATAGCGCCACCTTGCTGCACATTCCGCCAGGGCTCACGCTTCTCAGCTGCCTTCCTGGCTCGCATACCCTTTAGGGGGATGTGTTGTGCACCTACCTGGTCCTCGGTCCACACCTTTGCCTCATTGGTCCAGGAGTCCAGAGCTGATGCAGCCTTTGGCTTAGCGGTTGTGTTCTGCAACATCTAACTCCGACCCCACCGCCTACGTAAGGCTTGGGAATCACCTAACTGGAATGCATAGGAGCAATCACTCGAAGAAGAAAAGACGGTTACTCACCGTAGTAACTGTTGTTCTTCGAGATGTGTTGCTCCTATCCATTCCAGACCCGCCCTCCTTCCCCACTGTCGGAGTAGCCGGCAAGAAGGAACTGAGGAGCGGACGGGCCGGCTGGGGTATATATCCTGCGCTATAGCGGCGCCACTCCAGGGGGCGCCCAGCCGGCCCGCCGGAGTTGCTAGGGTAAAAATCTTCCGAAGAGCCGTGCACGCGCGGCGCGCACACCTAACTGGAATGGATAGGAGCAACACATCTCGAAGAACAACAGTTACTACGGTGAGTAACCGTCTTTTCCTGCAATCTCCCCCGCCCATTGGAATTCTGGGTTGAGATCCCAGTGCCTGATGGGGCAAAAAACATTGTCTTGGGTGATCTGTGCAGACGCCATAGCACAGCAAGCATGGACCCTGCTCAGCTCAAGACAGCAATCATGGACGTTTTAAAAACCTCACCCATTCTTGTGCACTCAATGCTGAACCGGGACCTGCAAAGCCAGGCGAGGAGGCGGCAGCTACGGCAGCGCGGTGACGAGAGTGATGAGGACATGGACACAGAATTCTGTCAAACTGCGGGCTCCTGCACGTTGGAGATCCTGCTGGTAATGGGGCAGATTCTAGCCATTGAATGCCGATTCTGGGCCCGGGAAACAAGCACAGACTGGTGAGACCGCATAGTTTTGCAGGTGTGGGACAATTCGCAGTGGCTGCGAAACTTTCGCATGCGCAAGGGCACTTTCATGGAACTTTGTGACTTGCTTTCCCCTGCCCTGAAGCGCCAGAATACAAAGATGAGAGCAGCCCTCACAGTTGAGAAGCGAGTTGCAATAGCCCTCTGGAAGCTTGCAACGCCAGACAGCTACTGGTCAGTCGGGAATCAATTTGGAGTGGGCAAATCTACTGTGGGGGCTGCTGTGATGCAAGTAGCCAAAGCAATCACTAAGCTGTTGCTACGAAAGGTAGTGACTCTGGGAAATGTGCAGGTCATAGTGGATGGCTTTGCTGCAATGGGATTCCTTAACTGTGGTGGGGCGATAGATGGAATCCATATCCCTATCTTGGCACCGGAGCACCAGGCCACCCAGTACGTAAACCGCAAGGGGTACTTTTCAATGGTGCTGCAAGCACTGGTGGATCACAAGGGACATTTCACCAACATCCACGTGGGATGGCCAGGAACGGTTCATGACGCTCGCTACTTCAGGAACCACTACTCTGTTTAAACGGCTGCAGCAAGGGAATTACTTCCCAGACCAGAAAATAACAGTTGGGAATGTTGAAATGCCTGTCGTTATCCTGGGGGACCCAGCCTACCCCTTGATGCCATGGCTCATGAAGCCATACACAGGCAGCCTGGACAGTAGTCAGGAGCTGTTCAACTACAGGCTGAGCAAGTGCAGAATGGTGGTAGAATGTGCATTTGGCCGTTTAAAGGCGCGCTGGTGCACATTACTGACTCGCTCAGACCTCAGCTAAACCAATGTCCCCATTGTTATTGCTGCTTGCTGTGTGCTCCACTATCTCTGTGAGAGTAAGGGGGAGACCTTTATGGTGGAGTGGAAGGCTGAGGCAAATCACCTGGCCGCTGATTACGCACAGCCAGACACCAGGGTGATTAGAAGAGCACACCAGGAAGCGGTGCGCATTAGAGAAGCTTTGAAAACCAGTTTCATCACTGGCCAGGGTACAGTCTGACTGTTGTGTTTGTTTCTCCTTGATGAAACCCTCCCCCCCTTGATTGACTCATTCACTGTAAGCCACCCTCCCCCCCCGCTTCGATCACAGCTTGCTTTCTAAGGAAATAAAGTCACTCTCATTTAAAAACCATGTATTCTTTATTACTTAATTATAAAAAGAGGGAGAGAACTGACAAGGTAGCCCGGGTGGGGTTTTGGAGGAGAATAGTAGGGAAGTAAAAGGCCACTATAAAAATTTCATAATTTCGTAATAATGAGAGTGGGCGGGTGCACGGAGCCTACCCCCACGAGTTCTTACTTGTCTGGCGGGTGAGGAGGCTAAGGAACATGCTGAAGGGGAAGGGTGGTTATACAGGGGCTGCAGCAGCACTCTGTGATACTGCTGCCGTTCCTGAAGCTCCACCATACGCCGGAGCATGTCAGTTTGATCATGCAGCAGCCCCAGAGTTGCATCCCGCCACCGCTGATCTTCCTGCCGCCACCTCTCATCTCGAGCATCTCTCCTCTCATCTTGAGCGTCTCTCCTGTCCTCACGTTCATCCCTCCTATCCTCACGTTGGTCCCTCCTGTCCTCACGGTCACTGGCATCTTTCCTGTACTTTGCTACCACGTCCTTCCACTCATTCAGATGCGCTCTTTCATTGCGGGTCACTTCCATGATTTCCGAAAACATTTCTTCTCACGTCTTTTTTTTCCGCCGCCTTATCTGAGATAGCCTTCGGGACGGAGTAGGGATGCTTGAAAAATTTGCAGCTGCATGAGGGAGGGAAAAAAGGGAGAGAAGTATTTAAAAAGATACATTTTAGAGAACAATGGTCATACTCTTTCACGGTGAACACCACTATTCACCTTACATAGCACATGTGTTTTCACTACAAGGTCGCATTTTGCTTCTTAATATTGAGTGCCTGCGGCTTTGGTGTTACAGATCACAGACACAGGTCCGGGCATCAGAATTCTGCTTGCATGCGGCCATGGTAAGCCATTGTCTTTCGTCTTCTGCAGCCTTCATCTATCCAGCGCCCTCCTTTCTGAAATAGCAAGCAAAGCCCATTGAGTGCTGCTTCTTTCCTGTTAACGTGCAGCAGCAGAAACCACCCCGTGGCTGGTATCATGGAAGATCACTGCTAAACACTCCCCTTTCCACCACCCCCCTCAACCGCGTGGCTGGTAGCAGGAAAGATCCCTGCTAGCCAAACGCGGAAAAGCGCAGCGCCAATCGTCCCCCGTCCCCTCCCCCCGTTTGGCTACCTGCAGGGAAGGATTTCTTTTAAGCCACAGGCAAATAGCCCAGTAGGAATGGCCATCTCTGTCCCCTTACTTAAATTCCTGAGTTTCAACCAGGTTACGATATCACTCTCCTGAGGATAACACAGCGAGATAAAGAACGGATGTTGCTTGAATGCCAGCAATCACCGGGATCATACGCAGCTAAGCTTTGTCATGCAGTGATACCAGATTACTTGCTACATGCATGGCGTGGTCAAGTGTCCTACCATGGAGGACGGAATAAAGCAGCGCTGCCCAGAAACTTTCTGCAAAGGCTTTTGGAGTACCTCCAGGAGAGCTTCATGGAGATGTCCCTGGAGGATTTCCGCTCCATCCCCAGACATGTTAATAGACTTTTTCAGTAACTGTACTAGCCGCGAATGCATCCCAAGTCCTCAGGGCAAATTAATCAATAAAAAACGCTTGCTTTTAAACCATGTCTTATATTTACAAGGTACACTCACCAGAGGTCCCTTCCATGGCTTCATTGTCTGGGATAGTTGCTTGGGAGGGCTGAGAGGGTAATTCCATCAGGGTGAGAAAAAGCTCCTGGCTGTTGGGGAGAACCGAGTGCTGTGTGCTCTCTACAAGCTCGTCCTCCTCTTCTGCCTCATCTTCCCTGTCTGCAGAATCCTCAGCCATGGCTGCGATTACCACCCCCACCTCGGAATCCATGGACAGGGGTGGGGTAGTGGTGGCGGATCCCCCTAGAATTGCATGCAGCTCAGCGTAGAAGCGGCATGTTTTCAGCTCTGCCCCGGACCTTCCGTTTGCTTCTTTGGCTTTGGAAATTTTTTCAAATGTTTTTTCATTTAGTCTTTTGGAACGGAGTTCTGTTAGCACGGAATCCTCTCCCCATACAGCGATCAGATCCAGTACCTCCCGTGCAGTCCATGCTGGAGCTCTTTTTCGATTCTCAGGAGACTGCATTGTTACCTGTGCTGATGAGCTCTCCACGCTGGCCAAACAGGAAATGAAATTCAAAAGTTCGCGGGGCTTTTCCTGTCTACCTGGCCAGTGCATCTGAGTTCAGATGGCTTTCCAGAGCGGTCACAATGGTGCACTGTGGGATAGCTACCGGAGGCCAATACTGTCGATTTGCGGCCACACTAACCCTAATCTGACATGGCAATACCGATTTGAGCTCTTCTCCCCTCGTCGGGGAGGAGTACAGATATCGGTATTAAGAGCCCTTTATATCGATATAAAGGGCTTCGTTGTGTGGACGGGTGCAGCGTAAAATCGGTTTAATGCTGCTAAATTCGGTATAAACGCGTAGTGTAGACCAGGCCTAAGTGTTAATGTTTCTTGTTGATCTCTGACAGACAGTGACAGGCAGGAATTGTCTATTTACATGGCTAGCTTCTAAGATGCACACAATTAGTATTACTTCTAACAATATAGGTTTGCATTTCCAAGTTCTAGCCTATTTAGCATACAATGGCCCTAATTATCATTCACATACCTTTCTAACATGTCTTTAAAGGTCGGCTTTGGGTCATTCAACCTGCAAGCTGTTTAACCCTTTCTGGCCATAAGTTATATTTTGTATAAGATTTGTTGCAATTATATAACAGTGGTAGCAATAATGATTTGCGTGGTTATATTTTAATTAGACAGTGTCACAGTATGATACAATCAATTTGTATATAAAGTAGAGTAATTCAAAATACTGTCAAGATACAGTACAGAGAAACAAAAGCTGACGTGTACAGGATGCAAAGATGCAAACAATTATACTCACTAGAGATGACCGCAAACCACAAAATTCCACTATGGATCCAGAGTTCCAGCACCCCAAAGCTGGAAAATGTTCACACTTGAGGTTTTGGTTTTGTTGCAACGTGGTTCATTGGATAAGGCACAGTGAACTTGGAGTCATCAGACTTAGGTTCTACTTTTTGTTCTGCCATCGAGTCTTTGACATTTAATAAGTCACTTGGGGCCTGATTCTGCCACTGTTTCTCTTGTAAAGTAGTACCTTTCTATAGAAATAGTTTTATGGTACTATGCAACATGGGAAAAACTAAGCAGTGGCATCAGACCCTTAACCTCTGTTTGGATTTTCCAAAATCCTTAGGTTTTGGGGATCTGGGCCCAGGCAAATGAGCAGTCCCAAGGTAGCAGTGAGTCAGTGAGAAAATTAGATTCTTTCAGAACTGCAAAATGCGTGTGTGTGTGTGTCTTCCTGTGGAAATATGTGACAGAGAATGTACCCTAGTGAGAAGCAAAGAGCCAAGAGGAAGAATACTTACAAGGGAAGAAGGAAGAGGACAATATTTGCTTGAGAGATCAAAAAGTTGGGTTTATCTGGCCTTCATTTAATTTTAATCTGACACTCTAGATAATGAGTTTGTCAGGAGTTACTCTGTATTCATTCAAAGCCCTTAAAAAAACCCATTGTAATCCTTTCTTCAAATTTTATTTTAGTGTTTTTATGCTATTATTTATATGGAATTATTTAAAACGGTCTAATAACAAAGTAGCTTCCTTATCAAGATTTAACACAGAGACAGAGCTACAGGCATATCCCTTTAGATGGGATCGTTGTTTTGATCACTGAGATACACAAGTTCCATGTACACAGTATGTCTTTACTATACACTATTTCAGTTTCTATTGTTGGTTTATTTACTGAGTCCTATTATCCTTTTAATGGGATAACAGCAAAGTCTCAGTTGTAATGCAGAGTACATGGATTTCCTACAAAATACCTCAAAGCAGAAAAGTTTCCAGTGAGGACACTTTTCAGACTCAATTTCGGCTTTCTTTGATGCTAGAATGGAGTCTAGAGAGGAAAACTTCTGGCTATATATTGAGTTCTTTGAGTATTGTGGGAAAGAAGAGAAGTCACAGGATCTGCAGCAGTGTAGAGGTTTGCAGGCTCAGTCCCAGTGACCAAAAGGGACTGGGCCTTTCTCAGGTCCCACCATTTTTACATATTACGCCTGATTTACACTACAGTAACGAGATCACAGTCAGGCCCATTGTTCTTAAATTACACCAGAAATTATTTTTCTTTTGTCATTGTTTGTTTTGGTGTTAATGCAATAGGCATTTATGTTCTGTTATTTGCCAGTAGGTGGCTGTCAAGTCCAATACAATAATTAATTGTCTCCTGACTTCAGAAATGCATTATGCAAAAATCACTGCTTGTACTTCTTGTTACACTTTGAAGTTTAGTTAGCATGTTAATTAAATACACATTTATTTAAAAAGTTCCACTATATAGATTAACCACCTAGCTAGGATACTTGTCACATTGAGTAATTAAAACATTGACAGAGGGTTTTTAAACATCAATTGTGTGCAATTATATAGTATAATAATCGCCATCAGGAGTTCTGTAGAGCTCATTGTTAAAACAATTACAAAGCTCTGTACACTTCTTACAGCATTAACAACAATTGTTTCAATCCATTAGTTAACTAAATTTGTTTTGAATTTGTTAATTTAAATGTTATAGACAATCTACAGCATAGTTTATTCTCCCAACATTTAATAAAGCTGCTTCTGGACTTGTGATTCTGCTAGAGAACAATAACTGGAAGGGTTTTACTTTTTAGAAGGGAAGCATCTTTCTCTGGTATACTGGGTCCTTTTCCATTGTATTGTCTTGTATTTTATCATATTTTAGTTGGACCTCTTGTGAATGTGCCAAAATACTTTCATATAAATATATATACTTTGATAGTGTAGATGTTTGTGTTGAGTTACTGAATGTAGTGCAGTAAATGTCAGATTAAACTGAAAGGGAATTGTTTTAGCCTGTCAGAACACAGGGATGCTGTACAGTTCCTGATCCATAGCTGCACATGCTTCAGTTACGTATTCCTCTGTGCTTTGACTCAGCAAGGAGAGGAGGATTTCAGAGTGGAGTTGGCCAGGCCATGGTGGTTGTGGGGAAGGCTATGCCAATCAAAGCAGAGGGATTTATAGTATTCATGCAGAGAATGCAGGTGTGAAGAGTTGAAAAGCACATTTCAGGAAAATAACAGCTTGAGGGAATTCCCTGCTAACTCAGTAATAACTATATCCAGGGTTTATAAACACCCAGCCACCAGCCTTCATGTTAATTTAGCTCAGGAGACAGTTATACACCTCTACCCCAATATAACGCGGCCTGATATAACACGAATTTGGATATAATGCGGTAAAGCAGTGCTCCGGGGGGGCGAGGCTGCGCACTCCAGCGGATCAAAGCAAGTTCGATATAACGCGGTTTCACCTATAATGCGGTAAGATTTTTTGGCTCCCGAGGACAGCGTTATAGCGGGGTAGAGGTGTATTTTGTCAACAGGAAGCACCCACAAATTATCATTTAAAAGGGTAATATAAAAATAAAGCAAGGAAAAAACCCTTTTATGCTGTCTCTATACATCATAAAGAAGAAAAACTCGATGTTTTAAAAATCCATGAATGGAATGAAATTTCCTAGTTGTCTGCAAGGAGTGAAAATCCCAATTTAACACAGCAAAGAAACTACAGGTTACCACAAATTGGGGTAAATGGCACTCATACAGAGAAGGTGGTACCTGGAAAGTATATGTTTGATCCACTGGATTCCATAAGAGAATCCAGCAAGAGAGATGGGATATAATGGAAGGAAAAAAAAAGCTGTCTGATTAAAGAAAGATACAAATTCCAGTGCTAAAAGGTCATAAACAGCAATCTTGCTTTTCTGTTGTAATTAATTGGGCAAATCAAGCCAGGAGTTAATCATCCATTTTTGGCAGCCCCAAATGCAAAATCTGAGACTATGAAAAGGCAAGCGTCTTCTGTCTTTAGAAAGTGTCTCTTTGGGGAGTGCCAGAGGGGTTTCTCTGCTAGTCCAAATTAATCACACAAATCGCTGTTCTGTCAACTTAATTTCCTTAGGTACTGCTGTAAACTGAGCAGCAACTGCTCAAGTGGACAGAATCACTGAGACATAATTATTTTAATAAGTGGAATTCGGTCTAAAAATGAAATCAGAAGTTTCTTTAAAACCTATACTAATCTGTCAACCATGGGAGAAAAATTATCTATTTACATATAGAAATAAATAACCAAAGGTAAATGCAAACTGTCACCAGCTTCCACTAAAAGGAAATGATGGTTGCGTGGGTACCAGAATGATATGATTTGAGGAGTGTTTCCTGGAGCCTGTGCCAGGTATACAAATTACTTCCATACATTTATAATTAACTTCCCCCCATGTCATCCAGAGTAAGCAGAGATTTTTTTTTTTAAATCTGGTTGGTATTAAAAAAAAGACTCTTGTCTTAAAATATATTTAGAGATATATATCTGCTGCAGAAGTAGAAGCTGCAGTACATTACAATGTGATTTAATAACTCCTTGGGAAAGAGCCAATTAGTATAGAAAACTGGAGACCAATTGCCTTCTTCAGCAGGAATTCCAAAAATTAAATGATTTATTAATGGCAGACATATTTCCAACAATATTCAGCTGTACTGGACTGTTTCCCTCCTTTTACAGCTGTGTCCTCAGGTGCTGATTTTTTAAGCTAAGCAGATTTGAGCCTGGCTCAGTATATGGATTGGGGTCCTCCAAGAAAAATATAGGATCATGCTAGAAGAGGGGTTGATTCATGATCTCACACTTCCCTCTAAGTCAGTATTGAATTAATGCCCCTGCCTGATATTAGGGTGGTGGTGCTGGATTTGTTTTTGTTTTTTAATTAGAGTTAAAATTAGAATCTTGATTATTTGTGTCTTGAGTGGTTTGTCCTTTTCAAATTTCAGTCTGGGTAATTACTTTCTGCCTATCTAAAACTTCCTTGTAATTTCAATTGGATACAAACTATTTTTGTAGTGATACTGTGAGCTGCTGAAACAGCTGCTGTTTTCTGCTGAAGAGGTAGTTGAATGTCAATGGTTCAGGGAAGAGTGAAATGTACTTGGGCATGTAGACATCTTTGAGATGGATATAAACCTAATCCCTATATCTGGAATATAAACTACAAGATTTGAGATGTTCAAAAACTAATAGAAATTTGGGACCCAATCCTGAAAACAAATATGCACATGCTTAGATTTAAGCATGACTTGCCCTACTTAAATCAAGTGTTCGAAGGATGTGGGTTTTGGATTTGAATTTTGCAGCATGAACATCTCTCTGTCATTCATTCATTCATTCATTCATGTGTGTACAAACACACAAAGATATATAAAAGTGTTGCAGAATCCCACAATATGGAAAGAGCTGTATAAATGTAGGGCCTTTATATTATTTTGCATATTTATATAAAGCTTTTAATCCTATAATGCATTCACTGTTAAAATCTTAGATTTGTTTTGCTTTGTTGTAATGCTGTAATAATGTAATACAAGAATTACACAGTTTTTGTCTCTCAGTTTTGGAAGAACTCCACCCTTCCTCCAATTGTTTATAGAATATTTCATGATTGTCCAATCTCCTCATAATTGTTTATACAATTTAGTTGCAGAACTGATTGCACCTCCAAGAGGCACAGAACAGAACTTGCAGTCCAGGGGAGAGGGGCTCTGGTGGCTTTAAGACAACTTTGTACCCTCCTGATCCTGGGCTGCTTCGGGGAGTGGAACAGTCTCTGTCATAAGTTATACAGGCCAGAGGGCTGTTTAAATTATACACTATGGGTTGCAGCATTGCCTGGAATCTGTGCAACACTGAATGCTGTGGCCCCTTCCCGATCAATCCTTAGTATATCCCCTACACCAGGGCTTGTGAGGGAGTCCTTGAAACACAGCATTATGGCTGTCTTATGTACCTGGATTGCAGGAGTGATGCCTGCCTGCACTAGGGGAATCCTCCAACAGCCATCATTGGGGCTTTATGCCACGCTGGCCCTTCTACTTGATATGAAGGGAGCCAGAGCAAGGATCTCACATATGTATACAATTTTACCCCCTATTTCATAATTTTAAAGTTCTAAATGCCAAAAACAATTGTATGCAATCTGTACTAAATAATAAATGCATGATGGTACTACTGTGAGAACCAAATGGTTCTACAGAATTGAAAATATCAACTTGAAAGCAGTGTTTCCTACGGAGAAGCTCAATGTCTGATGACTGCAGCCATGATACATTCTGTCATTGAAAGTTCCAAGCAGTACTAGATCACCAATATAACAGTAAGTCTGGTTATATTAATATGAATAGAAAAGCCCCTGACATTTTGTGATTTTTTTGTAAAATGTATCAGGTTGAAATGGGAATATTTAATTAGTTCTTATGCCTGAGTTCCATAACAAAATAAAAGTTCAGAACTTTGAAATACTTGCAACTCTTCAACCAACCAACATTATTGCAAGTATTAAGATGGAACTTCTCCTGGATGTAACTTTCATATATAAAATCACACAGGTCATATTTTTCAAAATTGTGGGCCTCAAGTTGGGTACCTCAAGTTGTCTGAAGTTGAGCACCCAAAATTAAGGCACCCAGAGTCACTAATCAGTTTTGACAATCTTGGTCCTAAGGTACTAGCATATCCATTCCTTTTCACCTTTGACAGTAAGATTTCTTACAACTGGGACAAGTTACAACTTTGACCTTAATTTGAAAGATGAGTTCTGTGGTAAAAAATGTATAGAAGTGAACACATTATTCTAATTTTGACCTACTCAGGATCTGAACCGAAATTTCCAGCATTTACAGAGAAGTAGATTAACTTATCTGTCTTCTGAAGGTTTTTTTAATAAGTGCAAAATCATAAAAATTTTAAGGTTGATATTTCTCATGTCCTTGTATCTAAACAAAAAGGTAAATCTATACCGGGGTAGGCAACCTATGGCACGTGTGCCAAAGGCAGCACGCGAGCTGATTTTCAGTGGCACTCACAGTGCCCGGGTCCTGGCCACCGGTCCGGGGGGCTCTGCATTTTAATTTAATTTTAAATGAAGTTTCTTAAACATTTTAAAAACCTTATTTACTTTACATACAACAACAGTTTAGTTCTATATTATAGACTTACAGAAAGACACCTTCTAAAAACGTTAAAATGTATTACTGGCACGCGAAACCTTAAATTAGAGTGAATAAATGAAGACTTGGCACACCACTTCTGAAAGGTTGCCGACCCCTGATGTATAGTTTATTAAAGATAATTTATTTTCCTAGATGTGAAAGCAAATTTATCTTGAATTATTTAATTTTTTAAGAATGAGTTGTTAGTGTTTGAGGAATCAAATGTGTATGCAGTTCTGGTGAGCATTTTTTATTCATATTAATATAACCAGACTTACTGTTACATTGGTGATCTCTTGTGCTTGGAGCTTTCAGTGACAGAATGTATCATAGCTGCAGTCATAAAACATTGAGCTTCTCAGTAGGAAACATTGCTTTAAAGTTTATATTTTCAATTCTGTAGAACCATTTGGATTTCACAGTGCATTTATTAGTTAATCCAGATTGCATAAAATTGTTTTTGGCATTTAGGACTTTAAAATTATGAAATATTAACTGTCCAAGTACAGGCAGCAATCTGAGTTCTACACAAGTGTGTGTGTGTGTGTGTGCGTGTGTGAAGTTTAGTGTCTAGACTAAAATATAGGGATCTGTTTGAATTTACCCTAACTGTGAGCTCAACTGTAAAAAGTTTGTGAACGTTCATAAGATGTCATAACAACATATGATAACAAATGTGGATGGGAAAATTGGACTGAAATAGTCCAAACGACCTACTGATATAACTCAAGGACTGTGTTAAGATCATGCCTGGTAACAAGAAAATGTGGGTCTGGAGACTAATGAACCAAAATTGAGGAGTCGGGTATTAGGCCTAATTGGTAGACAAAATAATAAGGGGATGGGCTATTCCATCCATCGCTTTCTTTTTAGGTCCTTATAAGAAAGAGATGTTGGGTGAAAAATACAGAAGAATGGAGGGAGGTTATTAGAGTGAGTTTCAACATCATGACTGCCCCCCGCATCGTCTGCTGCGATCCTGAGCCTTCCTCATCCTGATCCTGAAAGATGTCCTGACATAACCAGGCCACAGAGGGGTACCTAGATGACACTGGAATTCACCTGGAGCAGGGAGGGGTGACAAACACCACATGGGATGAAATGGGATTACAACTTTAACAGCAGCAACAGCAGCTCCAGATCATTTCTACGAACTTCTCTTTTACCCAAAAGGTCAGTTATTACCATCTTTGATACCATGTGAGAAACTGTCAAATAAGGGTCTTTTTTTCCTTCTAAAAGCTCTCTTCAGCTAAGGGAAGGGGAGCAAGGAATATTGCTAAAATGAAAGCCTTACTTTAATACTTTACATTTCAAATGCTAACTGTTTTTCCTTCTTTTCTGTATCTAATAGAAGGTTAAAAGGATTTTTAATGGTGTGTTTGCCATGGTACTAAGCAGACTCAGGTCTCTGTATACTAAACTCTGAACCTTATTTAAAACTGTTTTAATGTTGGACTGTGAGAGAGTCATGTTAACACCTTTGACTCTTTGGACCCATATATTCCATCTAAATTAATATATTTTATTGCCCCAGTCCTGCTTTCAGGGAACATAACATCTGGCACAACACTCACATAAATCTGCACACATACAGGGGGCTGGATCCATTTCCTGCTGTAAATCATTGATTTAAACAGTTACTCTAGGAATGAATTTGGCCCATGATCTTTATCATAGCAGCTGTGCAGAGACATATGTTTCATACAAGATCATCTGTTTATTATTTTGATAATTCCTTGCTTTACTGAAAAAAGAAAGTTGATGGAATTCACAGAGACTTATTAAAGCTTAACTTTGTCCCTTTATAAGATTAAACCTATTTAAACAAGACAATGAGGCACACTACCTAAAAGGTGACTTTCAAATTAAATCCCCCCCCCCCTTTGCTTCATGGTAACATATAACAAAGGCCTGAAAAGTGTTTCTCCGCACCCCTCTTTGACTGCTTTTTTTAAACCTTAGAAATTCAGATTTTGTCTATCCTGAAACACTAGGGATGACTAGAAAGCTAGCAGGTTAGCCATGGTAGACATATATACCAAGGAAGTGAAACCTCATTGAAAGGGAATTTATTTTTATTATGATTGTTTAAAAAGGTGTTAACAAAAAACAAAGAGTTTTAACTTAAACATTTTTCCTCTCAAACGTTTAAGTTAAATAGATGTTAACAGAAAACAAAGCTTTAAACAATCATAATAAAAATCAGTCCCCTTTCAACACATCCCTTTAATTAACAGCTGAGGGAGCATACAATTGTCATGAGTTATTCTTGTCTATCAACAAAAATTGGAAAAATAAGACCTCACAATTCTAGGGTGAAAAACAAGCAGAAAGAGACTTTAAAATAAGGACTTTTTCAAGATCTATTAATGCATAATTATAAAAATAAGGAGGTCAAAAAAGATTCCTCCTCCTTTCAGGTCTCTCTTAGCATCACAATAGTGTATCTAATCAAAGCCTTAGCATTGTTCCCTATAGTTCTGGTTGGATTAATAATAATGCTTTCAGATACAACTGCATTGGCAATATTGATTTAGAAGCTGAGTCCTGCCTGAGTCGTCATTCTCTGGGGAATTGCGTGGCCTATAGGGAGGTACAAAGCTTTAAGGGGATCATCTTGGTCAGGTGACATACAGCACGATTTTATGAGTACCTGTAATGACATGATATCCTTGTTCATAAGAAGAAATGTTACATAACGCCTGTGCTCATGTATTATATTTACTTACTGAGTCAGGAATAATTTCCCAGTCCCATTTCAATGCTCAGCAGCAGTAAGTTTCTGTAAGGATCCCACTTAACTTCCTTTATTTGCATGATGACTTGTCTATTGTCTAATGGTTGTATCAAGTATTATATCGCTCCCTCTGCCTGGATTCTCTGGGAACAGGCTGGGTTGGGATCAGTACAGGAGAAAAAGGGAGGGGCTCTTTCTTCCGGGCTTTTGCAGCAGGAGGTTTCCTGAGCGGGCAGGGGGAGGCAGCCAGCTGTCCGCTGCCAGAGAAAGCCTTGGAACAGCGGCGCTCACCTCACGCTGGGAAACGGCCCGTCTACCCCGACCTGCTCCCCCGCCCTCCACGCTAAAAGACTCCCCTAGAGCGAGACCCCCGAGAGTTACCCCCTCTTAAAAGCCCCGCCCGCGACACTCCCCATAGGGGACGTTCCCTCCCCTGGGGGGGCGAGGAAGCCCCCCATTTCCACCCCCAGGCCCCCACCCCCCATAGGGAGACCCCTTGGAAGGAGCCCTAGAGGGCTGGGCCAGGGCTCCCCTACGGGCCGTGTTCCGGGAGGAGGTAGCGCTGCCCTGACCTTGTTCCCGGGCCTCCCTGGGGAGCGGCGGCCTCTCCCCTCCCCCGTAGCCGGGCCCGCCCCTCTCCCAGCCTCCTCCGCGGCTCCCCCTCCCCTTGTCCCCAGCCCGGTGGAGCCGCCGCAGCCCGACTCGCCGCAGCCACCTCTCGTCCTGCCCCGGTCGCCGAGGAGACCCCGGCCGTGTGCAGCCGCCCCGGACCCCGTTCTCTGCAGCCAGCGCTGCCCGCGGAGCCGCCATGAGCTGGGGCGCGGAGCTGTGGGTGAGTCGCTGCTGGCGCCTCATTGTGTCTGGGATTCTGCCGAGGGACTCCCGGGGGAGCGGGGCCGGGGGCTGGCGGGCTTTTGTTCGGCTGCCGAGAGGAGGGACAGGCCCGTGGCCCTCGCCCCCCTGCCAGCCGGGCCGAGGCGCTTGGGGGTGGGCAGCGGGGAGCACTGGGGAGGGGGCGGGTGGGCCGAAAGGGCGGGTGAGTGGGGGGTGGATGGGCAGCGGGGAGCGCTGGGGAGGGGGATTGGGGAGGTTTGGGATGGGCGGTGGGGAGCGATGGGGATGGGGATGGGGATTGGGATGGGCAGCGGGGAGCGATGGGGAGGGGGATTGGGGAGGTTTGGGATGGGCAGCGGGGAGCGATGGGGATGGGGATTGGGATGGGCAGCGGGGAGCGATGGGGAGGGGGATTGGGGAGGTTTGGGATGGGCAGCGGGGAGCGATGGGGAGGGGGATTGGGGAGGTTTGGGATGGGCAGTGGGGAGCGATGGGGAGGGGGATTGGGGAGGTGGGGGATGGGAAGGGGAGGTTGGCTGGGCAGTGAGGAGGACTGGGGAGGGGGATTGGGATGGGAAGGGAATAATGGGGGTGATGGAAAGGGGAGATTGGGGATGGGCAGTGGGGAGTGATGGGGAGGGGGATTGGGATGGGAAGGGGAGGAGGACTGGGGAGAGGGATTGGGATGGGATTTGGGAAGAGGATGGCTTGGTTGGGCAGTGAGGAGGACTGGGGAGGGGGATTGGGATGGGAAGAGAGAGGGGGATTGGGAAGGGGGATTGGGGATGGGCAGTAGGGGGATAGAGATAGGAGATAGCGTGAGGGTTGGGGGCTGGGTATTGGGATGGGAATAGGGTAGGTGCTGGGCAATGGTGTGTGGAAATGGCAATTGATGGGGCTCTAGGAGAGTGCTGCATCTGAATTTCTAGTGCCCATCACTACAGTGGCTTGGCAATGGTAATGAGGGGCAGCTGGGGGGAGATGGCATTGGGGATGGCAGTAAGTGCCTTTAGAATAGTTTTTTGTGAACCACAACAGTATATCAACAAACAAGTTTTTTTGGTGAGTGAGGAAAGGGATGAAAAGGACTTTCCAGTTTGTTCAGTCCCTTTTGTTGCGAGTCAGTTGTGCCTGGTATCCTGTGTCAGGGGACTCAGAGAATGCTGAGCTGCTGGGGATGGGCTAGCAGTAGATAGCAGGAGGTGCTGTGGTGAAGAAGAGAGATTAGTGAGTAATGTAAGTAAAGTCTGATCCTGCGTGTATTTAGGCACCTGAGCAGCCCCATTCAGTTTGGAGACAACTCACATCCGTAAAGCTACTCTCGTGTATTTGCAGGATCAGATCCGTAGTTACTTAAGCAGGGGGTTGAAGAGAGAGGACTGTATCTATACATGCCTATTGATGGCACATAATTGTCAGAACAGTTCGCTGTTTTTGAAAAAAGGAGAGTCCCACAAGCAAATAATTTTGAGGTGTGTCCCCTCACTATGTACAATTATTCTATAATAACGACCTAAAGTATTATAGCATAGTATAGGGCTGTTACTTTCCTGTGGTACTTTTTGTACAAAGGGTGCATGGCTGCAAACCAGGCTGTAGCCTCTCTTATGTGTCCACACTACATCTTTGTTGTAAAAATTTCCACCATTAGTACAAGCAGTTTAATTCTACTAATGGTAGTTGTAGAGCAGGGGCGGGCAAACTTTTCCCTGTGGGCTGCATCAGGTTTCGTAAACTGTGTAGAGGGACGGTTAGGGGAGGGGGTCCTGGCCTGGTCCCAACCTCCTATCTGCCCCCGCCCCAGACTCCTGCCCCATCCAACGCCCCCTCGTTCCCTAATGGCCCCTCGGGGACCTCTGCCCCATCCACACACCCTGTCCCCTGACCATCCCCGGACCCCTGCCGCCCCATCCAACCACTCTGATTTCTGACGGCCCACCTAGACCTCTGCCCCATACAACCACCCCTTCTCCCTGTCCCCTGACTGCCTCCGGAACCCCTGCCCCTGACTGCCTCCTGCCACCCCATCCAACCCCCCCTCCTTCCTGATTGCCGTCCCCGGGATCCCTGCCCCCATTCAACCCCTTGTTCCCATCCCAACCGCTATCCACAACCCCACCTCCTGACCACCACCCTGAACTCCCCTGCCCTCTATCCAACCCCCCCCCCCGCTCTGTGCCCCCTTACCGCGCTGCCTGGAGCACCGATGGCTGGCGGCGCTACAGCCACGCAGCCTGGCTGGAGCCGGGCCACGCCACCGCCGCCACCATACAGCTCAGAGCACTGGGTCAGACCGGGCTCTGCAGCTGCGCTGCCCCAGGAGCTCACAGCCCTGCCACCCAGAGCATTGCGGCGATGGCAGCGGAGCGAGCGGGCTGAGGCTGCAGGGGAGGGGCCGGTGGCTAGCCTCCTGGGCCAGGAGCTCGTGGGCCAGGCAGGACAGTCCCCTGGGTTGGATGTGGCCCACGGGCCATAGTTTGCCCACCTCTGTTGTAGAAGGATTGCTAGTGTGGACAGGACTCCAGGTAACCACCAGTATTTTAAGTACCATGATGTCTAACCCAGTTCAGGATGAATCAACATGATATGGTACATTTTCTACACTAGTGTGCCCATCATTGTTACTACAGATGGCACAGTGGTGGTTGAAATGGTGGGAAATTTTAGGGAAAAAATCCTACTGTCTAAAAGGGCTCAGTTTTCCAATTTTAAATGCCTTTTGTCATATGTAGAGCTAGGTATTATGACGATTACTATATATTAGGGCTGTCAGGCGATTAAAAAAATTAATCACATGATTAATCACATTGTTAAATAATAATAGAATACCATTTATTTGAATATTTTTGGATATTTTCTATATTTTCAAATATATTGATTTCAGTTACAACACAGAATACAAAGTGTACAGTGTTCACTTTATATTTATTTTTATTACAAATATTTGTGCTGTAAAAAACAAAAGAAATAGTATTTTGTTTCAATTCACCTCATACAAGTACTGTAATGCAATCTCTTTATCATGAAAGTTGAACTTACAAATGAGGAATTATGTACAAAAAACCCCTGCATTCAAAAATAAAACCATGTAAAACTTGAGTCTACAAGTCCACTCAGTCCTACTTCTTGATCAGCCAGTCACTCAGACAAAAAAGTTTGTTTACATTTATGGGAGATAATGCTGCCTGCTTCTTGTTTACAATGTCACCTGAAAGTCAGAACAGCCAGTCTCATGGCACTGTTGAAGCTGGCATCTCAAGATAATTACGTGCCAGATGTGCTAAAGATTTATATGTCCCTTCATCTTCAACCACCATTCCAGAAGACATGAGTCCATGCTGATGACGGGTTCTGCTTGATAACGATCCAAAGAAGTGGAGACAGACTGCCACCAGCAGAAAGTTAATTTTCTTTTTTGGTGGTTTGGGTTCTGTAGTTTCCGCATCACTGTGTTTCTCCTTTAGGACTTATGAAAGCATGCTCCCCACCCCATCCATCTCAGATTTTGGAAAACACTTCAGATTCTTAAACCTTGGGTTGAGTGCTGTAGCTATCTTTAGAAATCTTACATTGGTACCTTCTTTGCGTTTTGTCAAATCTGCGTGAAAGTGGTCTTAAAACGAACAACATGTGCTGGGTCATCATCCGAGACTTCTTTAATATGAAATACATCGCAGAATGCGGGTGTAAAAGAGCAGGAGACATACTATTCTCCCCCAAGGAGTTCAGTCAAAATTTAATTGCTTTTTTTTTTTTTAAACAAGCATGGAAGCATGTCCTGTGGAATAGTGGCGGAAGAATGAAGGGGCATACGAATGTTCAGCATATCTGGCACGTAAATACCTTGCAATACCGGCTACAACAGTGCCATGCAAATGCCTGTTCTCACTTTCAGGTGACATTGTAAATAAGAAGCGGGCAGCATTATCTCCCATAAATGTAAACAAACTTGTTTGTCTTACTGATTGGCTGAACAGTGAGTAGGACTGAGTGGACTTGTAGATGCTAAAGTTTTACATTGTTTTGTTTTTGAGTGCAGTTATGTAACAAAAAAAATCTACATTTGTAAGTTGCACTTTCATGATAAAGAGATTGGATTATGGTACTTGTAGGAGGTGAATATACTATTTCTTTTATCATTTTTACAGTGCAAATATTTGTAATAAAAATAATATAAAGTGAGCAGTGAACACTTTGTATTCTGTGTTGTAATTTAAATCAATATATTTGAAAATGTAGAAAAGCATCCAAAAATATTAAATAAATTTAATTGGTATTCCATTGTTTAACAGTGCGATTAAAACTGCCATTAATTGCGATTAATTTTTTGAATTGCAATTAATTAATTTTTTTTGAGTTAATTGCATGAGTTAACTTCAATTAATTGACACCCCTACTATATACTGATTTATTTATTTAAGAAGAGTGTGGAATGAAGAGACAATTTTTCTGGTAAAAACTCTTTACTGGAAAAATAAATGTTAGAGCTTTATAGTTTGAAGTTGTTTAATCAGTATTGGTTCATTTTATCCCCCTGTCTGATAGTTGGTCTGTTATGCTAAATGGAATACAAGGGATTTGTTGGGATGTTTATGTGATATCTGGAATACAATTAACATATTACACTAAGACACCTGTTTGAGAGGTATCAGTACTTAGATAGAAAACTGTTTGGAGCATGGTTTATCTTTCTGTTCTGTCACTGTGCAGCACCTGACTCAATGGGACACCCCGGTCCAAGACTAGGGGTCTTAAGCGCAATGATAATACAAATGATAAATAATAATAATATTGCTTCATTGCCTACTAACAGTAGGCTAACAATGCTGCTATACTGCCTTCACAAACTAAAGCAAAAAATATAAGTGAAAGTTCTTGTAATTTTATTAACAATAGCAATTTATATAATTCGTATTAATAGCACAAATAACTAAATTGAATTCACACCTGTGCAAAAAATAAAATAAAATTTATAGCTCAGATCTTCAGCTAAGGTTACGGGTTAATGCTTTCAGCGTTTTGGTACTTTGGAAAAGTAGGGGTGTTTGTGTTATGAGGACACTGGATTTCTTGTGTAAGCTCCAAAACAATTATAAGATGTTTTATAAACACAAAAAAATAGGTCGACTAGAATTTGCCTATTTGGGCAATTTCTCAAGCAGATTCACTTTATACTTGTGAGTGACAGTTAAATTGCTGTCCTCAAAACCCTCAGAGTATTGAATATAAGATTGCCTTCATCCTACATGTAAAGAGGCATAGATGAAAGAGGTGGATCTTGAAATTGCACTTATTTGAATGACCAGCATTTTGGACATAGGAGGCAGGCAAATCAGTTGAAAGATAAACTGATATGGCCAGGAAACTTACAGTTAAAGTTTACCAGTTACCTATTAAGTGTTATTTTGCAATCCATTAATTGTTCATGTGCCTTAACTTTAAGAACGCTGTCATGCTTTTTAAGCATAGAGTTTGACCCTGCCATTCTTACCCATCTGCAAAATTCATATAATTGTTTGTTTTAGCTGAGTACTCTGCCTCTTTACAATAACAAAACATGAGATGGAGTAAGGGCTCTTATTAAGGATACAGAGGTTCATTATTAAATGGTGCAAGTTCTATAGACTCTAAGTGTTTTTTAAAATGCTCAATAATAGATATGTATATACACCTCTACCCTGATATAACATGACTCGATATAACATGAATTTGGATATAACGCGGTAAAGCAGCGCTCCGGGGGGGCGGGGCGGGGCTGCGCTCTCTGGTGGATCAAAGCAAGTTCGATATAACGCAGTTTCACCTATAACACAGTAAGATTTTTTTGGCTCCCTAGGACAGCGTTATAGTGGGGTAGAGGTGTATATTTAAAAAACAAACAAACCATTTTTTTTCTGTGTGACTGCCAAAGCAATGCTTTGTGTTCTTCTGCTGACTGCAACATCTTTCATCTATTCCTTAACCTGTTCTGATATCAGTTCATGTGAAAATAAAGATGTTTTGACATAAGACAAAACATAAATTAAAGTGTTTTATGAGAACAGCCACTTCAATCTAGGCTAAAAACATTTAAGAAAAAAATCAATATTTGTTAAGCTTCAGAGGGGCAGATGTGAAAAATTTATGGCAGGGGTTCTCAAACTGGGGATAGGGACCCCTTGGGGGGGCAGCTGTCACCCTCCACCCCAAGCCCCTCTTTGCCTCCAGCATTTATAATGGTGTTAAATATATAAAAACGTGTTTTTATTTATAAGGGGGGGTCACACTCAGAGGCTTGCTATGTGAAAGGGTTCACCAGTACAAAAGTTTGAGAACCACTGATTTATGGTATCTTTTTATATTTAGATAAAGCAGTGGATGAAAGGGATGAACTGATTGACCCATAGAGGTCCAGAACCCATACAGTTGGCACTCTCAGAATACGCACATTGACCATGTGCACACTAGCCTTTTTTCTAAAAAAAAAAAAAAAAAAATCTTCGGATTGTTGCTAACCCCACTGCAGCCCCAATAGTCACTGATAGTGATGACTTGGAGCGTTAGTGTAACCAGGGCACTTGCTGTTTCTAGTGTTTCATCCACCCTGTTGTATAGACCTGCTCTGAGCAGGTTTAGATGAAACAGTACTGGAAGTTCACGTGGCTGCCTGGAGTCTTGCCTTTGCTAGTACTTGCACCAGAGCTAGTAACAACGGGAAATTTTCAGAAATAAAGCTGTTGTACACGAGCAAAAGGGAATACACAGCCTATTCATCATCTAGATCACTACACCACATGGATATATAACACTTTTAAATATAAATCTCTTTTGATAATTTATTAAACAAATGCAATTTAATGTGTGTGATGATTTAAAATTCCTTTAACTCTTTTCCCTATGCTTGAATAGGATCTCTTTCTTTTGCTGCTTATTGTTTGAAGTCCTGCTACTCTCAAAAATCGGAGTAGCATGGATAGCTGGTTCTCTTCTTAAGTCCTGATGCTACTTCTGATTACTTAAGAATAATGGTGAGTGGGTAGAGGTGATGAACTGGAGAGAAGTCTTAGGGAATTAAACAAAAGCAAACCAACACACCGTATGTTTGTGTTGTATTTATTTGATACTAGAGATCATACAATTATAGTATTAAATTTACATCGTAGTTACACTTCTTTAAAAATAGTCTTCATAGTCCATAGCTGTATCAGGCATACTACACTAGAACTTTTTTTTGTGGATTGTTTTCTATATTATTTAAATGTGGGTATTTTTCGCAAACAAACCATTTTAAAAGTACAACACTCTCCAGAGTTTGTGTGTCTCAGGTAATATATGCACGTCTTGGGTGCTCTGAAATACACTGCTGGACTTTGTACCTTAGCACACCAAAAATGCGTGTGTATTGGCTGAACAGAATGCTTCTTGTGTGTTAGTGCTTACATATATGTGTACATTTTTCTTACTTGACAGCATTCCTTTCAAATAATGTGAACCAAAAATAGTAAAAAGGCTTGTTAGTTTAAGATGACATATCTATAGGACTACTTTCTTCTACAGGTTTTCTTCACGGTGCATAAAAAATTGATCCATCTCCATTATTTCCATATCTTGTTACAAGTTTCTGTTGTTCTTCGAGAGATGTCCCTGTGGGTGCCTGTGGGTGCTCCACTCTAGGTGTCGGTGCGCCCCTGCGCCTTTGATCGGAGATTTCTGCAGCTGTACTCCTACCGGCCACGCATGCTCAGAGCCTGCCCCCCCGCTCTGAGTATAGCTCTAGTGAGCATGCGCGGCCGGTTCCCTCAGTTCCTTCTCTACTGTCCCCGGCTTGAGACGGAGCTCAGCAGACTCCTTAAAGAATTTCTTTTCCTCATCTTAAAATAACTTAGAGTTAGATAGTTTCTTGTTAGTTAGTTGTTAGTTAGTGTTACTTATCTTTTTTCTCTACCGTTTAAAAAAAATTTTTTTTTTCTCTCAGCGTTTCAGACATGCCTGGCTCCACAGGCTTTAAGCGCTGCTCCTCCTGTAAGGACGCTATCCCTCTCTCCGATGGACATTCACAGTGCATAAAATGTTTGGGGGAAACCCATATTCCCCAAAAATGTTCTCACTGTACTAAACTAAGCTCCAGAGCGAGAAAACACAGGGAGCTAAAGCTTAAACTTATTCTACTTCAAAAATCCTTAGGGTCCGCCTCAGACCCTGGCGCGGACTCTGCCTCTGCTCACCGACACAGCTCTCCCACTGCTAAAAAGCAGAAGAAAGCAGCAAAACGAGGGCACCTTCTGTCAGATACAAAAGAAGCCCTTAGACACAAACCTTCTCCGGTCAGATCCACAGTCTCCTTACCGGTGCTCCCCCGCCTGAAGACTTTCGACGAGCCGGGCTCCTTAGGAATCGCGTTAAACCCGCCTGTGCTTTCGGCTGCGGCGCGAAGCTCTGGTGCCGAGGCGACAGGCTTTCAGTTGCCTGCCTCAATTATGGCACCTATCGGCACCGCGACGAATGCGGTGCCGACATTCCAGGACCCCCCTGAGGCACCGCAGCCCGCTATTAATAGCGTGGCATCGGCTCCAGCACCGGCATTGACAGCGCTACTTGGCACTGAGCTAAGACTTGGAACTCCGGTGCAAGCCCGAGTTCCCTCACAGCAGTTCTATCAGCCTTCACCTTCAGCTGCCTCAGTGCTGCCGTTTACCCAGCCAAGTGACCTATTAGTGTCACCTACGATGCAATCACCCTTCCTTAAAGATTGCTTCTCCCTTACCAATGATTCAGGATCTGAACAGCCTTCCTCCAGTGAAGAGGAGTCTGAACTACAGGGTGATGTTTCAATGCAATCAGAATTCCATCCTTGGATTCCTGTCACCCGCGGGCACAGGAAAATTGTCTCAGACTGCCCTCGAGATCCTGCCTCCTGGTGCATTAACCCCTGGATGGCTCCACCTATGCCTTTCCCACCACCATGGCAGTATTGGGCCCCATGGGCATCTTTCCCTCGGCAGCACACCAGCTATTCCAATTCGACGAGACGCAAACGTCCAGATGATATGACTCACTTGGCGGCACCCTCCCATTCTCCGGATCAATTAAATCCTGCTCCTGACCCAGTACCAACTGAAATACCAACTGAAGTAATGCCTGAAGAAGCTTTACTCCCCCCCCCCCCCCCAACTTCCTCAGACGATTTTGCGAAATTCCAGGATCTCTTTTAAAGGGTTGCCAGCGACCTCAGAATCAATCTAGAGGAAGTACCAGACCACCAACATGAGTTAACGGATATCCTGCAACCCTCTTCGTCATCCAGACTGGCATTACCAATCAATCCAGCCCTTCTGGAACCTGCTAAGTCCATCTGGCAGGCTCCAGCCACAAGCCAGCCTACCCGCAAACAAGCGGACCGTAAATACTTCATTCCCTCTAATGGCTCTGAATTCCTTTTCTCACATCCTGCGCCAAACTCACTGGTAGCGGACACAGCCAATCAAAGGAACAAACAACAGTATTCCCGCCATACTCCAGCCAACAAGGAAGGCAAACGTTTAGACCTGCTGGGTCGCAAAGTGTATGCCTCTTCAACCTTACAATTTCGAATTGCCAATTATACCGCAGTTCTGGCAAAGTACGACCATAGAAACTATAACAAGTTCATGGACTTTATTGAACATATTCTAGACCAGAAGAAACAACAGTTTAAAGCTTTAGTTTCCGAGGGCCAAATCATATCACGCACGGCTCTTCAAGCAGCTCTGGATGCAGCCAATACCGCAGCAAGATCCCCTGCTTCGGCGGTGGTCATGCACCGAGGTTCATGGCTCTCTTCTTCCCTCTTTCCTCGCGAGGTTCAGAGCACCATAGAGGATCTCGCTTTTGATGGTGATAAACTCTTTGCTTCCACCACAAATGAGGTGCTTCACTCAATGAAGGACTCAAGGGCCACTCTTCGATCCTTAGGCATCCAAACCCCTACAACCAGAAGGCGACAGTACAGATATCAACCTTACCACCATCCACGCTACCCCCCATATACTCAGCAGTTCCCAAGATCTCAGGATCAACAACAGCAACACCAACGCCAGAGATCCAGATACCAGAGGCGTCGCCCCAATTCTTCCGGGGTGCCCCAGCTTCCTCCAGCTAATAAGCAGATTTGAATCTTTGGTCGAGGGTCTCGTAAACATCGTCCCAACTTCAGCGTATGCACTGCTTACAACTATCTTTGGACACTGCCTACAGCCATTTTTGCACCAATGGCAGAATATTACCACCGACAAGTGGGTTTTAGAGGTCATCACAACTGGGTATTCTATCCCCTTCCTCTCCTTCCCTTCCACCCACCCACCCTCCCCGTCCCTCTTCAGGGACCCCTCTCACGAGCTACACCTCCAGCAAGAAGTACAACATCTCTTTCACCTGGGGGCTATCGAACTCGTGCCAGAATGCCACAAGGGAAAAGGGTTCTACTCCCATTATTTCTTAACAGAAAAGAAAACTGGAGGATGGCGACCGATCCTCGACCTCAGGCGGCTCAACAAATTTATCAAAAAGCAAAAGTGCAAGATGGTTACTCTCACCACCATAATTCCAGCCCTGGAGCAGGGCGATTGGTTTTCAGCCCTCGACCTACAAGATGCCTATTTTCACATCACTATCCACCCGGCCCACAGACGTTTCCTTCGTTTTACCCTCGGCTCAACACATTTCCAATACAGAGTTCTACCCTTCGGCCTTTCCACTGCCCCCCGAGTTTTCTCCAAGCTCCTAGCGGTAGTCACTGCCTACCTCAGGAAAAAAGGGGTCATAATATTCCCTTACCTCGACGATTGCCTCCTGAAGGCCTCCACGTTCGACGAGGCCCTCCGCTTTACACAACTCACCATTGATTGCTTCCAATCCCTGGGCCTGCAAATAAACAGAAGCAAATCCACATTAAGTCCTACCCAGCACCTGGAGTTTATAGGAGCGAGTCTCGACTCCACAACTGGGCTGGCATCTCTCCCACCCGACCGATTCAATACCATAAAACTACTGCACGTCTCTACATGAGGTGCTTCCAAGCTTGGCTGGCCACGGTTTACAAACCAAATGTGCGCTCACTAAACAAACACCTGGCCATACCCTACCGAATCAAAGACTCTCTCCTATGGTGGACAGTCCCCTACAATCTCTGCTCTGGAGTCCCCTTCCTCCAGACTTCCCCAACTCTGATAATGACGACCGATGCGTCTCTCACTGGCTGGGGGGCCCACATCTCTCACCAAACAGTCCACGGGCTATGGTCTCCTTCCGAGACCTCCCTGCACATAAATGTTCTAGAACTTCGAGCTATACGGAATGCCTGCCGCCACTTCCTACCACTGATCCAGAATCAGCATGTCCGCATAATGACAGACAATATTGCCTGCATGTTCTACGTAAACAGACAAGGAGGGGCTTGCTCCCACTCTCTTTGCTCAGAGGCCATAAAACTCTGGAATTGGTGCCTTGCAAACCACATCCGCATATCAGCTGCTTACCTCCCAGGGGTGATGAACACCACTGCCAACGAGTTAAGCAGGCGTTTCCCTTCGGACCACGAATGGGAGATAGACGAGGGAATCATTTACAACATATTTCGCACTTGGGGTCTCCTAACCATAGATCTCTTTGCAACCGCGAAAAACACGAAATGCCTCAATTTTTGCTCCAGGGCGGGACTGGGCAAACACTCCGGAGACGCATTCATGATCCCGTGGCACCGGGACTTGCTCTATGCATTTCCCCCAATACCTTTGCTCAACAGGGTCCTCATAAAGATACGAACGGACCTTGCCAGGGTGATCTTGATAGCACCTTCATGGCCGAGACAACCGTGGTTCCCTTTCCTAACCAGAATGTCAATTCGACCACCGATCTCACTGCCTCTCATCCCGAACCTTTTATCACAACAACACGGCCGGCTTCTTCACCCGAATCTGTCCATGCTTCATCTCAAAGCCTGGTACCTGCATGGTTCTCCCAACGAGAACTAGATTGTTCCGACCAAGTTCAGAGGGTGCTTCTACACAGCAGAACACAATCCACCCGTACCACCTATCTCCGAAAGTGGAAACGATTCACAGAATGGTGTTCAACTAAACAACTGTCTCCTACCTCGGCACCTCTTCCCTGCATACTCGACTATCTATTGAGCATTAAGCAATCCGGCCTTTCCTTCAGCTCCATCAGAGTCCATTTAGCTGCCATCACAACCTTTCATGGTACAGTTGACAATACCTCGGTCTTTGCTCATCCCATCACCAAGCGTTTCCTGAAGGGACTCCAAACCTTATATCTAGACATTAAGCCACCTACCCCTCCATGGGATCTTCACCTAGTATCGTCCTGTTTAACTCATCAACCCTTTGAGCCATTAGCCACCTGCTCCCTCTTGCACCTCTCGATGAAAACAGCCTTTTTGGTGGCGATTACCTCTGCCCGATGGGCAGGAGAGATAGCAGCCCTTATGGCAGATCCGCCATATACGCTCTTCTTCAAGGACAAAGTGACTCTACGCCTGCACCCAAAATTCCTTCCAGAAGTTCACACTTCATTTCACATCAATGAACCAATACATCTACCAACTTTCTTCCCAAAACCACATGCAAACTCCTTCGAAGCCACAATGCACACACTTGATGTGCGCAGGGCCTTATCCTTCTATTTGGACAGAACGAAACCCTTCCGAAACTCTCCTAGGCTCTTTGTCTCCATCGCGGAGCGCTCCAAAGGCATGCCTATCTCTCCCCAGAGACTGTCAAACTGGATCTCCGATTGCATACGACTCTGCTATCAGATAAAAAACGTTACACCACCAGCATTGATCAGAACTCATTCCACTAGATCTGTATCTAGATCTGTATCTACCTCTGTAGCCTTCTTACGTAAAGTGCCATTGACTGACATCTGTAAAGCAGCCACTTGGTCCTCCGAGCACACATTTGTCAAACACTATGCCCTTACTCAGAGCCCTCTCGCTGACACTCGATTAGGCAGGGCAGTATTAACTACGGCATTCCTGCCAGATCCGAAGTCCCTACCTCCTTGAGATACACTGCTTCGAAGTCACCTAGAGTGGAGCACCCACAGGGACATCTCTCTCGAAGAAGAGGAGGTTACTCACCTTGTGCAGTAACTGACGTTCTTCGAGATGAGTGTCCCTGTGGGTGCTCCACTACCCACCCTCCTCCCCTCTACTTTGGAGTTGGGGCAGCCTCCGTTGTAGAGAAGGAACTGAGGGAACCGGCCGTGCATGCTCACTAGAGGTATACTCAGAGCGGGGGGGCAGGCTCTGAGCATGCGTGGCCGGTAGGAGTACTGCTGCAGAAATCTCCGATCAAAGGCGCAGGGGCGCACCGACACCTAGAGTGGAGCACCCACAGGGACACTCATCTCGAAGAACGTCAGTTACTGCACAAGGTGAGTAACCTCCTCATCCATTTTTAAGAGCTATTCCCTGAATAGCCTTATTCTCACTAGTGTATTTGTTTCTACGGTCACCCCTGCAGCATATTCTAAATGCACATGTCTTTACAAAGTTTACAATATTATTTGTCATTCTGTCTTGGTGAGGATGCACTGTCTGATGGTTAGACCAGACTACAGGGAGTCTTGGGTTCTGTTCCCAACTTATCTAGCTGTCACTATTTATGTTCTTGTGTGAATTACTCTGTCCTTCAGTTTCCCTATCTGTAAAATGTGACTAATATCCACTTCATATAGGATAATTAATATTTGTAAATCTGAGCTCTTCTGACAAAAAGATAACATGTAATGACGAAGTATTACTGCTATATTTTATTATAGGATGAAAAATGCAGCTATTTTATTAAAGCAAATATATTTTTCAGGGATTTAACTAAATTTTAAATTTGCGTACTGGGTATGTAGTGAGCTCATGCTCACTCTGAGATGGTTACACATTTAGGCTTCATATCTAGAAAGATTTAAGCACATGCTTAACTTTACACACTGATTTCAGTGAGACTACCCATCATGTGTAAAGTTAAGCATGTACTTAAGTCTTTCCAGATCTGGAGCCTTAATGGTTAAAAACAGCATTGGTAGGTATAATTTTACTTTCATCCTCTTGCATAACTTGCATTGTTTCATGCCTGCTGTGTACATTATCCAAGATGAAAATAGAGAGGTGATAGTTCATTACTAGCTGTTTTTGCTGAAATGTTTGGAAATGGTAGAACCTGATTTGTTAAATTAATCTCTATTCATAATGAGTCAAAACTGTTGAAAATATTTAGACCTTATTTTATACTGTAATGTTTCAGCATGATTTTGTGCATATGGAATTCTCCTCCTCCGTGACATACAAAAACATACAAGTTATCTATTTTTTTTATATTTTTATATTTTAATTTTCTTCTTGGAGTTTTTTTAGTTAAGCTAAATATGAAATATCTTTCTATGTACTCACTTCCATTCCAATCATGCAGTGAGCTCCAAAGACATGGGAGTTTCTAATAAAGTCCAAGGGCATTGTGGTCTGCCTACATGGAGCGCGGTGCACGATCAGGGCTTTTGTTGTTGCAAATTCATTAATAAAAAAGTCTAATACTGGGCATTTTTATTAGGTGTGAAAAGTAACAGAAGAAAAATATTAATTAGAACCTCACTAATCTATACTAAATCTAGGTATTTCCCCCATCTTTGCAAATATTTAAGAACACAAGCTGGAATAAGGTCCTTTATGGTACCAAGACTTCATCATTTTTGCAGAATGTGCTATAGAATATTTACTAGTATACTGCTGTGAGTGCCTTGGGAAGGAATTCATGCCTCCTTCCATATTAGGAAAGTGCCCAGTACATCGTGAAATAAACTTTTAAGTATTTTCATAATTTAAAAATAAACTACAGTTGACCAAATACATGAACAAAGTATATATTGTTATGCACTTATCTTTGGTTTTTTTCACTGCTGTTCAGACTCAAAATCAGGTCAAGTCCATTGAAGTCAATAAGCATCTTCTCATTGACTTCAGTGGGCTTTGGCTGAAGTCATTTGAGTGGTGCTGATTAGCTGCAACTACCATATATCAGCGAGAATTGCAGGTGCTCCTTAACTCTCAGTATCTGGTCCTTACTTGCTAATTTTCAAAATTCATTAATTAGCAATGGGTCTCCCAGTTGTTACCGTGAATTAATATAGTTGTACTTTATCTGACTTTTATGAGCCTAAAATTTTCTTCATGCAAGTATTTCCAGTAAAGAAAGTGTTTGTTTATCAATTAATATTTAGTGGTTTGGAACTATAACCTTTCTGACAAATACAAACGGGCAAATAAGAATTTGTCATACCGATTCACACTAATGACAGTTCTGTCTAGTCCAGCATGTTGTCTCTGATGGAGACCAGTATCAGATGCTTAAAAGGAGGTGCAAGAATCCCCATAGTGAACAGGCATAGAGTAATCTGCACACTTGAGAGGTTTCTTCCTAACCTCATTGATTAATGGTTGGCTAATGCTCGGAAGAATGAGGGTTTGTATTTCTTACAGTTTATATTCTATGCAATGTAACTGAATAGTCTCATTTTCCATATGTTTTATTCTTTTATGAATCCATCTGAGCTCTTGGCCTCAGTCATATCATGCAGCATGATTTCCACAGACTAATTGTTCTGTTTAGTGTGTGTGTGTGTGTGTGTGTCTCTCTCTCTCTCTCTCTCTCTCTCTCTCTCTCTCTCTCTCTCTCTCTCTCTCTCTATATATATATATAGCTAGTCCCTCAAAATTGTCAGAATTGATTATTATTTTAAAACAATAATTTAGAATCTATGATAGGTGTCCTGTAAACTTAAAAAAATAATCCTCTGGCCTGAGGAAATGTTTCTTTAGTTTTAAATCTTGATGTGCTGTGAATTGATTTGCTAGTATGTTCACACATACAGTGTGAAGAACACTATTTCATCTAATGTTCAGATTTCCTATAGATATTTTTCAGTATGTTCTCCCATGCCTCCATTTGCATCCTCTTTCTGTCCAAGGACTTCTAAATAGTAGCCTCTTAGTGATGCTCTTCAGTTGGACATACAGGTTTCTTTGAGCTGTGCAATGGAATGCGATGAGGATGGTCTTGTGGCTAAAGTATAGTCTGGAAGAATTGTGAGTCCAAGGATCTGAGTTCTATTTCTGCATCTGCCATAGACTTTCTGTGTGATCTTGGGTAAAATGTTTAATCTCTCAGTGTGAATTGATCTGTCCACAGCAGTGCTTTTCGTCGTTAAAACTTTTGTTATTTAGGGTTGTGTTTTTTCATACCCTTGAGCAACAAAAGTTTTAATGACGAAAGTGCCAGTGTAGACATAGCCATACCCTCTGCTGGCCCAGTGATGAAAACATCAGAAGAAAATTTCATGCTGAAGAGCCCACAGGTCCAATTATTACTCCAACAGCATTTTGTTTTAGTTAGAAATAATATTTGTCTGTATCTTTCCAGCAATTGTCTTGTTCACAAGCATCCGACCCTTTCTGCTACTGTTTCCAGGAAGAGTGAGTCATTGACCCCAAGATTTTTCATCAGTTTATGTTCTGAGTTGGCAAAAATCCTGCCATAGATGTTCAGCTAAGGGATTTTCTGCTGTCAGTTGACTAAATGTGTGCATATTTTTGTGTATCCCTTTCAGAATCTTGTTAGATTCCTCTCCCACCCAATTTGAAACACTGGTAATCACTTGATGGCTGTTAGAATTACATCTGTTCCTGATTTTAGTTATGAAGCCTTGTGAATGTATGTGGATTTGTAAATCTGGCTGATTTTCAAGGAAGTCCATGCAACTATACATAGAATATTACAAATCCTGGAGTGCCATGGAATGCTTACCATTGGAAAAAATGTCCCTACCTTCCTTGCCAGAGTCCTTATTCACAATTCTGAGAGCTGGCTATCGCAAGGGAGTTTAAGTGCTACTACTTCCAGTTTGAGCAGCAAAGATTCCTGTGGCATCTTATAGACTAACAGACGTTTTGGAGCATGAGCTTTCGTGGGTGAATACCCACTTCGTTGGATGCATGTGATACTTCCAGTTTGATTTTCTGCGTGAGAATAGCAGGAGGTTGTCTGAAATTACAAGGCTTCCTATCTCAGTGATGCAGAGGATTTCTTCGAAGAGCAATTCTGTCAAAGTGATGTCTGGGACATGATTCTTTGGAAGTGCAAATTACAGCATCACAACGGTGGGAGGGAAAAAGTGAGAATATGGGCAAATCTATTACCAATCTTTTAATTGCTGTGTTTGTAGATTGTTTCTCCTTCCCTAGATAATAACTGTGTTGTGGGCTGCTAACAATCTTCTAACAAATGTTTGAAAAACAGAAAATGGTATTGGTTGTGGAGTCTAAAGATAGATACACTCAATTAAGGTAGCAACTTAGAAAAAAGGGCCTGCCCTAAAGAGTCATTTGTTTGTTTAATCCTGATACTAGGTTAGTGCATATTGTGTAGTAGTTGGATGCTTTCTCTGTGACATTAGCAGAACAGCTTCTTAGCCTATTCAGTGAAGCCATTCATTGATTATCTCAGTAATTCTATATTGAAGGGAAGTTCATATACTAACACTTCTAACTTTTTCAGAATATTTTGTTCATAATGCATGCACACAGATTGTTTATGATGATGTACAATTTTTGTTGGTAGGAAAAATTGTGAGAGGGCCAGACATGTTCAGTTTTTTCCTTGTGTTAGAAAACAAATTGTTCAGTGAAGGCTGAAATTCCAATCAGCTTGCCTCAGTTGCCTCTAGTGAGATTACATATCCCAGTCCCAGTGCTGTCTTGGCAGAAAGTTTATGGATTCATCTTCTTATACATGTCAGTGCTTCCAACTGTATGCGGAGAGGAAAGAGGAGAAAATAACATCTTACAATAATGAAAACAGAAGGTTTTCATTAAAATGCTGACCCTCAACACTGACTCTTATTGCAGTTAATTCCCATAAATGTAAACTGTTGGCTGTTCATTGTACTTACAGTTTTATTCCAAGATGAGAATAACAACAAGATCATAATTCCTTTTAGGTGACTCACCAGATTGCAAATACATTAATGGCTTATATTCTGGTGTTCTTGTTTGCCTGTACATTTCCTAGATAGAGCGGTAGAATGTTGAAACAATTAAATGAGAGATTTTGGATAGCTTTCTTTTTCTTCTCTTCTGTTGCTCCTGTTGTCATGGTCACTTTGCTTCTGCCCTATGACTTGGGTCACGTGAGTGTATCCAAACTGGTCATAGCTGATCTTTGTCATTGTATATTTGCACACTGGGAACCCATCTTCTCCTGGCAGTTACTTGTTCAGTCTGTGGTTTACAATCCAAAATTGAGATTTTTTTTATTTACTTCCTCTGGGGGAGAAGTATTGTCTTGTTGTTAGGGTACTGGGCTAGGAGTAAGGAAACTTGAATCTTGTTTCTGGCTTGCTGTGGACTTTTTATTTGCCTTAGGGAAGTAAATTAACTTTTTTGCCTCCATCTGTAAAATTGGAGAAATATTTCCCTTCCTCAAATAATTGTTGGAGGCTTAATTCGTTAATGTTTGTAAAGTGCTTTGAGATCCTCTAATGGAGGGCACCATATAAGTACAAAGTGTTGTTATTTTTAGTTATTACTACATGTCAGAGCTTTCGTTTCATATCGAATTGAACATTTTTTAAAACAATGGAAACTAAATTTAAGGGCAACAAATTCTATTTTTTTCCTAAATCTCAATGATCAGAGTTACTGCCTAATTGAAATAAAATGAAATTTTAAATGATGTCTCATTATTGTAAAAAGTTATTTTCTCCCAACTTTTGCTTACTTGGATCCTTTTTTATCATTTGTACAAATAAATCAAGCAATATGCTGTAAATGTTAACTAACTAGTTACTTCATAGACTACCGTTTTAAAATATGTTTATTTACAGTATTCATCAAATAGTAGTGCATAGCAAATTTTATTCATTAAAGTGAAAAGTTGGTTTATCATTTAGTATGTATTTGTTCATTTAACACTTGTACTTATCAAGTATTTGTTTAAGAGGGAGGTATAGTGCAAATTCACTTGACGCAGGCTGGCACTCAACTGATTTTTTTTTGTAATTCCATATTTACTATAGCAGATTAATGCCTTTCAAGCATTGTATGACAAATTACTATGTTTGTTGTGATAGAGTGTGGAGTGTTAGCTGCATGTACTGAGAAACCTTGAAGTGTGGCAACATGGATACATCATAGGAAAGGAATGGGGCAGTTCATGAGGCAATTTTAAGAGCCCCATGAAATTCTTTTTATTTTTTATAGTTTTGTTTTATTTTTCAGGAATTTTGTGTTATTTCATTTATCTGCATGAGAAGGGTCGGGTCAGGAACCTCCTGGGGTGGGAGGTTGCAGAACAAGCCCACCCTGCACTCACTCTGCAGTGGCACCTCCTTTCCCTTGGGGTTGGGCTTGGCTCCCTGCTCTGGGTGTTGCAGCCTGCTGAAAAGGGTTGGAGCACTGCTTAGGTTTGTCTTGGGCACCCCTCTGTCATGATGGCAAACTTGAGAGAATGAAGCTGTGACCCCCGTGTGCCAGGTCACAAAGCCACTTACTCAAATTTGACCCGACTGTTGCCCTGTCGTGATGGCGGAACGACCAGGCCAAACCTGAGTGGAACTGCAGCCCCATGCTCCAGGTTGCAGTGCCTTGAATGGGGGCTGGGCCATGCCCCATGGGACAGGAGCCTCTGCTGCAGGATGAATTTTTTGTTTTGTTTGCTGTTTTTTCAATTTATTTCATGTCATTTTGTATTTGAAAAAATACGGGGCTCTAGTCATTTTCTATACATGGTATCAAAGTTCAGTTAGGGGATCTGGCTTAGAGCTGAGCTGATGAAAGACAATTGTGTGAAAAGATCTTGAACTACTCTGTAAGTCCTTAGGAAAGGAGCATTTGAGTTTTAGTTGGTACAGCTCCTTCCTGATGATTGGGGTGTCCAGATCTACTGCCTGGACATGAAAGTATCACTTCCCAACTGTGGTTTATTGAGCAGTAGCTGGTAGCTTGTGGAGAGTTGATTTTTCAGGTGGTGCCTCCTTTCTTTGTTTTTAGCTGCTAGATTGTTAGAGCTCTGTGTGGATACAAAAATATATGGATCCGCATCTGCGGCTCCACTAGCCGTGTTTTACCTGTATCTGCACCTGCAGCAGCAAGGCCTCTCACAAGGGCTAGTGATGGGGGGAGAAAGGCGTGGGCGGGGTCTTGCAGGGAAGAGGCAGTGCGAGGGTGGAGACTGGGGGTAAGGGACAGCACAGGGGCAAGGCCTCGAGGAGAAGGGGCATCGTGGAGGGGCGGGGTTGGGGGAAGGGGTGTCACATGTGCTGTGCTTGTGAGCGGTGGCACATGGCAGCAGCAGTGCATGTTGCATCACAGTGGGGCAGAGGAGTGGGGTGCCAGGGCCCCGCCCACTCCAATCCCCATGGCCAGGGGCGGGCCTTGCTGCTCAGGAGCCGGCAGGCCAGGCCTGGGACTGGGAGCATAGCCAGAGCTGCTGGGCCAGGCCATGATGGGGATGCTGGCACTGTCCAAGGGGCCTGAGCTGCTGGACCGGAAGCGGCGCAGCAAGTGGGTGCTGGACAGCCCTGACTCCACCCAGCCCCAGCCACTGGCTGCTGGGCACTGGCCCCAAGCACGCTGCGCTCCCTGGGCTGCCCGAGCTGGACGCCACGGGCCAGGTGCCACCGGTGAGTAGAGTCCTGCGCAGTTGTAGCTGCATCCGATCCACTATCTGCAAAAATGGTTTGTGGATATGAAGTGAATATCCACAGATTTGCAGGACTCTATAGATTGTATTAAAAGAAGCTAAAAAATATTACTTTCCTAATAATTCTTCCATGTAAGCAGTTGTAACAGGCACAGTGATGGTATGTACTTTTGAATAGGAGGAGAGGTCTGTGTGTTTGTCTCAGGGACCACTTCCCTTTCTTATACAATCTCTGTGCTATTATGTGGTCTTCACTATGAAATGGTTTGAATACCTGTGCAGTAGATGTGTAAGATTAGGAGCTGAGATTCTGTTCATGATAATATTAAGTTATAGCTTGTTTTTATGTAAGAATAAGTAAGTGCTTATTTATTAACATGGTTTTCTGTGAATAAAAAGTATTTCTTCTGTAATATGTAGATGTAATTTCATCCATTTGCTACCTTTTTTTAAATTAGTCCATTCGTTTCTTTCTGTTTGTAATCACATAAAACTATCTTTAATATTCCTAATGTGATTATTTATTGAACAGCTACAAGGAATCAATGGGGAAGGTTTGACTTTGACATTGATCCACGTTCAGTAACCTGCTGCTGTTACATCCGAGTAATTTTTGAACACAAAGCTATAGTGCCTGCCACACTTCTAGCACTATATAATAATAAAGTAGGTGTTTGGAAAGTGCAAACACATTTGACCATCTAGAAGAGCACAAATAAAATCACTCCCTGACCTATGGGGGTGTAAATAGGTTTTTAGTTTCATCATTTCCTTCTGGTCATCTCTACTAGGCTGATATCATAGTGTAGAAAAAGCTCACTTTGGAGAAAGGACCATTCTTACGTTGCTTTGTAGTGAACTCACTGTTTCAAAAATACTACTGAGAGGCTCCAAAAGGATTGTTAATTTGATGCTGGACATTGAGGGAGAGGTCGAGAGGAATAAAGCATGGCTTTCTAGAGCAGGGGTCTCAAATGCAAATGACCATGAGGGCCACATGAGGACTAGTACATTGGCCCGAGGGCCGCATTACTGACTCCTCCCCGCCACCGCCCTTGGCCCCGCCCCTCCCTGCCTGCCTGCCCTGCCCCCACGCCTCTCCAGGAAGTGGCTGGAACGTGGGGGAGCAGGGGCACGGGGTGTGTGTGTTGCTGTTGCTTCAGGCACGGCCCCCAGCATCTCCCATTGGTGAGGAATGGGGAACCGCGGCCAATGGGAACTGCTGGAGGCGGTGCCTGAAGCAACATCAACACACACCCTTGTGCCCCTCCTCCTGCAGGCTCTGTCCGCTTCCCGAACCGGCGCTGGGGCAGGGTAGGCAGGCAGGCAGAGAGGGAGCCTGCCCTGCCCTGATGCTGTCAGGCCGGAGCCGCTCTAGGTAAACGCTGGAGGAGTGCGGGGGGGCTGCAAGGACCTCGCGGGCCGCAGAAAATAACTGCCACCCGCGGGCCGTATGTTTGAGACCCCTGTTCTAAAGCCATCACATTACATTTGGAAAAATCATATATTTCTAACAATCTCCCCTCTACAATATTGTATTTCAGCAATTTGGGTCCTGAAACACCTCTTAATTTTCTTAATCTAGGATTCAGTGAAAGCAATTTTTTTGCCCAAATGTCTCAGTATCCATTAATAATCTTTTTTTTTTAATCTTTAGTCAAAATGTTAAGAATAAGTTGTTTTCAATCTTTAAAAAAAAAAAAATAGAGGGGGTGGAAAAACCCTACACCAACCAATAAAATGGTAGTAACTTGACAAAAAAAGGACAGATATTTTTAAAAGGTGTGCTCCTCAATTCTTGTAGTAAAAAGTAATAATTACATCCCACATCTTTTTGATTGCAGATTTTTGTTATATAAGGGTTATGTACAGAGAAACAGATGCTGCTTACTTGAACACCAAAATGCTGACCAACAGATTTAAGATTGGAAAGAAAAAGTTACTTTGCTGCCATATTATGACTCTTTTTGTTTCAGCATTTAAAAAAAACAAAAACAAAACAAAACACAAGCTCATTAGAATGATAGGAGACAGCACCAAACAAAATACCCAGATGACAGATAGGGCTTGATCCTGTGAGGTTCAGAGTTTAACTTCTACTGAAGTTAAGAGGACTTGTGGATGCTTAGCAACCTACATGTTTGTAATACATTTCTAGATTGTAACAAGAGACATCAATGGAGATGTAGCTACTATTGTACATAGGAAAGAGACTGCACCAGTAAAGAGAAACAACCCCATGAGTAGGTGCAGCCTGCTTGAAAAAGAAATAGCAAAACAAAGAAAGGGAAAGATATTAGAAAACTTTGGGACTTTAACTCCTTACTCAAATTATGTCATGATAACAGTATCATCTCTAAGACAATACCTAATATCATTAACATGCAGATATGACTCACATATCATGATTGGCTCCTACCTGAAACCACTTGTCAGAAGCAATTTTTGTCTTGTACAGCACCAAGTACAGTGGTACATAAATAAGAAATAATTGCTGCCAATCCAAGCATAGGACAGAGTCCTTCACAAATTTTCCTCTGTCCCCTAGTTATATGACTGTCAGTGGTTGGTAGTTTAGGAATGTTTAGATAGCCAAACAAGAAGCTAGAATTTGGTATAGTAAAAGACTGAAAACTAGCAAAGGTATTTCAGGAGTGGGTGATAACATAGTAGGAATGTTGAGAAAGGAAGATTAAAGCTAAACACTACTATTTAAAAAAGAACGACAAAAAATATAGTGGCTGAAAGGGGATGTGATACATAGTATCTGGATTTTAGTAAAATGTTATGACTCTCAAAATCTTACCCTCAGCATGAATTCAGATTAGCACCAAACATGGCCTGAGAACTGGCTGAAAGACCATAAACAAAGAGTGATAAAACAGCAGGGTTGAGTTATGAGGGGCATGTTTAGTGGGGTACTTCAGGGGTCTCGCTTCAGTCTGGTCTTTATTATGGCTTTGATCTTGCAGATGCTTATGCTTGTTCTTTACTAACATGAGTAGCTCCACTGAAGTCAATAGAACTACTTACTTGCTTAACGTTAAGCATTTGCATAAGATCTTTTAAGATCAAATCCTCTAGAAAAGTGAATAGAACAGCATATTAATGAAATGTGAAGGTGCTGTGTGGGTATAATAATGATGCACACTTGTGCATAATCTTGCCTACTTTAATATTATAAAACACATTTTCATGGGATGTATTTCTGTGGTAAGATGCACAACTGTATCCTGAGCTTTAAATTTGGCGTATTGGCTGCCACTCCCTGTAGATCAGTGGTGGGCAACCTGCCGCCCGTGGGCTGCACGCAGCCCATCAGGGTAATCTGCTGGGAGGCCACCAGACGGTTTGATTACATTTGGATGGCCGTCTGCAGCTCCCAGTGGCCATTCCTGGCCACTGGGAGCTGCGGGAAGTGGTGTAGTCCTGGACCGCAGCTCCCCTTGGCCAGGAATGGCGAACCGCGGTCACTGGGAGCTGCAGACAGCTGTGCAAATGTAAACAAATGGTCTAACAGGCCGCAGGTTGCCCACCACTGCTGTAGATCATAGTTGCTGTACTGCATCACACTAATCTGCAGGAATTACTGGTAATTTGTGATTTTAAGTCATTCTTTTGTATTAAAAAAGTCTGAGAGATTTCTGAGCTTGGATTGCTGGATACTGGGCTAGTCCAGAACATTAATACAGGTCACTGCTTGTGTTTATGAATGCTGTAAAACTGATAAGTTCAAATGATTTATATATGAATGTTAGGTTTATCATCAAAACTACACTAAACACATTTTTTCTGTTTCTCTTCTTTGACTGTTTGCAAAAAACATGTGCTCCTTGTGCCTCATTAATTCATTAAACTTTTAGATGGTAATATTTCAGGAGACAATAACTGTTATACAATGTGATCTAGAAGATATTGCAAACCTAACTAAACCTAGAGAAAATAGCTGGTTTTAAGAGCCTTTGCAATGTGTCAAAGTAAATCTAGGAAAAAACGCAGATTGGAATTCCTGGATGAGTAGCATATCTAGAGAAGATGGCATAGTGTTGGATAGAGGGGGAAAAGAAGAGATTTTGACTAATCTACTGCCAGGAAAATCAGTGTGTGAGTTTTTTTAATATCTCAGAAATAACTTGAGTTAGTGTACAGTAGGTAGGTTTATGAAATATAAAGGGAAAAATAAGTATCTCAATCCTTCAATTAAAATAAAAATAATTAAAACTAGAAGATGACTTAGCTTGCCTCCCACTGATTTTTCACTGACTGACAAGTCTTAATCTTTTGTTTGTACCATGATACGTGAATACTTATTTTCACAGCAACAAGTTGTGATGCTCTAAACAAAGGACTTAGGCCTTTAGGTAGTGACTAAGGGCAAGAACAGATGAATTTTTTTGGTTTTAATGGATCTGGGAGAAAGACCTCTTGTATCCTATTTTCCACTTCACAGTCATCCTCGCTGAGGTCTAACGCAGCCTTTGAGGCTGGATTTGACCCCTCCATAATATTAAATAACCTCTTCATTGCATTGAAAGACCCCCATCTAATATTTCTGCCATCTCCATTCTCACGCACCGTACCCCACCTGTCTTTTCTCTCTGGATCTGGGTAATTCAGCCAGTATCAGTATCTCTGAGAAGAAGAATGGTCCAGTGGCTAGGGCACTAGCTTAGTACTTGGAAGACTTGGGTTCAATTTCCTGCTCCACTCCAGACTTCCTCTGAGGCCTTGGACAAGTCACTGTGCCTCAGTTCTGTAACTGCAAAATTGGGAGAATAGTACTTCCTTGCCTCGTAAGGGTGTTGTGAGGATAAATACATTAAAGATTGCAAGGTGCTCAGACACTACTGTGATGGGGGCCATAGATAGTGACTTAGATCGACAGATCTCAACATTAATGATCAAATCCAGATTAAAATAGCATTAAAGCAAAATATCATTTTATTTAAAAGTACAAAGAAGAAACACTAAAATAAGGAAAAAAACCTGTTGCTCTCCTTTGGAGGCTCTCTCCCATTTGTCCACATCTTTCTTAAAATGTGGTTCCCATAACTAGTCACAGCACTCCAGTTGAGGCCTCACCAGTGCCGAAGAGAATGGGGCAATTACCTCCGGTGTCTTACATTCGACTCTCCTGTTAATACAGCCCAGAATGATATTGGCCTTTTTCACAACTGCATGACATTGTTGACTCTCATTCAATTTGTGATCCACTATAACCTCAAAATCCTTTTCAGCAGTAGTGCTATGTAGCCAGTTATTCCCCATTTTGTAATTGTGGATTTGATTTTTCTTTCATAAGTGAAGGTAGTTTGCACTTGTCTTTATGTAATTTCCTTTTGGTGATTTTAGCCCAATTCATCAAGGTTTTGAATTCTGATCCATTCCATCCAAAGTGCTAGCATCTCCTCCAAGCTTGGTGTCATCTACACATTTTTTAAGTGTACTGTCCACTCCATTATCCATATAATTAATAAAACTATTGACTAGTATGGAATCTGGCAGAGGCCTCTGTGGGACCCCACTAGATACGTCCCCCCGGTTTGAAAGTGAATTGTTGATAAGTATTCTTTGAGTACCATCTTGCAACTTGTTTTCCACCCATTTTATAGTAATTTCATCTAGACCACATTTCCCTAGTTTGCTTATGAGAATGTATGTGAGACTGTTTCAGAAGCCTTACTGAAATCAAGATATTTCGTGTGTACTGCTTCCTCCCATAAATTAGGCCAGTAACACTGACAAAGAAGGAAATTTGGTTGATTTGGCTTGATTTGTTTTTGACAAATCCATGTTAGCTGTTCCTTATAAGCCTACTATTCTCTAGACGCTTACAAATTTACTGTTTACTAATTATATGCCCATCACATACCCATTGTGAAACTATTTTTCCTTGTTCTCAGTTTTTGATTATTTTGTTAATTATTGTATCCAGTTTTTGAGCTATAGAGCAGGAATAATACATAGTTTAAAATTCTAGTCCTGTCTTTTATGTGATTGATTGGCGTTGGTCTTGACTGGAAAATCTGGAGTATGTGCTCTGTGTATCAACTTCAAAGGTTAGGCCCTACTGGAAGGGGAAGGAGTCAATAAACATTAACAACAAATTTCACCAATCTTTGTTTTTAATTTTGTTAAGAGTGAGAGGCTCTTCACCCATCTACCTGACCCAAAACATGAACATAAGAACGGCCATACTGGGTCAGACCAAAGGTCCATCTAGCCCAGTATCCTGTCTTCTGATAATGGCCAATACCAGGTGCCCCAGAGAGAATGAATGGAACAGGTAATCATCAAGTGATCCATCCCCTGTTGCCCATTCCCAGCTTCTGGCAAATGGAGGCTAGGGACACCATCCATGCCCATCTCGGCTAATTGATGGACCTATCCTCCATGAATGTATCTAGTTTTTTTTTTTAAATCCTGTTCTAGTCTTGGCCTTCACAACATCCCTTGGCAAAGAGTTCCACAGGTGGTGCGTTGTGTGAAGAAATACTTACTTTTGTTTGTTTTAAATCTGCTGCCTAAATAGAAGCTCTTGTCTCTCCAAACCGGCAACCCAGGATATTGGGTTGTCCCAAGTCTGACTGTAGGGCCCTTTTACATAACCCTTTTATCGGGAGTGCTTTTTCGCCATCTTTATTCATCTATACTGCAGTTAGAAATCTGCGGCTGGCCCATGCCAGCTGACTCAGGCTCATGGGGCTTAGGCTGAGGGGTACAGAGATTTGGGCTCAGGCTGGAAGCCAGGCCCTAGGACCCTGCAAGATGGGAGGGTATTAAACAGTTAATTGCTTTAGCCATGTTGTTTCCTGCTTAGTGACTCAGAATTCTGTCTCATGACACCAAGGAAGACCACACTGAATTTATTCATCTGAGTTCCTTCTCATTTTTGCCACTAGATTTTATTTTAGCTTCTTCATACTTCCAAAATATTCATTTGACCTCTCCTTGTCACATTCTTTTGCACTTTGCTGGAAATTATCAGCATTTCTCTGTTCTTGTGCCATGCTTTAGTTTTTAGAAGTGTCCTCCCTCCCCACACCTATTTCCTCCCCTACCTTTTTTTGTTACCTCTTTTCTTACTCTTTCATCTCTCTTGAATTTGGTATGGTTAATGACCTTTTATATACCAATACTTGACACTTATTTCCTTCCCTTCACTTTGTCTGATGCAGTCTCTAAATACACATAGCTAAACTGTGACGGCCCTGTGTAGTTTCTGTCATGTTTAATTAATTGAGTTTGGTGTTTCTTTTTCCATGTACTAAGATTCAGTGATCAAAAAACCTGGAAAACTGCTTGTTTATACTGATGACTTGTTTGCTTTTTTGATTATCTAGCCAGGGAGAGTGGGCCAAAGAAGTTCCTTGCTGTGCATCTAAAATAGATGCTTTCTTTGAGTTGCCATGTGCCAGGCACTTGTAGTGGATTTTTCTAGGAATCTTTATGAATAAACTGAACTATGTATATGCTTGAGAACCATCAAGAGAACAAACAAAATACACTTAAATAACTGGCTTAATACAAATGATTTCCAAATATTCATAGTTGACTTTTTATATTTAATTCTGAGATTATAGTTTTTACCTGATTAATATGATTTTAACTAGCTGAATTTTAATTTGTTAAATAGCAATATTTATAATGATATATTGCTATTATTGACCCCCTTTGACGCTGCCAGTTCTAAAGTTGAATTTAGGAGGAATGTAGAGGGCATTTGATAAATTTGAATTACAGGGGTACCAGCTGCTGTATAAAATAATCTTTTTTCAGTATGTATTTAGCTCCCCTTTGTTCTTTAGGGGGCAGACAGCTTAGCTCTGTGACACATATGGCTTTCTATTGGGATTATAAAAACAATGACTTATCTACTATGGCATATGATACAAACAATACATAACATTTTTAAAAGGATACTGTCAAGTGGTCTTAGGTCTGATGTTTCAGTAGTCTTATATAATTATTCCAGTCTGATGGGGAATGTCTTCTGGATATTCTCTTTTGCTTTATAATACACCATTTTGTCACTGAAAAAATTGAAAACCTTCTCCCTAGAAACTCCTTATGCAGGACTTAAATCAGTAGATTGGGGGTTATTTTCAGGCTTTTAAGATGATTTTTATTAACAGAATAGGTGCAAAAATAAGTTTCCAATAATGTCCCGTTAATGTTGGCTACCACAGATACAAGTAGGGCTCATACCACTGTATTCATTTGGTGGAACAGTGCAGAAGTACTCGCAGCTTATCATATCTTTTAATGTCATATCGAATATCCTTTTGTCTTGGAGTCATACTGAAAAAAAAATTGCAGAAAATTTCAAGTAAAAAGAATGTTTCCTTTTAAAAATGCTTTAACTATTCAGTGTTTCTGCCAAGATTTCAGGCGCTTGATTTCACCTTAATGCTAGCTTTTATAGTATATTTGTTGTTCTCACAGCACTGGTTCATTAGTATTCAGTGTTCTGTTTGCTACTGTACTTGAGCATCTGCTTGGTTTTGTTTAAACACTCTACCAACTGCCTTGTTATTGTACTGAAAAAACAGTTCTTCCAGCGTCTGTATTATGTAAAAATGAGTCTGGTGGTTATTTCGGACTCTAATGTGCTTCTAGATCAAAGGTGTCTGTTGGGGCCTGTTGACAGGCCCACTGCGTTGTGATCTGTGCAGCCTGGTTTCTATTGAAGTTAGTGAAACTATAATCTCATCATGGGAAATGGATGTGTTTGTCAGTTTACTCAGCCTGTCTCTTGGTTTGAGATTTATTTACATTCATTTTGTGGATACTGCTAGAGACATAGCTAATCAAAACATTTAATACAAGTTTAATTTTTGTTAAAGGTACCATTATGTTTAACATAACCAAGCAATATTAAGATGTGATAGCTTAAAGACTACAACTAGAGGTACTGATAGTAACTCGAACTGGGCAAATAATGGATTTTTTTTGGTTTTCTGGGTTGAACTGAAAACTAATTTTTTTTTTAATTTTTAGTGAATTGAAAGTTGAAAAATGTTGTTTTGGGTGGAACAGAATGTGTTTGGCCTAAACCAAAATGTTTCTTTTAGATTTGGAGCAAATTTTAACATTTTAAAATGATATTTTTAAATACAATTAAAGGGAATTTCAAAATGAAATGTCATTTCAAATTGAAACATTTCATTTTTTCAGAATTTTGTTATTGTGATCAGAACAATTTTGCTAAACTGACACACACTTGCAAAATTTTGTGGTGACATCACATCTGCATTTTTCAGTGGGGAAAAAAAAATTTCATTGGAAAAAAATTTCCCATTTCTAATAACAGCTAAAACTCACAACAGCTTAGAGAGTATGTTCACTAAATTATTTTAAAAATCGCTCTCCTTTTACTAGCCATTGTGTATGTGAATGGTTTGATTCGTTAAGTGATCCTTCATTAACTGTAAGAGATATTAGCCTATTCTGTGAAATGTTTAATAAATACATTTTAGATTCATGCTGATACATATTGTACAGGTGTTACCCACAACCAACGTAAAGATTGCCACAAAAAGAGACGTTTTAATTCTCTTGATTCCGGACACAGCAATGGGTTTTTAATACTAATGCATTAGTACCAAGTGAGGATTTCCAGTATAATTTCCTAATGCAAAATGCATGAGTATTAACTGCAGGCACTCGTGACATGAATCGGTTTTGCATACACAGAATCTCATTTGAAAAAAAATTGGGCTTTTAAATTAGTGAGTACAACAGACAAAGAACACTTTCCAAGTTGGAATATAATGTTTGTTTCTAGTCTAAGCCATTTCTTTCAGTATTTCCAAGTAAGATTTGTTAACTCCTATCTGTGACTGCTACCAGGATCATCACTTTTTGGTTTTATTTCAGTAATAAAAATGGGGCTGAGGGCATGCTGAAATTTACATGCACTCTCTGGATTCCTGCTTCCACAGGAAACATGTTAATAAGAAACGTGCTACTGTAATACCACTAGATGTGTTATTCCTATACACCACCTGGCCTTCACATGGTTCTTCCTGCAAGCCAGACTGTAACAAATTTACAGAACAGTGAAGTTACTTCATGGCAAAGAAAACTGGAAAATGAGTCCTAATGTGAAAATTCCAGAGGTCCCTATATCATTCTGAAATATCAAATTTGTATAAAATAATTTTTAGAGAGAAGATTTAGTTCTTAAAAGAAAGGGAGGTCTGGAAATATTGTTAAAAGAATAAGCCAAGAGATGTTCAAATCAGGGGACAAATAGTGTTTCACTCCTACCTTAGGTTCTGCCAGATGCTTTGTTCTGGACCTGGATAATGGGGATACTTCAGCTTTGTACAAAAACTTTGTTTACCAAATCTCAGCGTGCCAATTAAAAAATTACTTATTTTTTTCTCCTCTCCGCCTTCTGCTGATGTGAAAGCAAATACTGACAAACCTGATTCTGGGGCAGTGGAAGATCAAATCTGTAATGTTAAACCACTTGGACAGCTTTTTTAAGTGGGTTATCTCTTCCTCCATATAGAAGAATAATCTTTTAAAACACTTAGCAAGAACAATCTTTAAATAGGAAAAAGAAATGAAATTTGGCAAACAAAAATGGCTGGTTGCTGAAAAGTATGTAATATCTGACCATCTCCTATCCATTCTGAAGCGCTTCATATTAACCCCTCTTCCCCAAACCCAAGCAAAAAATCCTCTTGCATAAATAGAAAATGTGATCATTTGGAAACTCAAAAACCAAGTTAAGAATTTTTGTATTAATTTGTATTAATTGACAACGGGATACCTCTTTCAAAAAGAATGTGAGGATCTCTTTTATACTTCTTACTAACCTTTTTGAAATATATTTTAGAAACACCTAGTGCTTACAGTCTTTAGTGATTTACAGCTTCAAAGCACTGTACAAATATTGGTTAATCCTCACTATGATGTAGATGAGTGTTGTTCTCATTTACAGATGGATGAGTCATTTCACTCACTTTCCCCTGGGATTAGTACTCCAGGTTCTGTTGTCTGATGGGCTGACCACAGTGCATATTGTGTGCTTGCCTCCTGTTCTTGAAACATATTTAGTCTGGGATCCAGTAACAGTGATTCAGGATTGTAGTTTGGCTACATTCAAGGAGGGGATGTTATGAGGAATTGGAGAATCTATCTCTACCATTTAGGAATTCTAGTTGATAATATTAAGTTGTTATTCTGAAAATTGCTGCACTGTTGAATGTCTCTATGTAAATGTAGAATCCACCATTGCTGACAGCGTAATAAGCACACCTCTGCCAGATCAGGGACAATGCGCAGTCACCTATTCAGGTGGAAACAGCTGAATGACAAATGGGTTGGTTGAATGTGAGAGAAGTTACTTCATCCAGCTTGTTTGCAGGAAGAGGTGAAGTGAAGAGAGTGGAAAATCCCCAAACAGAGCAAAAAGATGTAAGTGATAAAGCAGGGGTTTAAAAAGGAGTCAGAGGCAGAAGGCTTTGGAGAGAGAGAGATAAGAAGTTTTAGGCAGGAAAGGGGAAGAGATGGGTTTGCTTTCATAGCAGAGAGTGGGGCCAGTTGAGCTGCAGGGCCAGCTTAGAGTCAGAGAAATCAAACTGACCTGGGGGAGAGAGGCTCCCTGGCTCAGAAGTCAAGACACAAACTGCATCAGAAGGATACCAGACACCTCCCAGAGGACCCTGCCACCAACCCGAAGAATGTTTGAGAGTGGTGAGAAAACTGCATGGGAACTGCATGTAGGATTTATTTCTGTATAGATCTGTGTCTTGTCCTATTAAGTAAAAAGCAGTGGTACTTTAGGATCTAGTGCAAAGTCTTTGTGTATCTTATGTGGCGTTCCTGTCACATGCCCTTGAAGAGTTAATTTGTGAGCCCAGAGTGTCCACAGGGCCAGAGTTCTGGGAGGGACTATATATACACTATAGGGGAATCCAAGGGGTCAGTACTGATCCCTGGGGCTAGGCAGTTGCATCGTGAGATCTCACCTCTCAGGAGGTGGGGTGCTAGATAGAAAGTCTGCACCCTCAGAGAGCCTAGAGACCCCAAGCTAGGGGCAGTGCCCTCTGTTCAGACACTAGAGGCTTAAAGCACATGGGGATTCCGTGTCTTGTGAGTTCCCAAGAGGGGGTGTTCAACTAGATTTGTGACAGTGGTGAAGTAGGTTTCAGAGTAGCAGCCATGTTAGTCTGTATCCATTCAAGTGACACCATCATAGGACCTAATCACCTCAGACACGCCATCAGGGGCTCGTACACCTGCACATCTACCAACGTGATATATGCCATCATGTGCCAGCAATGCCCCTCTGCCATGTACATTGGCCAAACCGGACAGTCTCTACGCAAAAGAATAAATGGACACAAATCTGACATCAGGAATCATAAAAAACCAGTGGGAGAACACTTCAACCTCTCTAACCACTCAGTGACAGACTTGAAGGTGGCAATTTTGCAACAAAAAAACTTCAAAAACAGACTCCAAAGAGAAACTGCTGAACTCGAATTAATATGCAAATTAGATACAATTAACTCTGGCCTAAACAAAGACTGGGAATGGTTGGGTCATTACACTAATTGAATCTATTTCCCTATCTTAAGTTCTCCTCACACCTTCTATTGGCCATCTTAATTATCACTTCAAAAAGTTTTTTTTCCTCCTGCTGCTAAGAGCTCATCTCAATTGATTAGACTTTTCCTGTTGTTATGCATACTTCCACCTTTTCATGTTCTCTGTATGTATAAATATCTCCTATCTGTGTGTTCCATTCTATGCATCCGAAGAAGTGAGCTGTAGCTCACGAAAGCTCATGCTACAATAAATTTGTTAGTCTTAGTGGTGAAGTAGATATCAAACAACATTGTGACAAATATCTTTCCATGACACTGTCTTCCATGTTCCACTTAACTCTGGAATCTGCTTAGTCATTGATAGCAGTGGCTGACAAAGTGAGGGCTTCCTTTAGTTAGTGTCAGTTTCAAGATATCTACACCTGTATTTTCCCTTCTGTGGTCGCTTAAGGGCACCCACTTAAAGGTTTTTGGCTCCTGGGTTTCACCTCTCTTGGGCAAAGAGCTGCGTTTCATTCCCTTCTGACTGGGGGTTTTAATGCTGCACATCTCCCTGCCTTACAGTGCAATATCCTCAGCAAGCCAGTCTGCCTAAAAGGCCCGTGCTTTGCGCTCTCTCTCTGGGGGCTATGAACATTGCTGGCAATACAGTTACAAGTTACCACACAGCTCCTGCTAAACTGGCACATTTATTATTAAGGTAAAAACATTACAGAGAATGCGTATAAAAGCAATAAAAGAACCTAAAACCTACTGGGTATCACCACCAATTTCAACATAGGGCTCTGGTAAGTCTCAGTCCTTCAAACTCCACAACTGGGTTTTCCCTGTGGTTACAAGTTCATATCTGTCTTTAGCTCAGGAACCAGAACCAAGGCTGAGCAAATCAGCTGTTCCTTTATACAGTCGGGCTTTTGGTCTCCAGTCTCTGGGAACAGGTAGTCACTAGTTGACAGCCCTCTCCTCAGAGTGTAGCTTCAAAAGGCACTTTTTCCCTCTTCAGAACCAGAGTCGTGTTCACCACTCCCCAGGAAATCCACTTAACACATATTGTCCCAAAAAATCCATGCTTGTCTTGTTCATTTCAATATAGTCATATGAACTCTTTACACTTCCAAGGACTCACATCTGTTATAGTTAGAAAATATTAGGGCTGTCGATTAATTGCAGTTAACTCATGCGATTAACTCAAAAAAATTAATCACGATTAATGGTAGTTTTAATCGCACTGTTAAACAATAGAATACCAATTGAAATTTATTTTCTCATATATTTTTGGATGTTTCTACATTTTTAAATATATTGATTTCAGTTACAACACAGAATACAAAGTGTACACTGCTCACTTTATATTATTATTTTTATTACAAATATTTGCACTGTAAAATTGATAAAAGAAACAGTATTTTTCAATTCACTTCATACGAGTACTGTAGTGCAATCTCTTTATCATGAAACTGCAACTTACAAATGCAGATCTTTTTTGTTACATAACTGCACTCAAAAACAAAACAGTGCCAAACTTTAGAGCCTACAAGTCCACTCAGTCTACTTCTTGTTCAGCCAATTGCTAAGACAAACAAGTTTGTTTACATTTACAGGAGATAATGCTGCCCGTTTCTTATTTACAATGTCACCAGAGAGTGAGAACAGGCATTCACATGGAACTTTTGTAGCTGGCATTGCAAGGTATTTATGTGACAGATATGCTAAACATTTGTATACCCCTTCATGCTTCATCTGCCATTCCAAAGGACATGCTTCCATGCTGATGGCACTCATTAAATAAAATGCATTAATTACATTTTGACTGAATTCCTTGGGGGATAATTGTATGTCTCAGGCTGTATTTTACCTGCATTCTGCCATATATTTAATGTTATAGTAGCCTTGGATGATGACTCAGCACATGTGTTTAGTTTTAAGAACATTTCCAATTCAGATTTGACAAAACGCAAAGAAGGTACCAATGTGAGATTTCTAAAGATAGCTACAGCACTTGACCCAAGGTTTAAGAATCTAAAGTGCCTTTCAATATCTGAGAGGGATGAGGTGTGGCATGCTTTCAGAAGTCTTAAAAGAGCAACACTCTGATGCGGAAACTACAGACCCAAACCACCAAAAAAAGAAAATTAATCTTCTGCTGGAGGCATCTGACTCAGATAATAAAATGAACATGCTTGGTCTGCACTGTTTTGGATTGTTATCGAGCAGAACCTGTCATCAGCATGGACACGTCCTCTGGAATGGTGGTTGAAAATGAAGGGACATAAGAATCTTTAGCGAAACTGGCATGTAAATATCTTGTGATGCCGGCTACAACTGTGCCATGCGAATGCCTGTTCTCACTTTCAGGTGACATTGTAAACAAGAGGCGGGCAGCATTGTCTCCTGCAAATGTAAACAAACTTGTTTGTCTGAGCGAATGGCTGAACAAGAAGTAGGACTGAGTGGACTTGTAGGCTCTAAAATTGTACATTCTTTTATTTTTGAATGCAGTATTTTTTTTGTACATAATTCTACATTTGTAAGTTTAATTTTCATGATAGAGATTGCACTACAGTACTTGTATGAGGTGAATTGAAAAATACTATTACTTTTGTTTTTTTACAGTCCAAATATTTGTAATAAAAATAAATATAAAGTGAGCACTGTACAGTTTGTATTCTGTTATAATTTAAATCAATATATTTGAAAATGTAGAAAACACCCACAAATATTTAAATGATATTCTATTATTAACATTAAATTAATCGCAATTAATCACACAATCGTTTGACAACCCTAGAAAATATGAAATATCATGGTACTTAGGTACTATGACTATAAATCTAAGTGCCATATAAATAGAAAACACCTGTAGATAATAGCCGTGCTCTTCTACCAGGGCAGAATAGAAATCTCTTATAAACCCCGTCCATCTATCTTCTTTGTTTTTACTGCTTGCTTCCCAGATCATCCATCTCTATTACAAACTTCTTGTAGGAGACTTTTTTCCTCTTACGTTCAGGATGTGATGAATTGATAGTACTAACACAAACAAGACAAATGTCTGTTTGTAATTTCGGTTGTATTTTTCTTCTTAGAGATGTGTTGGGAAGCAGACATGTTTGACTTGGATTTGCTTAAACATTGTTGTAGCGTGAATTATCTTTATAAATAAATCTTGTGTCTTGAGGAAAAAATGTAATTTAGTTAGTCTTCATGTTGAATTTCTTTAGCTGGAAAAAATATGAGACACTCTTCTGATTAAAACCCTACCAGAAATGGAAGCTCCAAAGCTAGAGAACTCAGGCCATGGCTACACTTGCAGATGTAGAGCGCTTTGGGTTAAACCAGCCTTCGCAGAGCGCACCAGGGAAAGCGCTTCAGTCTGTCCACACTGACAGCTGCAAGCACACTGGCATGGCCACATTCGGATCACTTGAAGCGGCATTATAGGCAGCTATCCCACAGAACACCTCTTCCCATTCAGGCGCTGTGGCTTGTGGGAAGAGGGCATGGGGTGCAGGGCATTCTGGATCCTGTCTCAACGCCCTGTGATGCATCACTTCGCATCCCAGCAATCCCTGTGTTTCCGTCCACATTTGGCTCCATCTTTCAACTATTTATGTGCAGCGCGCGCTTTGTCTTCCCTTTCGGTCTGCGGGAATGGAGCCCGAACTGCTGCGGAACATGCTGACGATTCTCATTGCTTGTCTCATTCACGGACATGCTCTCCACCATGGAACACCGCTTTTGGGCTCAGGAAAGAAGCACTAAGTGGTGGGATCACATCGTCCTGCAAGTCTGGGATGACGATCAGTGGCTGCTAAACTTTTGGATTAGAAAGGCCACTTTCATGGGACTGTGTGCTGAGCTCGCCCCCACCCTGCGGCACAAGGACACGAGATTGAGAGCTGCCCTGACGGTGGAGAAGCGGGTGGCTATTGCAATCTGGAAGCTGGCAACTCCAGACAGCTACTGAGTGGGAAAGTTGACAGTTGGAATTGTGTTGATGCAAGTTTGCAGGGCTATTAATCGCATCCTGCTCAGAAGAACTGTGACTCCGGATAATGTGCCTGACATTGTGGCTGGCTTTGAACAAATGGGTTTCCCTAACTGCAGAGGGGCGATAGATGGGATGCATATTCCTATTTTGGCACCAGCCCACCTAGCCTCTGAATATGTTAACCGAAAGGGGTATTTCTCCATGGTTCTCCAGGCGCTTGTGGATCACCATGGTCATTTCATTGACATTAACGCAGGCTGGCCCGGAAGGGTGCATGACGCATGCATCTTTTGGAACACTGGTCTCTTCAAGAAGCTGCAAGCCGGGACTTTTTTCCCAGACCAGAGGATCACCGTAGGGGAAGTCAAAATACCCATTGTGATCCTTGGAGACCCTGCTTACCCTTTCATGCCGTGGCTCATGAAACCTTACATAAGGAACCTGTACAGCAGCCAGGAATGGTTCAACTACAGGCTGAGCCGGTGTTGAGTGTGCTTTTGGCCGTTCGAAGGGCCGCTGACAGTCTCTTTATGGGAAGCTGGACTTGGCCGAAGACAGCATCCCTGCGGTTATATCCGCATACTGTACCCTCCATAATATTTGTGAAGGGAAGAAAGCTTCACTCAGGCATGAGCCTCAGAGGTTCAACACCTGGAGGCTGAATTTGCACAGCCAGAGAGCAGGGCTATTAGAGGGGCCCAGAGTGGGGCTGCAAGGATTGAAGGAGCAATTTTAGGCTGAAAGCCACCAGTAATGTCTGTGCTCTGCACGGGAGTTAAGTGCAGTGGCTGTGTTTGGTACACTGACTTGCAGTGATTGTTGCTTTCCTGGGCTAAGGTATATTTTGCTTTATGCACTAATAAAGTATGTTTTCAAAGTAAAAAACTCTATTTATTGAAAAGAAAGTTCATTTATTGAAGAAAAACAAAGTAACTCAGAAATACCAAAAGGGCAAGGGGGTGGGGTGGGGACCGGTTTACTCATAGGCTTGAGTATGTCCTGATTTCATACTCTTGAATCCTGTCTGGAGTGCTGCACTTCAGGATGGCTATAAGGCATGTTGAGGGGGGTTGAGTGCAGTGGATAAGGGTCGTAGTTTTCGTGGGTGGGTGGTGAAGCTATGGGTGTATAGGAGGCAGCTGGGGGTGGTAAGAACCCAGATGTTGGGGAAAGTGGGTTGGAGGGGACATAGGGGTACAAGGGGAAGAGTTTTGGGACAAGGACTTGTTTACAGACTGCTGCATGACTTCTTTGCTTTTACGTGGCCTCTTCTGGAGTCTTCTCATTCTGTCAGCCGGTGATAAGAATGACAGCTGAGATCTCAAGGTTGCACCTAGATAGGCAAAATGCAACACTTAACAGAGGCAGCATTGTACATACTACACAGAGCAATGATTCCCATGCACTTAAGGAGGGCAGTCACAAAAAACATACTTTGTGTGTCCCAAAGCGAGCACATATAACCCATGGGAGCCCCAGAAATGGTGAGTAAGCAGAGTCCATGGGGACTGATTGTTTCATGGCTGTACTGTCCTCTGGGTTTCTGTGCCATGGGGAGAGCCAACAGCTGCAGGGGGCACCTACACTGAACACTGTCCCAACATTCTCCACAGGAGTTCATCCTGGAAGATATCTCGCTGCTGAGGGTGACCAGGGAAGCAAGGGAGGGTCTTCTTCTGCAATGCGGCTTCCGCCCTGGCCCACACGCAGCTTGCCTGTGTGCAGCAATGCTTCCCCCACCCCTCATGGCACAGTTGTGCGGACACATTAGCCTGACTGGGACAAGAACCATGCTGGCTCTCCCAATAAACCTGCGCAGGCGCATTGCCCACATTCTGGCTGAGACTTTTGAAGAGATCACCGATGCCAATTACCGTGATGTGATAGACCACATCAATGCACTATTCCGCATCTAGGCATGCATGCAGCCCTTACCCTCCTCGCCCAAAGGGCCTGTACCTAAAAAATTCCTTCCCAAAAAGAAAGCCGCTTACCAGGAACCTCCTCTGTTGTTTGTCCTTCCCCAAGCACCGGATGCTGCGACTGGGTTCCTTCCTCCTGGCTCGAGAAGAGCTCCTGGCTGCATGCATCTAGGGATTCCAGGGTGTCTCCCCGCCCACCTCAGCACATCACTCGCGCTTTCCTCCTCCTCCTCTTCCCCCTGCCCCCTTGCTGTGCTGGGCTCAGAAGTGTCCATGATGATCGTTGCAGTGGAGGTGGGATCGCCCCCAAATATCGCGTCCAGCTCTTTATAGAATTTGCAGGTCGTGGGGGCAGCACCAGAGCGGCCGTTTGCCTCGCGGGCTTTGTGGAAGGCATTCCACAGCTCCTTCACTTTAACCTGATACTGCACCACATCCCGGTCATGGCCCTTGATATGTGCCCGAAGGTATTGTAATTCCTACAGCTGCAGCGCAGCTGTGACTGCACAGCTTCCTCCCTCCAAACACTGATGAGGTCCAGCACCTTGCCATTGCTCCATACTGGGGATCGCCTGGCGCGTGGAGGCATGGCCACCTGGAAAGGTGCGCTGAGAGCACTCCACGCCTGGCTGAGCAAACAGGAAGGTGATTTTCAAAATTCCCAGGGAATTTAAAGGGCGGATCTGATGCTTGGTCACCTGAGGATAGGGCAGCAGAGTTCAAAAGTCAGAGTGGCTAGAACAGAGATTGTGGGACACTTCTGGAGGTCAATCAGAGCGTATTAGGTGTCCACACTGGCGCTGCAGCGCTCCAAGGAGAGCACAACAAACGTTATTCCTTTTGGGGAGGTGGAGTACCAGCCGCGGAGTCAGAGCGCTCTATGTGCCTTTCCAGGACGGACAGGGAGTGAGGTAGAGTGCTCTTGGCAGCTTTATTGCGCTATAATGCGCAAGTGTAGCCAAGGCCTCAGTTTAAACACATTCTCTCCTAGATAGGAAATTCCTTAGCAAGTGATTAAAGTGTGCCAATTTTAATGTAGCATACTATATAAGAACAGGCCTGTAGCAAGCATACACAATAGGGATTCCTTTTTCTGTGAAACTTGTTCCTGATTTGTTTGGTTCTGTGTGAAGCCAAAGAAAATGGAGATGTTAAATGTAATATAGTTCCTTTTTAATCTGTGTAATGGAAAAGTCCAACTGTGATCTTAGCTCATGCAGGGGGAAATAATCTTCTGAGGCTTTATCTTTGTTCTGTTTTATCAACTATTTGGAGCGATAGCTTCTTACGGTCCATTTGTAACTTCGCGAGGGGAGAGAAAACACTAATCCTGTGGTGTATTTTGTTTTTATTGTTGCCCCTTTCACTTTTTTATGCTTTAGAGAATTGAGCCCAGAGTACAAATACGAGAAGCACATTCCACTGAAGAAATGCCTAAGTATTGTCACAACCCTCCTCCTGCCTGTGGCCCACCAGATTGCTCTGAGGCGAATCAGCTGTAGAATCCCTGGGTGTTTTAAGTTTCTGGAATCTAAACTGAGCCCCGCCACTGTCCCTGGTTTGAGGTCCCTGGGAATCTTCTTGAGGTGAAGATGATCAATCAAGCACCCCAGTCTGAGAGCTGTGACCACACAGTCCCCTACCTAGCCCCTGGAACCATTACTGACTCCTCAGACTGACTGTAGTTTAGACATACCTTCTCCTAGAATCCCACTGAAAGTATGAACCTTCGGGTTTACCTCTTCCAGGGATCATGTGGTAAATGTACAGCATTTTGTACAGCATTCTTCCACATTGTTGTTCTTTATTTAATCACACCAGAAATACATGGATCTTTACAAATCCTCAGTTTCCTCACAACTCTAGGGCTTTGGGCTGGGGTCAGAGTCCTTTGGGCCCATCCAGAGTTCTTCTGCTCCAGGGCATGGCTTATGTTCTGAGACATCGAACCTTTCTCCCTAGAACAGCTTGCTTCCTCTGGTCTTGGACAGTCCATGCTCTTCCTTCCTCCTGCCCAAAGTTTGTGAATCTTGTCCCCCACCCTCCCTTCCTGAAAGTCCTTTTATAAACTTGCTATAGTCACCTGTTTCTTTTTTCTGTTTTGGTGACTTTCCACTGCTCGACATTCTTCCCCTTCAGATTGAGGAGGAAGTATTTTTCCCCAGATTGACAAACCTCCTTTAGTGTATCTATTGTCTAATCAGTACTCAGTGTTTAAATTTAATTACTCCCCATTGTCGTCAGTCTGGTGTGCACTTGTTGCAGGTCCTGTCAATGGATGGATACACATCAACACGGGGGCTTTCCGTGATACAGAAACTTCATAATACCAACCAGAATTCATAAGTTGTACAGACACAGGGCCAGCTTTAGGCCGATTCGCCTGATTCCCTGGAATCGGGTCCTGCGCCAGGGCCTCACGCCTTAGGTGCCTTTTGAATTTTTTTTTTTTTTACTCACCTGGCGGCGGTCTGCTCCAGGGTCTTCGGCGGCAGGGAGTCCGCTCCGGGGGTCTTCGGCATTTTGGCGGAGGGGGTTGCTTCGGTGCCACAGAAGACCTGGAGCAGAACTCCGCTACCGAAATGCCACCGAAGCCCTGGACTGCCAGGTATTCAAATTGGGCCCTGCTGATAATAAAGCCGGCCCTGCAGACAGATCCCCCAATTCATCACTGTTATCTATTATTTACCATTAAAATATATTAAACTTTTCACAGAGATTATACATGACTGACTTGGTGCTGGAGAGAATACAAAACATAGCAGATACAGGCATACAGTCAGTACAAGTGAGAGTAGTGCTATGTCTGTACAGCATAGCCTGTTTGAAATTTTACAAGATCCTTTGATTATTACTGAACCAACTAAAATATTACCAGGAATGAGCTGTTTCCTGACATGTTTTGTTTTGGGGGGTGAGGTGACCAACCCTGTTGTCTGAATCGGTCTCTCTAGTGCGGTGTTATTGGCAGAAATCCATACCGTAGTATCCAATGTATTTTTATGCTGAAAAATGACACTAATGAAGTGTCAGTTTTGCCATATCACAAGATATGTTTAGTGAAAAATCTGTAAACGGGAAGATTACTTACACAAGTTACAATAGTAACACAGTGTTTCTATTGCTGTCACTAGGGCAAACTATTGCAAGTTTTTGCATTGCCTATAAAATTAAACCATGGTTCAAAACGTGGCTGTTAATTTGGTGCCCCAAGGAAGTACTCTTTGATTAGGGAACTTTTTTTTAATTACCTGCCCAGTGGGCATCTAACTAGGTCCTTCCATCAAGGAGATAGGAAAGGAAGCACGAAGAGAGACTCAAGAAGAGCAAAACTGAGGTAAGAGAGGGATGATAAAATGGTGGTGGTTGGCCAGGGAGACATAGCAAAAGTGGAAGCTGAGGATAAGAAGAGTAGAAAGGAACTCTGGTGGAAATAACTGGGAGAATGAAACAAAGAAATGGCAGCTACCTCTTTTTCATACGCAGCAACAACTACAATATTTAGGTCAATGACCATTATTATTATTATGCTTGCACATCTTCCTATGTTCCACTGTATTCAAGAAAATGTCTTGTAGCTCTTAGTTTATGGCAGAAAGTAGTTCCTGATGAGGTACCTTGATTGCAGCATGATAGATTGAGAGAGACACAGACACCCCTCCCCCACCACCCCCCCAAGCCAGCAAAAATAAAAACAGGATGTAATAGTCTGCTGCTGTCATTCCTTGTTTACTTTTTCCTGCTTAACCGAATGCTGTTTACCTGGTGTTTTCTTCAGAAATATTGGTACTGATTGGCTGCAATATGCATTTGTATGGATTCAACATCAGACACCTGCAGTGATGTGGAAGATGCTTGCTGAAAACAGTGCCTTCCTAAAACTACTATCTCCTTGTCAAGTGCTAGAAATGGGCCATTTTCATTACCACTACAAACAGTTGTTTTTCTCTTCTGCTGACAACAGCTCACCTTAACTGATCACTCTCCTTATAATGTGTATGGTAATACCCATTGTTTCATGTTCCCTGTGTGTGTGTGTATATATATATATATATCTTCCTTCTGTATTTTCTACTGCATGCATCCGATGAAGTGAGCTGTAGTCCATGAAAGCTTATGCTACAATAAATTTGTTAGTCTCTAAGGTGCCACAAGTACTCCTATTCTTTTTGCGGATACAGACCAACACGGCTACTACTGTGAAACCTACAATAGCTACAGTGTGTTCTAGAAAAATCAGAACTGAGCTATTTTGAACCTGTGCTTTGTTTAGGTAGCAGGGAAAAGGTGATCGTCAAGGTTTAGAAATATGTATTTCCCGCACAATGAAGTTGTATACCGTTCTAGTTTGCACAATGTATATGTCTAAATTGAGTCTGGTTTATGACATTCTTTTGAAAACGTCACACCCACTGGAGTACATCACAGATCTGTAGCTTTAATTTACCATATTTTTAAGAGGATAATATGGGAGGGGGGGGAGAATCTGTTTTAGTCTCCATATTGCTGTCCTTCCTTTCTTTTTCCTTATGTGTTGAGCCTTGCAAAGAAAGTACCTGTGTATTAGGCTGAGATGCTTTATGAAGGGTTTTGTTATGTTCGTAACTCTGAACAAAACGTTATGGTTGTTCTTTCAAAAGTTTACAACTGAACCTTGATTTAATACAACTTTGAAACTTCAGTATGCAGAAGAAAAATGCTGCTTTCCCTTTATTTTTTTAGTTGTTTATTTTTAACACAGTACTATATTGTATTTGCCATCTTTTGGGTGGAGGAGTGTCTCTGCTGCTTCCTGATTGTGTACTTCCGCTTCCAAATGAGGTGTGTGGTTGACTGGTCAGTTAGTAATTCTTGTGTTCGTAACTCTGAGGTTCTACTCTACAGAATATGATCTTGAAGCCTGCCAGGGTGAAGAAAAGGGGATTTTTGCTGGGTACTTTCTGATCTCAAATTTAAAATAAAATCTTCTGAGATAAACTGACGCATAGCTGAATCATGTTTCATTTTAGTGTTGGTTATCTGAATCACAACATGCAGAAAAATTCCACAGTTTTGAAGATGCCAACTGAGACACATGTTTTTAATATAAATACTTCATTCAGTTACTTTACATGTTAAAATAAATTTTGCTTTAAAATCAGTGAGTGAAAATAGATTTAATCATGAATAAGGCATCGTTTTTGTGAGATAATACTTAGAGACATTGTTCAAGCAGAGACAGGAAGTCCCTAGTTTGCTATCTTGTTAACTCTGATCAAACATGTTTTAGGTTTTAAAATCAAGTGAAAGGAGAAAATATAGAACATAAAATACAGCTATTCACAGGAAAAGAAAATGATGGATTTTATGTATTTAAAAATTGCTTTCTTCAGTACATTAAATAAAGCAGTCACAGATGGCAGTGAAAGAGAATTCTTTTCAGCTCAGAATAGGAATGGACCCTTTGGAAGACACAACCACTGGAGCATCAGTTTTTGTCCACCCCATTGAAACTCTTTTACAAACAACTTGTCAGACTCCAGTTAAGAGAGTTTGAGACCCCAATGAGCTTATTTAATTGTCACTCTGTTCATTAGATTCCTAGCTCAAGTCAACATGGGCCTTGAATCCTGCCAGGTGCTGAGCACCCTCCACTCCCATTAGCTTCAATGAGAGGTGACAAAGCTCAGGATTGAGCCTATGGAGACTAATTTGATGAACAACATTTTTAGTCTCCTAACTTCCACCAATAAAATAAATAAATTAAACAAAATAAAATGCAAGAAAGGGTTTAATCCAGTAAAATTTAAAACATTCAGTGTGAACAGTTTTGTGCACAAATGATAATTGTAATGTTCACGTTACCTAGAAGTGCAAATATTAAAATATTAGAAAATGAAACTACAGAAAGTAATCTAATATCTCTAAATCTGTGATCAATTAAAAGATGGCTGTTTAAATGAAGCTATATATATATAAATGGCATGATTGCTCTGTGTATAGTTACAGAACAGAACATATATATGGTGCAGTGCATTTAACATTTTATTCCAGCACTACGAATTGTATTCTGTGAGTTCATTATTTAGCATGGATCCAAAGCTCTCTAACAGTTTGGAAGAAATGTATTATTTTAGAAAGAGGCTTCATGTTTGTTAAAACCAGTAGTATAGACCCACATTTAATGTGTACCATTATTATTACTTGGTGAAGGTGATTCTAAGGGACACGCCTTGTCCTGGTGTCAAGTACCAGAGGGATAGCCGTGTTAGTCTGGATCTGTAAAAGCAGCAAAGAATCCTGTGGCACCTTATAGACTAACAGATGTTTTGCAGCATGAGCTTTCGTGGCTGAAGAAGTGGGTATTCACCCACGAAAGCTCATGCTGCAAAACATCTGTTAGTCTATAAGGTGCCACAGGATTCTTTGCTGCCTTGTCCTGGGTCCATTGATGTAATTGGAAATTCTGCTTCTAATAAAGAACAGTATATGGCCCTAAGTAGTTAATATTATTATAATAGGTCTCTTACTATTTCCACAAAAGTAAACAAAATTAAACTATTAAAACAGAACTATCTACTACTTATTCTTTTTTGAGTGCTTACTCATGTCCATTCCATGCTAGGTGTGTGCATGATGCATGCACAGTTGCCAGAGATTTTTCCTTTAGTGGTATACGTAGGACTGTCTCTAGTGCCCCTTGGAGCCACATGTGTATGCACCAATATAAGGGGTGCCACCAACTCCACACCCTCTGAGTTCCTTCCTACCGCCCATGATGGTTGCTTGGAACGATCCCTCTTGCAAGCCTTCTTTCCCAGTCGTTTGGACTTGTACTATATTGTATAATTTTTGTAGTTAGTATATATAGTTCTTAGTTAGTATTAGTGTACATAATGTGAATAGTGGTCCCTGTCATCACAGGGGCTGGGCCTCAATCCGTATGCCTCCTGTGGCAAGCCCATGCCAGTGAGTGACTTGTACTCTAGCTAGCTAAAAAGTGCCTCGGAGAAACTCATGTTAAGGAGAAGTGCCAGATCTGCAGAGGCTTCAGACTGCGCACTCAAAAAAAATATAGACATTTGTCTGAAGGCCATACTCATTCATGGAGGCAGCCCTGAGACTGGCTGTGGTGGGGCGATGACTCACCGGCACCGTACCTCCCGTTGGTCATCTAGGGAATTAGCTCTTTCAGCATGGAGCGCCCTCTATAGGCCGGTGTCTCACCTGCCATTGTCCCCTGTGTCCCTCCCAGGCCCCAGTGTCAGGGTCCTGCCCCCAGCAGTAACCCACAATTTGGGTCTCTCCCCCTCCCCCAAGGGAACCCCCAACCCTCTATCCCCACCTTGCCTCAGTGGCTACTGCCAATCAGCATCTAGCTCCCACTCGCTGGGGCAGACTATAAACCACTCACCACCACCCTCTGTCTCTGGTCCTCAGCCCTCTTATAGGGCCAGCTGTGGCCTGATTGGGGTGTGGCCCTACCTGTGTCTGCTTCCCCCAATCAGCCTAGCATTTCTCTGCCACAGCCCTCTCCAGGGCTGCTTTAACCCCTTCCAGGCCGGAGCGGGATAACCACCCTGCTACACTGGCCTTGGAGCCAAGATGCTCCGAATCGGTGCTCAGCACTTCGGCTTCAGTGCAAAGTGCTCCACTGGTACTATGCTCTGCTTGGCACTCTTCTTCATCTCTGGTGCCGAGGAAGAAACATAAGAAACAGTGCACCAAGAAAGGGCACTCTCCGGTGCCAAAGAGGGACAAGTGCGGAGTGGCTAGTGCATTGAGATCCACGCTGGACCATTCGTCCTCTCCAGAGCCACTGTTGTCTCTGGCGATTCTGCCTAGAGTGCCAAATCTGGTCCGGGACCCACTCCCGACTGGAGTGGTCATGGGACCTCACGGCTGTGGGCCTCTTTGACTCTGGAGGTTTTCCAGCAAAGAGCTCCTGTGGATAGAAGAGATTAAGGAGTGGTAAGCACCATCGCAGCACTGACCATTATGGCACCACCCAGAGGAAAACCCTCCATGTCCCATTTCAACAGTCTCCGGCCCGTCATTGATCACTACTTCCCCAGCACCAACTGGAGGAGGAAGCAGGCATGGTGCCTCCTGGGTCTCCAAGGGAAGAATCCTCTTCAGAGTCCAAGGGGGAATCCTTCACTCCACTGAAGAAGTATCAGTACACGACCTACGCACCGGACTTTAGTACCAGCCCTCCAGCCGGTGATTGTCACTGGCCAATACAGTGGCAGTATTGGAACCGATGGGGGTTTCCACAAGTAGTGGGACCCGTTACCCATTGTTCCTGTTCATACTTGGTGGTATCCAAGAGGCAAGCCACTGTTTCATTCTACCCAAGACCTGATCCTGACTCTGGTACTGATGTCCCAGAAGTGGCCCCAATTGGAAGTGGTACAGGTGGAGGAAGAAGAAGCATTCCCTCCGTCAGTGCTAGCCGCTTCCTCATTATCCCTGATGAGGCAGTCGCAGGCCCTAGTAACCATTCCTGCTGAACAACTACAGGGGCCATCAGGAGCTCCTGAAACAGGTCACCAGAAACTTGGGGCTGATAGCTGAGGAGTTGAAGGAGTCTGTGCACAGCTTAGTTGATATCCTGGCTGCAGTGGCTCCCTCCAAAGTGGCCCGGCCAGTTAATGAGGTAGTGTTGGAACCTGTCAGAGTGCTATGGCAGACCCCTTCATCTCTGCCCCCTACCTCAGAAAGGGCAGAGGAAAAAATACTATGTCCTGGCCAGTGGGTTTGAGTACCTCTACGCATGTCCCCCTCCCCCGCACCGGGGTCCCTGGTGGTGTCAACTGCAAATGAGCAGGACAGACAAGGGCAGTTGAGCGCACCTCCAAAAATAGAGGCTAAGAGACTGGAGCTGTTCGGACACAAGGTTTATTCGATTAGTAGCCTCCAGCTATGTATCTCTAACCAGCAGGCTCTGCTGGGGAGGTATAGTTTTAATCTGGGGGACTCAATGGCCAAGTGTAAGGATTCCATGTGGCAGGAGTCGAGGCAGGAGTTCATGGCCATCTTGGAGGAAGGCAAGATGGCAGAAGGATGCCTGGAGGAAGGCAGCTTTGGATGTGGCCAACTCAGCAACCAGAACGATGGTGTCAGTGGTCACCATGAGGTGCTGTTCGTGTCGCCAGTCATCGGGCCTCTCTCATGAGGTGCAGCAGTCTATCCATTACTGCCCCTTTGAGGGTACCTCCCTGTTCTCTGAACAGACTGGCTCCAATCTTCACGGCATCAAAGACTCAAGGGCCATGCTTTGGTCCCTGGGCTTTTACATGCCCCCATCCTCCCAGAAGCCCCAGCAGCCTCTCAGATTTCCAGCACCCCTCAGGCAGGAGCCCTACTAAAGAAAGGGAAAAGGCTATAAATGTTGTCAGCCCCTACCTTCTGCCTCAGCCTCCAAATCGGGCTCACGTAGCTATACTGGCAGGGCCAAGCAAGCCTTAGAAAGGTACTCTCAAGGACAGCATACCAGTCTTGACTATGGAGCCACCCCCACCCCCCCCCCCTTTTTTTTTTTTGGACCACCTGTCATCCTTCCACCCACCATGGTCTTGCATAACATTGGACTGATGGGTGCTCAGTACTATAGCAGCTGGATACACCCTCCAGTTTTTGTCCACCCTTTCCTGCCACCCCTAGCCTCTGTCCCTCTTCAGAGATCCTTCTCACGAGCAGCTTCTTATTCAGGAGGTGCAAGCCCTCCTATGTGTGGGCGCTGTAGAGGAGGTTCCTCGAGACTTGAGAGGGAAAGGGTTTTACTTCCAGTATTTCCTAATCCCGAAGGCCAAAAGGGGTCTACAGCCCACTCTGGACCTGCCTCACTTCAACAAATACCTCAAGAACCTGAGGTTCTGCATGGTCTCCCTCACCTCCATCATTCCCTCCCTCGATCCAGGAGACTGGTATGCCACCCTCAATTTGAAGGACACTTATTTCCACATCTCCATCTTGCGTGGGCACAGGAGATTCCTCAGGTTTGTGGTGAGTCAATACCACCACTAATTCACCATGCTTCCCTTTAGCCTCTGAGTAGCCCCATGGGTTTCACAAAGTGTATGGTGGTGGTTGCAGCATTCCTCAGACATTGGGGTGTTCAAGTCTACCCATACCTGGATGACTGGCTGATCAAAGGCTCAGGTTCAGCACTGTATCATTATAGTATGGGCCACCTTTCAGGCACTGGGTTTATTAATAAACGAGCAAAAGTCAACTTTGGTCCTGGTTCAGAGAATAGAGTTCATTGGGGCACTGATCGACTCCACCCAGGCCAAGGTCTATCTACCGGACTATATTGCACCTGATCACCGAGGTCACAACCCACTCACTATCTTACAACCACATGGGTTTGCCTCAAACTGTTGGGCCACATGGCAGCATGTACCTATGTGATGCAGTATGTGTGGCTGCACCTCAGACTCCTACCGATGTGGCTGGTGTCAGTCTACTTCCTGAGCATACACCACTTGGTCTCGATATTCACAGTTCTGCTGGTCATCCTGGCTTCACTGGCTTGGTGGAGCCTGTTCTGTAATGAAAGGAGTAGCCTTTGCCGCCCTGTATCCATCGGTAACCTTGGGTTCAGATGTGTCAGACCTGGGGTGGGGAGCCCAACTTGACAGTCTCAGGACTCAGGGCCTCTGGTCCCAGGAAGAACTCTCCCTGCATATAAATGTCAGGGGGGCTGCCCGGTGTTCCTTCCTCAAATCTCAGGCAAGGTGGTATGGGTCTTGATGGACAATACAGCCTCAATATTCTACATCAACAAGCAGAAGGGAGCTCGATCTTCAGCCCTGTCCGAAGAGGCCCTCTGGCTGTAGGACTTCTGCATGAAACACACCATTCACCTGGAGGTGTCACACCTCCCAGGGGCCTTGAACACACTGGCGGATTGCCTCAGCAGGTCCTTTTCCTCTCACCACAAGTGGTCTCTTCACCTGGAGGTCTCCCTTGTCATCTTCCAGAAGTGGGGGCCTTCCCAGGTGGACCTGTTCAGCACCAGACAGAACAGGATATGCCATTAGTTCTGTTTGCTCCATGGGCTCAGCAGGGGCTCCCTCTCTGATGCCTTCCTTCTCTCGTGGGCAAACAGACTACTATACACCTTCCCACCAGTCCCTTTGATTCACATGGTCCTCCTAAAAATCAAGCGGGACAAGGCAAAGGTTATCTTGATAGTTCTGGCGTGGCCACGCCAGCATTGGTTCAGAGGCATTGGACCTCTCAATAGCAGCTGCACTCATGCTTCCATCCCGTCCGGACTTTATTTTACAAGATCACATCTGGTTCCTTCACCCAAAGCTCGCCTCCCTGCGCCTGACGGCATGGTTGCTGCATGGCTGAACACTGAAGAGCAGGCCTGTTTGGAACAGGTACAACAAGTCTTGCTAGGTAGCAGAAAGACTTCCACCATGGCTACCTAAGTGAAAACATTTCACTTGTTGGGCCTCCAAATGGAATCTTTCTCCATCCTGTTCTTCTCTACAGTCTGTCTTGGACTATCTGCTACACCTAAAACAGGTTCACTTAGCAGCCATTTTGGCCTTCCACCTTCCAGTGCAGGGCAGACCAGTGTTCTCTCATGAGATAGCGGTCAGGTTTCTCAAAGGCTTGAAAAAAACGTGACAGGATCCCTGGGGTACAGCCTGGGACTGTCAGACCGCTGTGCCCCCTTAACTCTCTCCAGCCTGGACTGTCTCTCTCAGTGCATTGCTAGTGACCAGCAGCAAACCTCTCCAGTCTCTGTTATCACTCAGCACAACAGCATGTGAAGCCCCACACCCAGCTATATTGCATGAGTACTTCCAGAGTCACTCATGAATCACTCAGGGAAAGGCACAAGCCAAATCCCTTCCAGCACTGTACCCCAGGAATATATAGTCTTGCACTGCTCAAGATAAGCAGTGCAAATTTATTAATTGGTTCATCACTTCATCAAAGGAAAGTGAATATACACCAGCCTTTGCGAAACCTGAACAGATTTGCCACACAGTTCATACGAACTCACTGGTAAAGATAAACAGTAAACAAAGTTTATTGACTTCAAAAGATAGATTTTAAGTGCTAGGCAAAAAAATCAGAGTTAGTTACCAAAAGAAATAAAATATAAGCATGCAGTCTCAACCCTACTAGACTGGGCAACAACTAGACTAAGCAGTTTTTCTCACCCCACTGGACACTGCAATTCTTAATATACAGATTTCACCCATGAAATCTGGGCCAATCTCCTCTCTTGGAGTCTTGTCGTCTTCTCAGTATCTTAGTTGCTTGCAGTATAGGTGGGGGCAGAAAAGGCCTCGCATCCGGCCACTGTATCTGTTTTATAACCTCAGTCCCATGTACTTGGGGAGCACAAAGTCCAGGCACATCTGGGGCGTTGCTGAGTCTCCAGGCAAGATTGAGTAATTCCCCTGGTGTGGCCTCATGCAGGTGAGTCATTGCTGGACAATGGTTGTTGATGGGTTGATTGATACCCTGCTCGGGTGTTGGTTAATTTCCTTGCTCTTGCCCCTGGGGAGCTAATATCTGGCTGATTCCCCAACTTACAGCATGTTTTAGTGATAACCATACAACACAATTCTCATAACTTCATATGTATTAATGACATACATATATGGATAGAGAAATGACTTTCAGCAGGTCATAGCCTTTCCCCTGATACTTTACAAGGCATGTTTTATATGTAAGATGATGATTGTATAAAAATGAGGACTATGGGGGTTACAGGATGCTCCCGCAAGGTACAGAATGTTACAAAAGACTATACCCTCAGATTCACAACCTGATTCCCCCATGGGACCTAAACCTGGTCCTGTTGAAACTCATAGGGCCTCCCTTCAAGCCATTAGCATCTTGTTCCTTACTGCTTCTCTCTTGGAAGGTCGCCTTCCTGGTGGCAATCACCTCGGCCAGAAGGGTCTCCAACATCAAAGCCCTAATGTCAGAATCCCCTTATACGGTGTTCTTCAAGGACACGGTCCAGCTGCGCCCCCATCTGGCCTTTCTTCCAAAGATGGTGTCACAATTCCACAACAACCAGGACATCTTTCTGCCTGTCTTCTTCCCTGAGGAATGTCAGCTCCATACATTAAATGTTAGGTGAGCCCTATTTCGAGAGGACTAAGCCCTTCCACAACTCTACACAACTCTTTGTAGCAGTACCAGAAAGGATGAGAGGGCTGCCAGTGTCATCCCAAAGAATCTTGTCCTAGATAACCGCCTGTATCTGGACTTGCTATGAGCAGGTGAAGGTTCCGCATCCAGCCATCGTAACCACTCATTCCACGAGAGCTCAGGTTTTGTCAGCAGCATTCCTCGTGCAAATACCAGTCCAGGACATCTGCAGAGCCGCAACATGGTCATCAGTTCATGCCTTTGTGCCTTACAATGCCATCATCTAGCAGGCCTGTGACGATACCAGCTTTGGAAGAGTTATGCTGCAATCAGTGGGCTTGTCTACACTGGCAATTTACAGCGCTGCAACTTTCTTACTCGGGTGTGAAAAAACACCCCCCTGAGCGCAGCAAGTTGCGGCGCTGTAAAGCGCCAATGTAGACAGTGCACCAGCGCTGAGAGCTACACCCCTCGTGGAGGTGGGTTTTTTAGAGCGCTGCGACCATACAAGGCACATTAAAGCGTTGCCAGGTTAGACTAGCCCAGCATGTCCAGAAACTCTGAGCCCACCTTCAAGGGTACTGTTTGTGAATCACCAAGCATGGAATGGACATGAACAAGCACTCGAAGAAGAAAAAACAGTTGTTAACCATTCAGTTGTTCTTTAAGATGTCGCTCATGTCCATTTCATGACCCACCCTCCTACCAACTGTTGGAGTTATCGGGCAGAAGGAATTGAAAGGGTGTGGAGCTGGCGGCACCCCTTATATCGGCGCATACATACATGGCTCCAGGGGGCTAAAGTCGGTCCTACAGATACCACTAAGGGAAAAATCTCTGGCAGCTGCTGCGTGCACACCTAGCATGGAATGGACATGAGCAACACATCTCAAAGAACAACAGTTATGAAAGGTTAGTAACTTTGGGGTTGTAAGGATTAATGTGTATGTATATCTTTAAATATGAAAAACATTAACTTGTATTATTTATATATCTAATTTATTATCACCACCTATATGGGATTCGTGCACACAATTTGTGCAGCCTTGTATGCTTTGTACCATCACTTAAATACAATTCCCAGAGCTGCTCTGGCACTTAAGCAGATGGACAAGTAGATGCAAGAAACCATGTTGACTTGATGTGTCAACATGAAAAAATTAAATGTCATGTTAGAGCTTTTTGCTCTGTTACAACACCCTGAATGTGCTTTCATTCATTTATAATAAAGTGTTTGATATTCTTAATGCTTTCATTGAGTGAGGTGGGAATTAGGATACATTTTGAGACAATGTAAAGTTACCATCTGAGTTAAAAAAAAAATTCTTTATCTTGTTCAATTATCAAGATATTTGGGGTGGTATTTTCAAAAGTGCTCAACGTTGACATCAATGGGAGTTTCTTTAGTGGGAAGAGAATGAGGGCAACAATGAGCACTTTTCAGAATATCACCTGAAGTTTTGTCTACTTCTTATTTTTTCTGAGCAGTCCGTAGGCATGAGCTCCATATCTGTGTATTTTTGTGGAATTAAAATTATTTATTTTGGTTCACTGGGCTAATTTGAGCATGAGCTTTCATCTTAATGTGGTGTTTCCTCATCAGAATAAATCAGATTGCCATGTACCTCTTAGTAAAATAAATATAGTTCTTTTTTTGTTGGATATTGTATTCACTTCCTTATTTAAACATAACTCATGTTTCTTGTAGAAGTGTCATAATACTTTGTGTGTGTGTCTGCATGTGTGTGTGTGTGGTTTTTTAGCATTAGTTTTAACTCACATTTGGAAAAAAGGAATCTTGTAAGCAATTTGTCCTTTATTTAGCCCATCATTTTTGGAGATGTTCAGAGTTAAAATTACCAAGTTAACATAGAATCATTGAATATCAGAGTTGGAAGGGACCTCAGGAGGTCACCTAGTCCAACCCCCTGCACAAAGCAGGACTAATCCCCAACTAAAACATCCCAGCCAGGGCTTTGTCAAGCCTGATCTTAAAAACGTCTAAGGAAGGAGATTCCACCACCTCCCTAGGTAACCCATTCCAGTGCTTCACCACCCTCCTAGTGAAAAAGTTTTTCCTAATATCCAACCTAACACACCCCCCCCACACACACACACACACTGCAACTTGAGACCATTATTCAACATTGGGCAAGTGGCTACATTATTTTTCAAAGAACTTTGAGAAGCAATCTGACTGCATCTATATATCGTATGAAGGTTTAGGCATTCCCACAGAACTCTGTAGTGGCTCCAAAGAAATAATGAACAGGTTTGTCATGTCACCTCTCCTACATTTCAGGAGCTTCCATTCCTTTTCAGAATTAATGTTATACAAGACCTCTTTAGTTAGTTTCTCTGTTACTTTAACTTGGCAAACACTAGGAAATGCAGTATAAATGCTGAACTTCTTTATCTTCTGCATTTTTCCCCCCATGAAAGCAAATGCCTGCTTAGGAAAATTCTGTCCACTTAAAATGAGAGTTGGGATAAGCCGGATAAATCTGGCTTTATCTGATTAGTCTATTTTAAGAGGCTTATATTGTAATATGTAAGAGTACTAAGGTAGTGCAGATAGTTGCAAAGCAGTGCTAATTACTAACTTCTCCCAGTAATCTGAGTCAGAATTTCTCCTGGAGTCCAATTATAGTATTTATTACTATGATAAATTTAGCTTACTGAACTAAAGGACAGTCAGCAGTTGTAAACACTCATATACCATAGGGATGAGTATAGGACAGGGGTTCTCGCAACAAATTCTTTGGTGGCCTCAGAGTGCAGACCAACTCTCACTGGTGGCCGCATTGACACTTCCCCCTAAAATACTTAATTAAGTTTAGGAAAAACAATTAAATATGCACAGATACACATCCAAATCATTGTAATTTATAGTTGTAGGGTTTTTTGGCAGACTCAGTCAAAATAATAATGCTGCGTCCCTCTTTGGGAGTGATATTTGTATATTTGTTAATATCACAGCACACTTAGTAGCTACCTGGGAGACTATGAAAAGTGATGTGATACTTAACAAACTCACAAGTATCACTTTTCACAGATAGCTAGTAAGTCTGCTGTGGAAAGTGATACTTGCATGTTCGTTTATATAACTTTTCTCAGCAAGTCCCAGGACCCATTAAGCCCTGGATGGGGTGAGGAAAAGCCGAATGGGGAGGCAGCAGGGGCCAGAGGTGATGGTTGGATGGATGTGGGGCCAGGGAGGCAACAGGAGCCCAGGGCAATGGGGTGGGAGGGATGGATGCAGGGCTGGGGAGGCAGCGGGGGCCCATGGCGATGGAGATGGGTGATGAGTTCGACTGTCATGTGGCCAGAGTCAGGGCCTGGTGTCTGCTGCTGTGCGGCCGTGCCAGGAACTGCGTGGCCAGAGCCAGGGATCAGAGCCCGCTGCCATGCAGCCGAAGCTGTGGGTCAGTGCCCAGAGCCAGTGCCTGTTGCTGCATGGCTAGAGCCCAGAGTTGGGTGTCGGAGCCTGGGGCTGTGTGACTGGAGCCAGCACTCACTGCTGCGGGGTCAGGGGTTGTCACCTGGAGCCAGCTCCCGCCACCACATGGCCAGAGCCCAGGAACAGAGCTGTGGGTTGGTGCCTGCTGCCATGCAGCTGGGGCAGGGGATCAGCGCCTGGGGCTGAGGCTGCACGGCTGGAGCTGTGGGTCGGCACCTGCCACTGCGCGACAGGAGTTTGGGACTGCAGCCGGGGGCCAACGCCTGCTGCCACATTGCTGGAACCAGGGGCTTGAGGCTGAAGCCCCACAGCTGGAGGCCAAGGCCCCGTGTCCAGAGTCGGGGTTGGGGGAGGGTCAGTACCCACTGCTCTCTGATTGGAGCCTGGGGCCACATGGCCAGACTCCTGGAGTGCTGCTGCTGGAGCCTGCTGCCCAAAACCCCTCCCCGCAAGGTGGGTCAAGAACTCAACTCATCTTGCTCCTGCAGTGTTGTGCCCCCCCCTCTCCCCAGAGATAGTGCAGTAGACTGACCAGGCTGCTTAAAATCTGCTTAAAATCTGTGATTGTTTATGTAGCATGTTGATGATTCTTTGCAAAATGTTGCAAGTTTAAACAGGTAGACCTGTTGAACTATTTGAACTTTTAGAATTTGAACTTGATATCAAAATGGCTGCATAATGTTATCCTCTACACAAATGTGTACTAGCTATTTTTACCAACTTCCTTATAATGAGAAGAAAAAGAGTTCACTAAAGAATAAAGCCAGCATCCCTAAGGTAAAGTTTTGTAACTCCTTGTGCCAGCATGAGGCTTAACTATTTGTGAATAGTCAGGACCTTGTCTATCCATGATTCCACAGCTGCAGAATGCATTCCCTTACTGCAGAATTGTTCTTCAGAATCCAGCCTTTTATTTGTGAGTGTACGTACAAGGTTTAGAGAGGGTTGACAGCCTGTAGAAAAAAGAACTGGAAGAAAGCTAATGTTTTGCCACTATTTCAAAAGAGTAAATGGAATGATCTTGGTAACTATAACCAATATGGAGTAGTGAGCTTGCTACTGATCCCGGGCCAAATCATGGAAAAGCTGAAATGGGATAAAATCAGTGAAAAATTAAAGGATAGTAGCATAATTAATGCCAATCAGCATAGTTTTATGGAAAATAAGTCTTAACAAGAAACTTGACTTTTTTAATGAGATTACGAGATGGATAAAGTACCTCTTCATGTAATTATTTAGACTTCTATAAGACATTACCTGGAATACTGTTTCCAGTTCTGGGTGCTACACTTTAAGAAAGATGTGGACAAATTGGAGGGAGTCCAGAGGAGAACAAAAAAATAATAAGTTTAGAAAAATGATATATGAGGAAAGGTTAAAAAAGTGGGTATGTTCAGTCTTTATCTGTGATTTGAAAGAAAATATAAAATCATTACTGGAAAATTTGCAGGTGATTCCAAATGTTGGTGGACTGGTAAATAATGCTTGTGAGAGGTCAGCTATACAGACTGACCTGGTTCAGTTGGTAAGGTGGGCTCTTCAACAACATGTATTTTTTAAAACAGCCAAATACCAGGTAATACATCTGAGAATAAAAAACATAGAAGAGTGGAGGCTGTATCCTGAAATGCAGTGATGCTGAAAAAGAGTAGCGGTCATGGCAGATAACTAACTGAACATGAACTCCCAGTGTGATGGTGTAGTAAAGAAGACAAATGTAATTCTTGGGTTTATAAATAGGGGAATCTCAAGTAGGAGTAGAGACGTGGTATTATAGAATATTAGGACTGGAAGAGACCTTGAGAGGTCATCTAGTCCAGTCCCCTGCACTCATGGCAGGAGGACTAAGTATTATCTAGACCATTCCTGACAGGTATTTGTCTAACCTGCTCTTAAAAATATCCGATGATGGAGATTCCACAACCTCTCTGGGCAATTTATTCCAGTGCTTAACCACCCTGACAGTTAGGAAGTTTTTCCTTATGTCCAACCTAAACTTCCCTTGCTGCACTTTAAGCCCATTGTTTCTTTTCCTATCCTCAGACGTTAAGAAAAACAATTTTTCTCCTGCCTCCTTGTAACAACCATTTTTATACTTGAAAACTGTTATCATGTCCCCTCTGTCTTCTCTTTTCCAGACTAAACAAACCCAATTTTTTCAGTCTTCCTTCATAGGTCATGTTTTCTAGACCTTTAATCATTTTTGCCACTCTTCTTTGGACTCTCTCCAATTTGTCCACATCCTTCCTGAAATGTTGCGCCCAAAACTGGACACAATACTCCAGTTGAGGCCTAATCACTGTGGAGTAGAGCAGAAGAATTACTTCTCGTGTCTTGCTTACAACACTCCTGCTAATACATCCCAGAATGATGTTTGCTTTTTTTGCAACTGTGTTACACTGTTGACTCATACTTAGCTTGTGGTCCAATATGACTCCCATATCCCTTTCCGCAGTACTCCTTCCTAGGCAGTCATTTCCCATTTTGTATGTGTGCAACTGATTGTTCCTTCCTACATTGAATACTTTGCATTTGTTCTTATTGAATTTCATCCTATTTACTTCAAACCATTTCTCCAGATCATTTTGAATTTGTATTGAAATTGTATACAACATTAGTGAGACCTTTGCTGGAGTACTATGTCCATTTCTGGTGTCCCTGTTTCACAAAGACTGTCAAAAACTTGGAAAGAGTTCAGAAAATAGCTCCAAGAATAATTTGTGATCTGGAAAACATGCCTTTGTAGTGAGAGACATAAGAAACTCAATCTATATAATTTATCCAAGAGAGGATTAAGAGGTTGCTTGATCAAGGTCTACAAATACCTACAGAGGCATGAGATTTCTGATCGTGGATGGCTCTTTATTCTCATAAAAAAATAAAGACTTCACTAAATCCAATGGTTGGAAACAGAAGCTAGACAAATTCAGACTAGAAATAAGGTGCAGTTTTTTAATGAGGAGGCTAATTAACCATTGAAACATATTACCTCAAAATTTGGTGAATTCTCCATCATTTGAAGTCTTTGAATCAAGACTTTCTAAAACATATGCTATAGCTCATACAGAAGTGATGGGCTTTATGCAGAAATTACTGGAGGGGTTCTATGGCAGGGGTGGCCAACCTGAGCCTAAGAAGGAGCCACAATTTACCAATGTACATTGCCAAAGAGCCACAGTAATATGCCATTAGCATCCCCCCCCGCTCCCAGTGCCTCCCACCCAACGGCAGCCCTGCCAATCAGTGCCTCCTCCTCCCTCCCGGCACCTCCCGATCAGCTGTTTCATGACGTGCAGGAGGCTCTGGGGGGGAGAAGTGAGGGCATGGCAGGCTCAGGGGAGGGAAGGGGTGGAGTGGGGGCAGGGCCTCTGGCAGAGCCAGGGGTTGAGCAATGAGCACCCCCCCTCCCCTGCACATTGGAAAGTTGGCGCCTGTATCTCCAGCCCCGGAGTCGTTGCCTATACAAGGAGCAGCATATTAACTTCTGAAGAGCCACAAGTGGCTCCGGAGCCACAGGTTGGCCACCCTTGTTCTATGGCCTTGTTATGCACAAGGTCAGACTAGATGATCATAATAGTCCCTTCTGGCCTTGAAATCTATGAACAGTGTAGCAACTGAGGACTAGTATCAGAGGGGTAGCCGTGTTAGTCTGGATCTGTAAAAGCAGCAAAGAGTCTTGTGGCACCTTATAGACTAACAGACTTTTGGAGCATGAGCTTTTGTATTTACCCACAAAAGCTCATGCTCCAAAACGTCTGTTAGTCTATAAGGTGCCACAAGACTCTTTGCAACTGGGGAGCTAGGGAGGTAAATTTTTGAAGCTGGCTATAAACTCCCTTCCCTGGCATATAGAGAGTATAAGGAGGCTCTGAAATGTGTTTCTTGGTCATCATCATGTGGACTCTGCTGCTGGCTGCCTGAAGAGTATAATAAAAATCCATCCTTGAAAATAATGATGCTAGAACACAGTCATCAACAGACTTTGTCTATGAGCATTTCCAGCTCTGAGCCAGAGGCTCTGTACGTGTTCTTATGGGGTTGGGGGATGGGAATTAACTATATTTTTTTGGTCACAGAGCATATAAACGTTACCACAGAACGTAAGTGTTGCTGCCACGGAATTTGGTGCCACTACTGTAGAGTATATAAGTCCCTGTTTATAACTAGGGTAGAAGTGAGTTCTAAGTGATTGCAAATACTGAAATAATGCAAGAACCTGTGGTTTGACCAAATGTAGCTCTCTGCACTTCTGTTATTCACTAGCTAGCAGGTATAGGGTGCATCACAAGATATGGTGATAGCTCCAGGAAAAGGGAAGACCTTATGCTTATGCTGTGGCATTTGCCACTGGACCCCACAGAGACCCTCTTTCCGTTTCTCTTGATTGGCAGTCAAGACTGGTGTTGCAGAAAACTAAGACTCAATCTAAGACTCCATCAAGGAAGAAAGGGAGAGCAGAAGCTGAATTCAGGTTAGGAAATGTTCTCTTTCCTCTGGTAGAATATCAGCTCAGCAGTGGGGACTCTGCCTCTCACATCTTAAGCGTTGTTTTGATACTTCTGCTCTAGACATCTTCAGTGATGCACCCAATGGCCACTCCCTCAAATAAAATAAGCGAGGCATTCCAAATTAGATCTTTTAAAACAAATCTTGGAAAAATGTCATTTGAGATTTGGAAGGCGAGAACGGTTGTGTAGTCAGGCTGCACCAGAGGTGATGCAATCTCTGATGCAGTCTACGATTGTTTGTTCTAAACTGACTTTTTGGTTTTTACTTTAAAGAAAAATATTTACCAAGTAAGTGTCAATAGTTTAATTTCAGTAAACCACTACTCTGAAGTTAAAGGTTTGGTTTATTAATATGGATAATATTCTACCCATCTTGACTTGGAATTCACTGTTTCCATTTGCAAAAACAATGAGGAGTCCTTGTGGCACCTTAGGCCTGGTCTACACTGGGGCGGAGGGGGTGGAGAATCGATCTAAGATACGCAACTTCAGCTATGGGTATAGTGTAGCTGAAGTTGACATATCTTGGATCGACTTACCTCCCGTCCTCACGCCACGGGATCGACGGCCGCAGCTCCCCTGTCAACTCCGCTTCCGCCTCTCACCCTGGTGGAGTTCCGGAGTTGACAGGAGCACTTTCGGGATCTATTTATAGTGCCTAGATGAAACGTGATAAATCGATCCCCGATAGATCGATTGCTACCTGCCGATCCGGCGGGAAATGTGGATGTACCCTTAGAGACTAACAAATTTATTTGGGCATAACGAAAGCTTATTTGTTAGTCTCTAAGGTGCTGCAAGGACTTGTTTTTGCTGATACAGACTAATATGGCTACCACTCTGAAACCTGTTTCCATTTGTTTACTTTATTTGGTAACTAATTTGCATTTGAGAAGGCAGGTACATATAAATGAATAAAATCCCCAATATTCTGTGCATTTTGGAGTGGGATATCTAAACTACTTGAATTTTTACATGCCTAGTTCCCAGTAACAATTATGTTATTCCCGAACTACAGTTAAAATACATCCTGTTGAATAATCTACACTGACTCATTATGGACCTTTGTGGAATGTCAGACTTATTTCATTTATGACTCTCAAGCTTTAAACTGCATTCCAGTTGGTGAGTGGGCAGTGTAATATCCAGTAGGACCATCCATCAACTGATCTCTGCAACCCATTAATAGAATGTCAAATACAGTGTTAATTAAAAATTCTTCAACACACTTACATGTTTGGCTGCTAAGAACAGTGTTTCATTAAATTGGGAGCTGTTGCTTTGTCATTTATTTAATAGCATGTAGACAAACAGCCCTAATTATACAGTCTACCTCGTGTATTTGTCTTGGGAGGTCAGTGGGAAAATAGTTTCTGCTAAGATAGTGGACAGACATTTTGTTCATTATCTTGTGTCAGTCTTTATTAGCTAATATAACTTCCACACTTTCCAGAAAGGAACTACTTGTATATCTAAATATTTAATGATTTTTTGCTAAAAGTTCCAGACTTAAAATGAATTGTAATTGTACACACCAGACCACATTTACCCAGTTAACTTTGTCCCCTGTATTGCACAGCCTGCTCATGTTCAGAATAGACTAGGCTTAGTTTTGCACAGGTAAGCCAATTCAAAACTGATATAAACATCAGTAAACAGTGTGTTAAATTTCCTAATTAGGTGGTTAGGAGAGCTTTTAGTACTGGCAAGAAAGGTAGTATCTAAGCCTTCCCTGTCAGGTGATGACTGTGATTTTGCCTTTGTTGTCTTTCTGGCACAACTCAAAGCTGGCTTGTGTCTCATCCCATAATGTGGCTACCTTTGCAGCAGTGAGGAAGAGTTACTCTGGTTACGTGTCTTGTGGGAGCAGTGGAGGGACTGGGGTGAAACCTGCAACCAATCTTGCTAAAAATATGAGTATCGGGTTTGATTTCCACGTCCAAACTGAATCTCTCTCTACCTTAGAAGTTTTATGTTGTTGTCATTCTCCTTCTGCCTGCTGACTGAATGAAACTTCCTTGGCTGTTGCTTGTTCATCTCTGTATGACTGATAAACAACATAAGGCCCCTTGTCCCTCTCTAGGGGATGAGCGCACTATCTGCAGCACTCCTATTCCCTTCAGAGTAGATTCCTTGTTGTATATAGAATTGTAACAAAACAAACTGCATGTTGGAATTAATAATAATATTTATTGATATGGGAAACCACCAAACACTAATTTAACCATAAATTCCTCTTTTAAATCCAAAGGCCAAACGGTATTTTATGCAGTTGCTCTAAACAAGTCTAACAGCCTAACAATAAGCAGTTTCTACATCCAATACAGTAACAATATTTATAAGCATGTGATCAGTATACTTACTAATAGGCTAAATCCAGGGAGTGCTTAGACCCATATTTGTTATTTCCAACTTGGTCAGGCAGGTATTAGCAATGAACCTCTTTAAGAGTTTCCTTTTTATACCCTTTAACAAACAAGTGATGTCATTGCCAATAGTCATTCAGCTAATTTGCTAGCTATAGCAAAAACCTAGTTTGCAGCAGTTTCTCCTTGATTCTTTCCTTCCTTCAAGGCCTTCTTTTATTCTCCCCACCCCCTTGCTTGTACAGCAGAACAGTGGGAAGGTTTGCGTCTGTTTCTTTTGAGACAATTTCCTTTTGTCTTGTTACTGCAACTCCTTTTTACTTTATTAGTTACTTAGGGAACCATACATCCTTCCCATGCTAAAAGTAACACTACTTACTGTTCTCCTGGCCTTAACTTTCTTGCTGATTGGGGTCTTTTCCCTACTGGCCATGAGCTATAAGGAGAAAATGTTAGTTTCTTAACCAAACTTAGGCTAATTTTAATTTTTATTCTTATCCTACACTGCAGAACAGATGTATTCATTTAACATATTTTCTTTATCTGGTAGTCATTGAGAGCAGAACGTTCTACAGTATGTACAGGGTTTGGAGAGAATGAAATGCATGCATTGAATGTGTCCAGTTTTTATCTTTGATTACATAGTTATACTGTAAGTAGGAGTTTATTATATTTTTTAATCAAAACATGAGATGTCTTTTGTAGATTTAAAAAGAAAAAAAGCAGTTCTGTTTTGAGGCATCTATTTTTGCTGAGTCTCAGTCTGTCCTTCAAAGGATACTTAACTTTTCAGGAAGCTTTATTTTAATCATCAGTCTTTTTCCAACATCCAAATATTCCACTCAGTAGTTAACATGAATTCTTCAGATGAAGACAAGAAACAAACAATCTTTGTGAAGTCATCTCCTTATAAAAGGAGTGGAGCATACCACTCCTATTGATCATATCAACAAGGGCAGGCTACTGACTTGCTAAACTAGGGTTTCAGGCCCTGGTCCATCAAAGTGCGTGAGCACATGCTTAACTTGAAGCATGTGAATAGTCCTGTGGACTTCAGTGAGACTGTTGATATTCTTAAACTTAAGCTTGTGCTTAAGTGCTTTGCCAGATCAGTGCCTTTGTATTATAGGTAGTGCATGTAAACACCTATAGTTAATGTTGCTTAGACATTTCCATTATTAAAGGATCACTTTCATTTGTTTCCCATTCAGTCCTTAGGTCATAAATATGCTTTTCACTGATTCAGGAGATTAAGTTTAAACTCTTAATGATGGAGCAAGCTTTATGTCCAGCTTCAGATCCAGGGTTGGAGGACACCTCTATGCATAGACCTCCCTGGACCGCTAGTGCCCCATCCACAACAAGATCTCAGACACCAGAGCCACTAGAGGTAGGCAGCACTCTGCACCAAGTACATTTACGGTATTGTAGACCCTATCTTCATCTGCCTCTAAACAGAAGGAGGTAAGGAGTAAATCTCCAAAAAGATCTTGGTCACCAGCACACTAGAAGGCTACAGAGACCTCCAGTCCCGCAGAACGCTCCATGCAGGATCTGAGTGATGCTGGTATTGCAAGGACAAAGAAAAAAGGTCAGTCTAAGACAGACTCACAGAGTTCAGGTACTTGGACCCAGACTGGCAGACACATGGTTGAAAAGAGCTATACGTCCGTCTCTGAACAACACTCTGTACCATATCACAAAAGTCAATGGTACCAGAGACTGCGAGGCCTCCTATGGTACTGAGGGAATGTGAGCCAACTCACACTGAGGCCAAGCATTCAGGGCCAAGAGTTCTGAAGCCATCCTCCACAGGTCCTCTGCCAGGCCAGTTTTTGTTACCTGAACTCTTGCAGTATTGATGGTATCATAAGCTCTTTGGAGCCAGCCTCCCCTATTAATAAGTGCCAGGCATTTCTCAGCATCAAGATCCTCTCAATTGCTAGGCCCTTTATCACCTCGATAACTGTATTTACCCTCGTTTACTTTGCAAGCGGAACAGCTCTCCCCCATCTTGGATTTCATGGTAGGGTTCCCCTGACTATTCTAGGACACATTGCTCTCCTTCTTACACTGATGTTTTGCAGGAGGGTAGACCTCAAATGATACCTACATCACAGGAACACAGATGAATGCCTCCACTTTTTGCCATTTGGCCCCCCTCAGTGGCCTCACTGGGATCTGTGGGCATTCTGTTGCCAACAATTTCCTATGAGGTCTTTCCCGCCCTCTTGTGGGAATAGAGAAGGGCCCATTTTCTTCAGTCCCCTCTGTCACCACCTATGCCAGAGGAAGAGACCTTTGAGGAGCAAGAAGCAAGGCAGATAAGGAGGTGACACCTCTTACAAATATTTTTTTTCCTTATCAACAGATGAAGCTGGCATGCCTCCACCACCTTTTATGATAGATGAAATTCAGGCATTTTCAGGAACTTATGAAGTGAATTGCTGACATACTTCAGAATCCCTTAAAGGAGGTTCCGGAGTCCTGCTATAAACTCCTAGATATTTGACACACCTCGTCATCTCTGAGAATTGCCTTGCCAGTGAATGAAGCTGTTATGGAGCCTGCTAAGACTGTTTGGCAAACCCCAGCTACAGCATTGCCTACCTGCAAGGGCATGGATTTAAAAGTATTAGGTTCTGGCCAGGGAATCTGAGTTTCTATTTCTCATCCAGCTCCGAACATCCTAGTAGTGGAAGTCGTTAATGCACAAGACAGGCAACTTAGCTCAAAGTCTGCCCCATTCAGTAAAGACCATTCAGTAAAGAGACTCAATCTTTTTGGCCACAAATCCTACTCATCAGCCACACTTCAGATTAGCAAACCATCAGGTGCTCGTGGCTAAATACAACTACTTAATTATAACAAATTTTATTTCCTTTATTAAGCATCTGCCAGAGGAACATTGTGACCAATTTAAAGCCAATATTCAAGGGGGCCATTTTCTAGCAAGGACATCGCTTCAGGCCTCCTTAGACATACCAGATTCTTCAGCATGGTCTGTATACACTGCAGTGGTCATGAGAAGAGACCTTGGCTGCAGATGTTGGGCTCTCAGGGAGAGGTTCAGAGTACCATTGAAGATCTCTCCTTTAATGATCTCAAGGTCTTTGTGGACTCAACAGATACCTCCTTTCCTCCAATTTTCTTGCACTTAGCATATCTCATCTCAAGGATTCAGGAAAGTCCTTAAATGATAGTAAAATATTGGCTTCAACTGCTGGGAAACATCAGCTTGTGTTCTTTGTAGTGTAGTATGCCGGGTTAAATCTTCAGAGTCTACAGGGATGGCTTTGAACAGTTTACAAATCAAGCAAACACAGTCTAGGCTAGTTACTCTCTTCCCCGGTGGGTTCTGCACTCAGTAGGTGGAAGGAGTTCCGTTCATTCAGAATCTCCCTACCACAGTGAAAACATTGGATGCTTTGCTTTGAGTTGAGGGACACATCTGAGACCTCTTAAGGTGCAAGGCAAATGGTTGCTACAAGAGCAGTTTCTACACGTAAATATTTTGAATAGAGAGCTGTCAGAAATGCTTGCTACAGATTTTTACCTCTAATCAGATCAAAGTCAGTAAAGATCATGACAGTGTGGCATGCGTGTATCAACCATCAAAGAGGAGCATGTTCCTCATCTCTCTGGGCTGAAGTGATAAAACCCTAGAATTGGTTCATAGCCAAAGTACATAGTCATCTCAGATTCTTACCTACCAGGTATTCAGTACACAATGGCAGATTACCTCAGCAGACATTTATTTCTAAATTATGAATGGGAACTAAACTCCAGAGTCCTCCACACAATATTCTTAGCTTGGGAGTTCCTGGAGATCAATACATTTGCCACAGCAACTCAAAATGCATCAGGTATTGTTCCGGGGGGCGAGGGCGTCTCGATCCGCTATCTCTAGGAGACACATTTCTCATCTTGTGGATGAAAAGACTTTTCTCTGCACATCTCCACTGACATCATTACTATTAAAGATTCTCAACAATATCAAATAAGATTGGGCCAGAGTAGTACTGATTACACCAATGTGGCTAGGCAAGTCTGGTACCCCTATCTAATGAGACTCACCTCTCATCCTTCCTGGAAGCTTCCGATCAGTCCTCACCCACTGACTCAAGATGTCAGTCAAACACTTTACTCCAACTTCCAGATTCTGAGATTCCAAGCATTATTCCTCAATGGTTCTTGGGAATAGAGATATCTTGTTCCTCAGAAGTACAAGTTTTACTAAACCATCTACAAGAAATACTTACCTCCAGAAATTGAAATATTATCTTTAGTGTAACAGGCATCAGATTTCTCCAACTCACTCTCCTCTTCCTAGGATATTAGATTATCTGTTGGAATTGAAAACACTGAGTGTTTCTGTGAATTCCATTAGGGTTCATTTAACACCAGTAACAGCCTTTCACACACTCATAGGGTTTTTTTCACTCTTCATACTACAGCAAGATTCCTAAGAGGTTTGTTGAATATCTCCTCACAAATCAGAGACCTACTTGTAGCTGGGGCCTGAACCTAGTCCTTAATTTCCTTTCTGAAGCATCTGTTTGAACCACTAGCTATATGTTTGTTGTTAGATTTATCTATGAAGAAAGCCTTTCTGATAGTGATCTCTTGTGTCCAAAGGGAATGAGAATTGGGGGCTTTAATGGTGGATCCCCCATTTACGGTATTCAACAAAGCTAAAGTGTTGGTATGGGGTCATCCAAGATTGTTACCTACAGTGTCCTCGGAATTCCACATTAATCAAACCATTCATCTCTGGTTTCTTCCCTAGACTGCATCGGACTAGTTAAGAAGCCATATTCCATACTCTGTATGTCAGGAGGGCATTGGCCTTCTACCAAAACAGGACCAAACCATTTAGAAAATGTCCTAGATTATTTGTATCCATTGCAGGCAGAAAAAAGGGTTTGGTAACTTCAAAACTGAGGCTGTTAAAGTGGATCTGTGGTTGTATTAAGACTTGTTATAACAGAGCTGATATCCAATCCCCTTTGAGAGTGATAGCATATTCTTCAATAGCACTATGTCCTTACTTAAGGATGTACCAATTGCAGACATCTGTAGAGTGGCAACTTGGTCCTCTGTTCGTATCTTTTCTAATCATTATGTCCTGGTGTCTGTGGCAAGATCAGATGCTGCTGTAGGCAACTCAGTTCTCTCTTTTCTCTTGGACTCTGCTCTCAACCTCCTGCCTCCTTAGGGGGGTACTGCTCGGGAGTCACCTGAAGTGGCACACCCACAGGAACAGTACTTGAAGGAGGAGGAGAGTTTACTAACCTTCTGCAGTAACTTGAATTCTTTGAGATGTGTCCCCCTGTGTGTGCTTCACTACTTGTCCTCCTCCACCTCCTCTGCTTTGAATTTACCCTTGTGGGACTTTGCAGTGGAGAAGGAAGTAAGGGTGGTTCGCCTACTCAGCCCCATATAGCCTTTGTCTTGCATGTGCAGGCTGAATGGGCACCACTACCAAAAATCTCTGATCAATTCCAGTTACTGCACATGGTGAGTAACCTCTCTTTCCAGCAGCCTTTGTTTCATTCAGTGCCAGATTATTCTTCTCATGGAAGCAAAAGCAAGATCTCCTATCCCTAGCTGTCATAGCTCAGAACCTGCAGCTTCTAGAACAGGGGTCTCAAACACGCGGCCCACGGGGCTATTTCCTGCAGCCCACCAAGTGGCCTGCACCCCCCCCCCAGCCTACCTCCAGGCCAGGGGTGGGCAACTACAGCGGATTGCCCCCCTCGAGCCCTGCGCTGCTCCCTGAAGTGGCTGGCATCACGTCCCTGCGGCTGGGGGTGGGTGGGGGTGGAAGCAGAGGGCTCTGTGTGGTTCCAGGCACACACACCCCACCCCCCCGCAGCTCCCATTGGCCAGGAAAGGGGAACCGTGGCCAATGGGAGCTTCGGGGAGGTACCTGGAGGAGCAGCAAGCAGCGCACGGAGCCCTGTGTCTCTCCTCCACCAGGGACATGGTTCCAGCTGCTTGCCAGGGCCACCTTGGAGCCGCTCTAGGTAAGCGGCTTTGGGCTCTGACCTGGAGCCCTTCCGCACCCCGCCCCCTAACTCCCTGCCCTGAGCCCCGAGCCCCCTGCTGCATCCCACACCCCTTCTGCACCCCAACCCCCTGTCCTGAGCCCCCTGCCTGAACTCCAACCCCCTGCTGCACCCCACCCTCCTGCTGCACCCCACAGCCCAACCCCCTGCCCTGAGCCCCCTGCCTGCATCTCAACCCTCTGCCACACCCCACACTCCCTCCTGCACCCCACACCCCAGCTCCCTGCCCTGAGCCCCCTGCCGCACCCTGCACACCTCCTGCACTCCCTGCCCTGAGCCTCTGCCACACCCCTCCGGCACCCTCTGGGGGCAGGGAGGGGGCGGAGTTGGGGTGGGGACTTCGGGGAAGGGGTGGGAAGAGGCGAGACAGGGGCAAGGCCTCATGAAAGGGGTGGAGTGGGGGCAGGGCCAGGGGCAGCGAGGGGGGAGTGTCAGTGATGCAGCCCTCGGGCCAATGAACTAGTCCTTATGTGGCCCTCGTGGTCATTTGAGTTTGAGACCCCTGTTCTAGAGTGAGATGGAGGAAGATGAAGGAAAGAAAGGAAAGCTTTTCAGTGAGGAGGAGTGATCCTTTTGTTAATGGTAGAAGGAGAGATGTGTATTACTTATACAGGTTAATCTTTGTATATGTCAGTAGTAAATAAGTAACTTTCATTAACTGATCCCTCAAATTATTTGTTTTTTATTTGATCCTGTAATATTGGAAAGATATTCTCTGTGGTTATGTGTTCTACAATATTAACAGTTTGGTGTTCCAGAATATTAAGTTAAACCTTGGCAGCAAATCAAAGTAGTGGAGTAAGCAGCCGAAACTAGGACAGCAAAGGAATTGTTTTGCTGTTCACTGAAGGAAGTCTTTTTTTAATGGCTCTGACCATTGGCTCCCTACCAAAAACACCTTATTGGGATTTCATTTGGATACAAGACAAATATTGTTAAAGTAATTACAAAAACAAGAGCAGAATATAAAAGAGCAAAGCTTCTGAGAAAGTTAAAATTTATGCTTACATATGATATTTTAATGCTTCTCAAAAAACTCTGTTTAAACAATGTTCAGGGTCTGACTTCAAAGAAATATAGAGTGAAGGCCAACACTGTCTTTAAATCACCGTTATGGCACGAATTTGATGTGTGGGATATATTTAATCTATGCTTCAGTGCCCTAAACCCAACAGGTTGAGATTTGAGAACAATCTTAATTCTGAATTTCTTCCTTACATTTGTCAAAGCTGATAAAATGTTGTTTGATCTTATATACCCTAAATGATGGTATATTTTTTACTACCAGTATCTTCCAGATATCATTTCAATCAATGTTATATTGTTTAAGTCTGCCAAAGTGCACTGTACCTCAGCATTCCTTGATGCAACTTCAAATCACTGTAGAGTGCATTGGCACAAGAAGACTAAAGTTGTTCATAGGAAAGGCTGGTATGACTCATTAAGTTAAGGTGCAGTATTGAGTCAGGGTTGCCAGGCATGTGGTGATGCATAGCTTAAGATAATGAAGAAAGTAATGTTCTATTATGCAAACTTTAAATATGTAAAGGCACCACAATTAGCCTTGCCTAAACCTCATCGCTTTCTTTCTCTGGTATTAATTTTTAATTTTACTTTATAGCTGTATTATTTACCTATCAGGTGTATCTGGACACAGTTTCTATGGGGGACACTGTATGATAGCTTGTATTTGTTTTTACATTTGCTCATGTTTTTTTAGACTATTGAGCAATTGTTCATGAGGAGGTGTGCTAAATATAGTCAGAATTTACAATAAATATTATCATCTTAAAACACAAATCCTGGACTTCTCTTCAGCATGGCATAGTTTAAACTTTTAATATAAAAATATGAATGTGTGCAGTGTGGTTTACTGAACTGAATCTTCATTTTTTGTTAGATATTTCATTCAAGTTTCCCCTTTTTGTTTTTGGATTCCTTCTTCACCCTCAATGAATGTTTTCTCGACCTGTTGATCTGCCACCTGTAATAGTGAAAATTCAGCTTTGAAGGTAGCAATATGACAGGGTTTTTGAAGTTTCTGTCTTCTGTTGCCAGTTTGTCATAGCCCTCTTCATTTTTAGGACTAGCTTTGCTCTATCATGGAGTGAGCATTTGCTGATGACTTTGACTATCTGTGTTTGAAATACGGAATGTATCCACCTTTGTTGAACAGTATCACTTAAGTATGTTTTCTGTCATTGGGTGATCTTAAGGATGTAAATACTTTTTTGAATGCCTAGAAACCATACCTAGGGTCTGTGTTGAGGAATTTTTAAATTACTAAAAAATCTCTTGTGAAAGAAATTGTACTTAAATAGTCTGTTAACCAGTTACAGAACACTTGTCTCCACTTATATTTTCATTTGGAAACCTTCCTTGATTGAAAAGGATTGTTTATTTTTAAAGTAATACAAATATTAATGGCCATTACTTTTTATGGGGGGAAAAAATCAACCATGAGTAATTTTTAAATATAAGTACAGGTGCTTTTACATGAAGAGCCAAAAGTATGTTTGCACATGTAATTTTAGTGTACTAATATTCTGGCATATAAGGGTTGTGATATGCATAGGACTGGCTTTGTTATCCCCATTGTAATGAGTTATATCTAAATATCAAGACCACAACTTCATAACTAAATGAAATTGATAGAATTTTGTAAATTTTTTTTTAAACCTTGTGTAGCTAATTGAATTTCTTTGTTTTGTTTTAAAGGATCAATTTGATAACTTAGACAAGCATACGCAGTGGGGCATTGACTTCTTGGAGAGATATGCAAAGTTTGTAAAAGAAAGGATAGAGATTGAACAAAACTATGCAAAACAATTAAGGTAAGTTGTATTTTTTTTTAAAATCCTACTCAGTAACAGTTACTCTGAATTACATTATCAGATTGGTAGATAAATATTTATGATTCTGTTGTTCAAGGTCTGTTTTTCATCAGTCGTCTGAATTAGATCATTAGTTACTTTTTACGAGAGACAGATTTTTCTGATTTACCGGTCCAAAGTGCTCTCCCCTCTTGAACCTAAAAGATACACTCAATGGAATCTTGAGACTTTTTAAGAACTACTGATACTTCTGCACTGGTGTTGGGGTTTGCTTTTAGCAATCTTTTCACATCAGCCAGCTCTTCGGTTTCTTCTCTGTTCAATGAAGTTTAGCAGCAGAAGCTTTAGCATCCATTTGTTATGTTGGATTGGCAGAATTCACTTCTTTGTGTTAGAAGTCTGATAGAAGTCATTTGTGAGCAGAATTTCAGAAGGTAGGAGTATAAGAATGTAAAGAGCTCAAGAAGTGATTGAAGTGTGCAGAATGCAGCACCATTTCGCAGCTCTGTGTTGGTTTGTTTTGCTCATTCTATCTGTTTAAACGAGGAAACCATTTTATTTGGACAGATAAATCAAAAACTTTTTCACAGACAGCGCAAACAAGTCACCTTTTTGGTTAAGTAACTGAAGCTTATTTTTTGACCACCTTACAGAGAGGGGCCGCCTTATTGACTTCAGATTTGTCTGTGCCTTGATTTTTAAAATGTTGATCCTTAATTATAAAGGACTGCGTTGTCCATATGTGAACTCTTTTACCTACTGTGTTCTAAAATTTATATTATCTGTATTATTATGTCAATATTATATAAAAACAAACCTTTCATTCTTTCATTTTTAATATTGTTTTGGATAAGATTTGTAATTCCTCCTGAAAAGTATAATGCCTTAGAATGCTTGCACAGTGCACTTTGTAATTGAAAAATGTATACCCTTATAATTTGCTCTAATCCAGTGATCACCAGCCTGTAGATCGTGATCAACTGGTCAAACCTGGAGCCTCTGCCAGTTGATTGCGATCCCTGGCTGCTAAAAGTCGGGCAGGGCAGTTGGGACTAAGGCAGGCTCCGTGCCAGCCCTAGCCCCTCGCCGCTCCCGGAAGCAGCCAGCACGCCCCTGTGGCCCCTGGAGGGTGGGGGGGGAAGGAATCTCTGTGCACTGCTCCTGCCTGCAAGCACCGCCCCCACAGCTCCCATTGGCCGGGAACAGGGAACTGCGGCCAATGGGAGCTGTGGGGGCGGTGCTTGCAGGGAGGAGCAATGCACAGAGCTACATGGGTCCCCTCCATGGGCTGCAGGGATGTGTTGACTGCTTCCGGGAACAGCGTGGGGCGGGGGTAGGCAGGGAGCCTGCCTTAGCCCCGCTGCGCCTCCAACAGGGAGCCGCCCGAGGTAAGTGCCACCCCGCAGGAACCTGCACCCCTAACCCCAAGCCTCCTCCCAGAGCCAGCACCCCAAACCCCCTCCTGCATCCCAACCCCTTGCCCCAGCCCTGAGCCCCATCCTGCATGCAAACTCCCTCTCGGAGCTTGCACCCCTCACGCCCTCCTGCATCCCAGGCTCAGCCCGGAGCCCCCTCCCACACTCCGAAGCCCTCGGCCCTAGCCCAGAGCCTGCACCCCCTCCTGAACCCCAACCCCCTGCCCCAGCCTGGTGAAAGTGAGTGAGGGCGGGGGGGGAGGGGGCGGGGCCTCAGGGATAGAGTGGGTTAGATCTTGAGTTGCACTTAAATTCAGAAAGTAATCTTGTGCGTAAAAAGGTTGGCGACCACTGCTCTAACCAATCATTTTCTTGAGCACAATTAAAGAGGAGCAAAAGAAGAGATGTGTTGTGTAAAACTTATAATGTCATCATATATTACATGTTACATGGTTTCTCTAAAGGGAAAGCATGTTTTACTAATCTATTAGAGTTCTTTGAAGGGGTCAACAAACATGTGGACAAGGGGGATCCAGTGGACATAGTGTACTTAGATTTCCAGAAAGCCTTTGACAAGGTCCCTCACCAAAGGCTCTTACAATTAAGTTGTCATGGGATAAAAGAGAAGGTCCTTTCATGAATTGAGAACAGGTTAAAAGACAGGGAACAAAGGGTAGGAATTAATGGTAAATTCTCAGAATGGAGAGGGGTAACTAGTGGTGTTCTACAAGGGTCAGTCCTAGGACCAATCCTATTCAACTTATTCATAAATGATTTGGAGAAAGGGGTAAAAAGTGAGGTGGCAAAGTTTGCAGATGATACTAAACTGCTCAAGATAGTTAAGACCAAAGCAGACTGTGAAGAACTTCAAAAAGATCTCACAAAACTAAGTAATTAGGCGACAAAATGGCAAATGAAATTTAATGTGGATAAATATAAAGTAATTCACATTGGAAAAAATAACCCCAACTATACATACAATATGATGGGGGCTAATTTAGCTACAACAAATCAGGAAAAAGATCTTGGAGTCATCGTGGACAGTTCTCTGAAGATGTCCACGCAGTGTGCAGAGGCAGTCAAAAAAGCAAACAAGATGTTAGGAATCATTAAAAAGAGGATAGAGAATAAGGCGGAGAATATCTTATTGCCCTTATATAAATCCATGGTACTCCCACATCTTGAATACTGCGTACAGACGTGGTCGCCTCATCTCAAAAAAGATATACTGGCACTAGAAAAGGTTCAGAGAAGGGCAACTAAAATGATTAGGGGTTTGGAGAGGGTCCCATATGAGGAGAGATTAAAGAGACTAGGACTCTTCAGCTTGGAAAAGAGAAGACTAAGGGGGGATATGACAGAGGTATATAAAATTATGAGTGATGTGGAGAAAGTAGATAAGGAAAAGTTATTTACTTATTCCCATAATTAAGAACTAGGGGTCACCAAATGAAATTAATAGGCAGCAGGTTTAAAACAAATAAAAGGAAGTTCTTCACACAGTGCACAGTCAACTTGTGGGACTCCTTACCTGAGGAGGTTGTGAAGGCTAGGACTATAACAGCGTTCAAAAGAGAACTGGATAAATTCATGGAGGTTAAGTCCATTAATGGCTATTAGCCAGGATGGGTAAGGAACGGTGTCCCTAGACTCTGTTTGTCAGAGGATGGAGATGGATGGCAGGAGAGAGATCACTTGATCATTGCCTGTTAGGTTCACTCCCTCTGGGGCACCTGGCATTGGCCACTGTCGGTAGACAGGATACTGGGCTAGATGGACCTTTGGTCTGACCCAGTACGGCTGTTCTTACGTTCTTATGTTACCAGGGAACCAAAGAATAGGCAGGTTATTGATTGTTTCAAAGTTCCAGGAACATGGGTCAGGACAGGTAGAATTGGATATGCAGTAGGTTAACAAAGTCATTCAATGATATGCATATTTAATTTGTCCTTAATTTATGATTGGAAAGAAGTTGGTTTTATTATGTGTGAATTTATGATACTGTCAGTGGATACTTGTAATGAACTATCAGATGTTGTTTTTGATACAGTAACTGTTGTTGATGAAAGGGAAGAGTTTTGTTTGGTTTACTTCTTCTTTGTCAAATCAAAACAATTCCAGAGATTAACTCCTTTTGTTTTTATTCTGTTCAGCACATTTCTTTCATGCTAACACTGTTGTAGTGGGAGATACAACTTTCTATTATATAGTGCAGAAGTATAACTAGCGTAACTTCAATACAAAATAAGATTCTGAATTTGTTCAGCTGCTTTAAACTGGAGAGAGGCAGAAAAAGCCACTCCTATGGATTCTGGATGAGTGTTGTTCTCTAATTATGTAATATTCCATGATCTCTAGAGTCATCTCGTTGATTTGAATCAGTTATAGAAAATGTTTTGCTTAAATCATAATGGTGATTATCCCCTGTTGACTAATGTGTACTACTGGGTTGTTGTTTTTTCTTCATAGCAGATTAATGTACGTTTCAAGCCACCTTGAGACATATTTACCAAAATTGCTATATATAAGAAACAGAAAAACATTATTTAAATGTAAGCTTAAAAGTTAAGATGGGAATGCAAATTACCACCATATGTGTTTTGTTTCTCAAATCTATTTTCCTTTGATTGGAGCTGAAAACTTAAGCTGTTGTTTATTATCCAAATGTGGATGTGGCAAATTTTCTTTTAGTGAATACCTTAAGAACCAAAGCATATGGAATATGAGAGTTCAAAGAGGTTGTTTTTTGTACTCAGCTACCACCTAGTTCCTTTCTATGGTGTTTTGTCTTCAATTGAGTGCTTTTTCTGATAACTTATTGAGATATGAAAACAGTTTTGTGATCAGTGCTCACCATAACTGTTAGTTGGTGCTATTCCAATCTTTCAAGCTACTAGAGTGCCATTAAAAGTGGAGCTTTTCCTTTAACTATCAAAAGGCCTGGAAGTTCTAATTGCATTGCTTCATATTCTGTGAAAGTAGACTTTAAATATAATTCATTTCCAAAATCTCCCTTAATGGAATATAAAGTTTGCGGGACAAATTCAGAGTTGGTTGCTCCAACTATATTGAAGTCATTCAATCAAAACAACTTTTAGAATGTCAATGAAACTGCACCCACTCGTAACGCTGCTTACAGCACTGTATGGACCTAAAGACCATATGCAAAATTCAAGATAACTATACCTCTATACAAATAGTTACAGTAAAATGCTGTAATGTAGTGACCCGAGGCACTTGATGAGATTTACATAACTCCATCCTATGTTACAGAAAATAGACACATTTCCTTGAAAGCTAGTACTACTTCCAAAGAGGGTTGAATTGGGAGATCCACGATATACTTTAAAAGTACTAAGCATCTTAACCCCTAGATTTCATTAAGCAATAATTATTGCTTGCTACCTCATCCTTGAGTCTTTTCACCAAACCAGAGAGCAATGTGGTCTACTCCTGCCACTAAAAAAATTGACCATCCTACTTTCAGCTGCAACAAAATGTTTTTTAATCTAGAGCCCTCATTTTGTTCCCACTTTATTTTTAATTATATTAATTTAGTGCTTGCGCATGCTGCTGAACTGACCCTGTTAGACTGTGAAATCATTTGTTCATATACAAACTTGGGAACAGCACAGGTAGTGCAGTCCAAGATTCTCCACTCCACCGTCCACTCCACCCTACTGGTGCGTGTAAATCTTTTTCTAGAAAGGCCACTGTTAGGGATGAGTTCAGTTTTTGTGCCCTTAGTAATCCTAAGAATCTCTGCTGAAGCCATTAATTAATGTGAAAAATGGTGCCCATATTTACACTGTGGATATGTGTCCACTGAGTAAGGGGCCATAACTAGACCAGAAGAATTAGATTTTATTGGTAAATATTGATTTCACCGTACACACAAACTGATGAAAAAACATTTCCACTAATACTTTGCCTATTTGTAAATTTCAATTAAGAAAAATGCTCCTTGAAAACTTATTAGAGTTTGATTTAAGGATATTTACTTGATATATTTTGACATGTGAAGTTGACAATTTGTGTTTCACATAGGCTAGCAATGGCAATGACTTTCAATCATTACTAACCTGGGTGGGATTTAAATTGATGTCCTAATGGTAGAAAGAGTCATATTCCATTGTCAGTTTTCTAACAGCTTTTTTCAACTCTTATTTTCTATCCTCACAATGACAGAATGAGTTTTCTTTATGCTGTAAATGAAAAAGATCCTAATAATATGCTCTGCTAAAATAGACTCTCATTATTTTCCAGTGTTTTACTTTGTATTGCAGAAGATAATTACAATGCTAAACAAACTGTTCATCATAAACTCTTTTAATACATCTTGTGACCTTAACAATTCAAAACGTTGTGGGTTGGGGGTAGAAGAAAAGATTAATCTGAGTTGTCATTAAGAACTTGACAGAATAAAATGCTTCATAGTCTAGATTCTTATTCTTCAGCTTCACTTTAAGTCCACCATGCCTGTAGTGAGCTCCATCTGGGCAGATCCCTATGTCAGTGCTTTGCTGATGGGGGTATAATTGCCAGTTCCTGCTCCTGCATAGAGCTGGGTGATTTAAAAAAAAAATTCTTTTTGCAAATGTTATTTTTGCCGAAAAATGTATTTTTTGGATCTCTGAATCTATTCACAATTCAGATAGAATTCAACAAATAATTGTTACTACTTTTTTATTTCAAAAATGTAAAAAATACATTTTGATGATTTTGAAATGTTATATTCAACTTTTTATTTTGAAATGGTGTACCATTTGGCCAATTTAAAAAAAAAAGTGTGTGTGTGTGTGAACACCTGAAAATGATCCATTGAGGAGGAAAAAAAAAGTTTATGGTTGACCCAAAATGTTTTGGTTTCTTTGAAACAGCCCCCAAATTCTCAATTCAGCAAAATGTTTGGAAAAAATAAAATTTGGTCCAGACCTAACAGATTTTTTATTTATTAGATTTTTTTTGGTTTGGCCTCATCATCTGGACAGACCAGTATATTTAGATTCCAAGAGCTAAGCTCAAGTTTAGATACAAATGTCAAACATTTTTCTTTTTTCCAAGAGATATCTGTCAGCAAATACTTTCTAGAGGGCTGCCTGAGCTTCTATTCCTCATGTCCTCACAAACCCCCTGGGGCACCTAAGGGTTATTTTCCAGGACATCAGTTTATTTTCTCTTTGCTTTTCAAGACTTGGTGTTCTCATTTTAGAATAGCCTTTTGTGCTTCTTTGATAGTTCTCTCCATGCCTTCCGTTTTTCCTCTGACTCTTGCACTCATGATCTGTCTCTCCATGTTTATTATCTTTTGCACTTATTGAAGCCTGAGATATTTACTGTTTGCTGAGTCATTAGAAAATCTGACAAAATTTGATGCGTCAGATTACAAATTCATGTGAGCCCAAATGCAGTCAGGATCCAACTGCTGGCTAATTTGGTTTAAATGCTACAGTGTGTGTTGTTTTTGTTTGGGGGGAAGGTTGTCATAAGGTATTTCTGTCTTCCTAGAAATGATTAATAAAAACAGCATCACACTGGAAAAATAAAACTAGAACAGAAATCAGCATGCTACTAAGTCATCAGTAATCATGACCCTCCCCCACTGCCATTCTAAACTGTATGCTTTATATTAAGTGGTTTTCCTTTCTTATCTGTAACATGCCAGAAAATCTTCTCTTGAAAAGCCTCTTGCACAGTTGCCTAGTTACAGCATTGTTATGCTTGTTATGGATTTCACCTTCTGAATAATAATGAGGTGTATTTTAGAAGTTCCCTGTTTATAATGTAAGCCTCTATAAAAAGAGTATAAGGCAGGAATATAAAATAATACCAGAAAAAGCAACATAGGAAAATGATTTTGGGTGCCAAGGAAGAGGTTTTGTCTTTTTTGACATGAGAAAAAACACAAACCTATCCAGATTTTTAGAACAGTAAAAGTTGAATTTGTGAAATAGTTCTGGGCATCATAGGTATACAAGTATTTAGCTCTGTATCTTATTGGTGGTGTTTATATAATCTCTTACGTTACACATTTTCAGAAGTTTTGGATGGATTTTTTTTTTACTTTGCTTTTTAAAAAGTAGGAAATTGCATGTCAAAATAAAACAATATAGTAAAATAATATCAAGCACTGAAAAATTAGGAAAGTTAGAAACTGCTCTGGATATGAATCAGGGTTGTGTAGTGAATGAGGTGGTTGTCTGCACGACCCCTGCCTCATTTGTTGTGGAAGTTGGAAGGTGTGCATTGAACAAGGCAGGTTACTGCAGGAAGAGGATCTCATGATTCAAGTAGCTGAGTGCCACTTTGGAGAACTGAGTTCTATGTCTGCCTCTGCCACAGAGTTCCTGTGGGAAGCTGGGCATTGCCAAGCCATGCAGCATTCCATGTACATGAGGAGAGGGAAGTAAACCCACTGTTCCTTGGCTCACAGATCAGATTAAGATCTCTTCTTCTACACTGGCTGCTGCTTATATTTTTGTGCACTTCACCATTGAGCATTGCTTCATACCTCTTCCATACAGAGGCAATTATCATTCTCCCCAATTTACATATAAGTTAAGAGAGGTTGCACAAGGTTACTTCTGGCGAAACTGGGACTAGAACCCAAGTCTCTACTATGACAGGCCCAAGTCTTGTCTACTCTGTCACACTGCCTCTTCTACAGAATGTTGCAAATCTGTGTACTTACAACTACTTTTCTAACTACTAGATACTCTTCTTTCACAGAGGTAGGAATAGAGTGCAAAAATCCTGATCTCCAGCATTCTGTTGCTGCTTGTCAGTGGGTTACCCAACAATTTGCTGAAGTGTCACAACCTCCCCAAAGGGCCTGGTCCAAATAGAGAAATAACACTTCTTTAGCCCAAGTGTTAGGTGTCTGTGCTGGGAATTGCATGGTTCAGAAATTAAACCTTAATGCTGACTTGGGGAGGGTTTCTTCTATTTGCACATGATTTCTTCCCCCTCTCCATTTTTCTTTTTGAATAACTAGCTTATTTAAGTATCAGAGGGGTAGCCGTGTAAGTCTGGATCTGTAAAAACAGCAAAGAGTCCTGTGGCGCCTTATAGACTAACAGACGTATTGGAGCATGAGCTTTCGTGAGTGAATACCCACTTCGTCAGATGACATGCATCCAACGAAGTGGGTATTCATCCACGAAAGCTCATGCTCCAGTACATCTGTTAGTCTATAAGGTGCCACTGGGCTCTTTGCTGCTTTAGCTTATTTAATGCACAGTGAGAAAACATCCTTAGAAACTTTTATTTTTGTGATAACTGTATTTTACAGAAATAACTGGAGAAGAAATTCATATGCTTTCAAAATGCCTATAAACAAACCTGACACCTCTTCAGACTGTATTCACTGCCATCTTCTGTTGGCTGCAGAAGACTCTTAACAATAAAGTTGGGTGATACAGATTCTGTTGTGAAAGGTTTTAATAAGTATTGACAAGAACTAATGCTCTGCAAAAGGCCACAACTATTACGGAAGGAAAGCTAAAGAGTTTTCTGTTAACATGACCACACTGGACACTAGAGCTACTGAAGTAGATTCTTAAATTAATTAGCAGAAAATCTTCAGTAAATTCAAGGAAAAACTGAAGAGAATAACAGGTTGCATAAAACATGATAAAATCTGATCGTATGATAGAGACTATTGGAATTACTAGAAAATCAAATAAAATGTAGAAATATTAGATTTAAAGATGTGCCAGTGGCCAGAGAAGAGCCAGTATTTTGTTAAAACTATGGTTTGTTTGTTTATTTATTTGATTTTGACACAAAAAATTATTCAGTATTTGCTGAAAAAGATACAAAATTCCTTCTAGACCGAGGCAGGGAGATCAGTAATGGAGCTATAATTGCAACTTTTGTGGTTTATAAAAAGTGAGAGAATTTTGAAGGCTGTTAGAATAAAAAAGATACTGCAGTATGAAGATGTGATATTTGTCCGCATACTGAAAATAGAGGGGGTGGGGAGAATTAATTGTAGGTTTGTTTTTTTTTAAAGGCAGGACTTTCATAGTGTCCTACAAGTATCTTTCTGGCTTTCAGGAAAATTGTTACCTGTGGCAATACATTGTATTTTTGGGACAGTAAATCTGGTACAGCCGGGCAGGAGTGGGTGGAATATATGCTTTGGAGAAGGATTGTATTTGAAAATTGACGCTCGAGTATTGTTTCTCTCTCTCCAGGGCCAGTGCAAGGATATTTTGCGCCCTAAGCGAAACTTCCACCTTGCGCCCCCGGCCCCCACCCCTCCCCCCAGAGCATCGCTTATTATAAACTTTCAAAAATGAATACTGCATAATGTGGCATTGTTAATTAAAATTAATACACATTTGGCTTGAAAATGTATTAATTTCATTATTTAATCTACATATGAAAATAAATGAAAAACCTGACAGGGTGTGGGGCTGGCTTTGGGCATGGGTGTGCGGCAGGGGTTGGATGGAGACTGGTGGTGGGTCCCTAGATATTCTGGGGCCCTACGCACCCCCCCACGGGGGAGGGTGTGTGATGCCCCAGGCCTCTGGCGGGGGGGGTGGGAGGGCACCAGGCTTCCGTGGGGGGGGCAGGGCTGGCTTGGTGGGCAGTGGGGAATCACCCTCCAGCACTCACTGGCGGCGCAGCTGGGGCCGGGTCTCTGCACTTCCCCCCCCCGCCTGGCCCTACTGTAGAGCTCAGGGGAGTTGGAGCTGTGGCGGGGCTGAGCAGGGGCGCGGGCCCTGGGGAAGAGCCAGAGCAGCAGGGAGCAGCGCAGCGCCCCCGGCGGCCGGAGGAGGAATGGCATCACTTCCCGGCCAGCCAGCTGGAGCTGATCAAAGCCGCAGCCAGCACCCCCTCGCACAGCGGCGTGTTTAGCCTGCACCGGGTGAGCATCCCAGACATTTTGGGCACTGCTTTTTGGTGCCCTCAAATCTTGGCGCCCTAGGTGGCCGCCTAGTTTGCCTAGTGGTTGCACCGGCCCTGTCTCTCTCTCTTTCTCTCTCTCACTCTCTCTCTTTTTTTCCTTTTTGTAAGATTGTGGGCACGTTATGTTGCATTGGCATATCACAGGATTCTTTATAATGTTATTCTACTGCATTTCAAAATTTAGGCACTAACCCTGCAGTTATTTCTGTAGCAGTGCATCCCTGTGTTATCAGTGTCTGACTAGAGGACTTAGTGCAACAAATGTGTTGATCAAGACTGCATTGAGTAGCATCCAGGTGCACGGCTATGTCCATTAAAGTAAATGGTGCTCCTCAAAAGCACAGCAATCTGTCCACATGCTACATAGAGCATATTAGGGGCCTCGGTCTCTTTTTTTTTTAGATTTTCTTTTCTTAGCTTTTGAACTGTTGATATTTCCAGGGACACTGATTATGTTTTCAAGTGTAAGGTATTGCCTCCATTTAAAAAAAGATTCTGCATCTTGTACCCTAAGAATCTGCTCATTTTCAAAACAATGACTGTAGTGTAGTTAAAATAACTTTTCTGAATGTCTGCGGAAAGCCAAACCCTGGTCACTGGGTTTCTCTGCAAACAGTCATGAATGTGGTACCCCGAATGACTATATGATTTGCACTTTGCTTAGCTGTGCCTGTCTGTATCATTTGTATCTCCAGATAGGATAGTAAATGTAATATAAACCCTGCTGTTTGTGAGCCTTTTAAGTTGGATGTGAATAAATGAGGTGATTTAGTTACTATGGCAACAGGTGCCTTAAAATATATATTACTCTGTTGTCTTCACTGCATTTACACCAAAATGAGTTTGCCCTGTGAAGACATATCAAATTCTTGGTTCAAATAGTTTACAGTATGTGATCCTAGTGCTGCAAAGAGACCTTCACTGGTATAAGGCTCTGCCCATGAATATCCATTGCAGCACTGGGGCCTATTTTTTATCACTGCGTCTCTCTCCAATTTTTTTTTCTTTTGAAATTGCAACTAGAAAAATGCTTTTATAATAACAGTATATATGCTTTTCACCTTTAACAGAAATCTGGTTAAGAAGTACTGTCTCAAACGTTCATCAAAAGATGAAGAGCCCAGGTAAAATATATGTATTTAAAGTTTTACATAGATAAATAGCAAGTACGACTGTATATTGTTTAATCTTTTTTATCCTTAATGGAACTTTTTCTGTGTAAATATTTTTGACGGATAAATTAGCAAATGAATGAAATGAGGACCTCCTCTGTTTGGGCTCTTGTTCCATTGCAATTAAATATCACACTTTACTCTTCCCACTATTGATGTCTTAAAGTTTTAGGTGTTGTCAATGTGGTAATTTGTGTTAGCAGCTTTCCAAATTAAACTTCATTTAGCATAAGAGTTTGAAAGTGAAGTTTTAGTGCAATATATAGATATATTCTGGCATTGCTTTTATAGGATTGGGAATAATTTGGCCTTAATGTGTGTGTTTCTTTTTCTTACAATTTTTATTAACCTTTTGAGAATCCTGGTAATGTGCTACCAGTGCAGCTCTGCAGATTTGGGTTTTGATTGCATGCTGAATTGTCATTTATTTTTGGCTAGTGAAACTCAAGTGTGTTTGTTACTCTGGCGACTTGCTTTGGCTCCGAGAGGCACAGTAGATTTGGATGACCATTTGTGGTAGTAACACTACATGTTAAGCAACTCCATTGTCAATAGTGTAAAGATACATCTACACTGCAGTGGGGAGATGTGATTCCCAGTTCAGGTAGACGTACACGCTTGAGCTAGCATGCTAAAAAATAGCAGTGTGGCTCCGGTGGCACAGCTGGCATCTTGTGCTAGCTGCCTACATATGATATAAGATCTCCCATGGAGTTGTCCTTTGGAGGCTAGCCTGAGCCACCACCAATGCTGCCATTTTTAGTACACTAGCTCCAGCAAAGCTAGCATGTGTAAACCTACAGTCGCTCCCAACTACAGTGTAGACATAGCCTAAGAGAAGTGCTTGTTTTGCTATCCTTGTCATTGATGATTTTTGATATCTGATTAAAACACAGTGCTAGTTTTTAAAGTATAAATAATTGGACTATGCATGAAAGAATGATGAAAACCTACGGGTAGCATGTGGGATGAATTTCACGTTGCAGCCAGGAAAGTGCTATGCAGAAATGCCTTGGGGAACCCCACCAGAAACACCTCCAGTTCTATTCAAACCCCCCTCAAAGAAAATTGGACTGCAGGAGTCAGGATTTCCAACTCCACAGTGGAATTCAGGCCCTGCCAGCTCTAAGAAGATGGCAATATTCCATAATTAAAGAGAGATGCGTATTTTAATATGGTGACTGTTTTTGTTTCTTTCCTCCCTTCCACACACACTTTCTACCCCTATTTTTGCCCCTTCCCTCCCCCTTTTTAGTGCCAGCCATAGTGGCACCTTACCTCCAGCCAAGAGGTGGGCAGGCAAACAGGCAGCTGTCTCCAGAGCTGATAGCAAACTTGTTCTGTAGATCATCCATCGGGATGCATATGAGTGGTATGATTGACATGTTCCACCCTCAAGACCAAGCACATCATCTCTGCAACAAGTTCAGCCTCCGAGCCTAGGGACCTAAGTCCGTTCCCAAGCTCAGGCCTCTCAGTTGGCAGCTTAGGAGATACCACTATACTGCAGGGCCTTCCAGGTAGTATTCTTATTCTTTCTTATCCACTCCCCAAAATCCATGTTCTTATAAACTGTGTATGAAGAGACATTAGAATGTGGTACGTCTTAGGCCCAAAATAGGCTTTCCCCACTGTGCATTTTCACTGTAGTTCAACATTAGTCTAAGGCTTATTTTACAGTGTATCTAATTTTAACACATTCTATGTTCTCTTAATGGCTAAGTAAATAAATCCTTAGTGAAAGTAAAAATCAATTTCACCTTGTGTTTTTAATGTGTATTTTGTCAGGTTTACATCATGTCTAGCCTTTTTTAACATCCTTAATGAGTTAAATGACTATGCAGGACAACGAGAAGTAGTAGCAGAAGAAATGGGACACAGAGTGTATGGAGAACTAATGAGATATTCTCATGATCTAAAAACAGAAAGAAAAATGGTAATTCCTATATTCTTATCCAACAATAGTGTATAAAATGACTGTTTTCATTCAAAGAATCTGTATATTTATTTGTCCAGTCAGTAGTATAAATGTGATTGTAGATTCAATTACAAGTTTTATGTGCAACTTAATATAACATCAGAGTAGCTCTCTTGTTATGATGTTCAAAATACAAATATAGAATAGTGCTCATTAATAACCTTGGTCTATAATGCAGTTCTTACATGGATGGTAATATCTCCAGTAAAGTACCTTGATAAATTAGTAAGCAATTGACAAAGCATACTGAATGTAAACTAGAACAGAAACCAGTAAAGTTAACAGTATCTGAGATTTGTGAAAATGTCTTATTTATGCCCTTATAGCATCTTCAGGAGGGACGAAAAGCTCAGCAGTATCTTGACATGTGCTGGAAACAGATGGATAATGTGAGTTTTTCTGTTCATATTAATAGCGGACAGTTCTACACAACTGTTGCCATTACATTTGCTTTTGTGTTTTTGATCAGTCGGTGTTTAGTGTTTAGCTGTATCACTGAATGATCACATTAGATTTATTGTTCAGTAGCCAAGACAGAATACAATGTACTTATAGTTCATTACCTAATTCATTTCTCTGTAAGTTGTTACTCTCTGTCGGAATTATCCTTTTGGGGTTTATGTGACATAGAGAAGTAGCTTTCAAATCTATTAGAATGTTCTTGAAAATAACACTTAATCCCATACCCTGGAGGCATCTACTAGCAATCCTTCAGCTATCAGTCCCTTTTCTCCTAGCCTGTTCTCATTGTAACTACCTACAGTTTATCTAAGAAATAGCTTATTTTGTGGAGCGGTTTCACTAGTTATGTTCCATCTTTTCACATTTTTATAGATTTCCTGCTGCCTCCTTAGTAGTTGTAGTAGATTTTCTAAGTTTCTGTTCTTACTGATTAACCAAACTGTGTTTAAAGACTTGAAGGTATGTAGCATTTATTTATGCATCATTTAGGAAATCAAAGCTTTAAGTGTGTCATCAGCATTGGACTTGATCAAGATGGCTTGTAACAAAAGGTTTATTCAAGAATGCCGCTATAACTAATGTGTATTGTATAGTCCTTTTTTGTTTTTCACTTTCAGTCAGCATAAACTCAATTTAATAGAGGAATAAAGGCAGAGTACTCCAGGGTTCCATTCTTTGAAAGGCCCAGATTAAAAGGAGGCAGAACATAAACTCTACTTTCCATGAATCAGTGTTACTTTTGAAGTGATATTGACACAGTTTCCCACTGTGCCAATGCACCATCCTTAGAATGTGTTGCATCTTGGTCAGCTATCCTGAAACAATGGTGGAGAGGTGGAAGATTCATATTTAGGAAGGCAGGGTCAGAAGAATGAAAGAAATTTTTGAAGACACATGCTTTACATAAAGAAGAGAGGATAAGCAATAGGATTTCAAAATACTTCATTTGTAAAGTGTCAATAGAGGGTAGCAGTTGGTTGCTGAAAATTGTTCCAAAAGGTTCAACATTCTTTTTTGGAAATCTTGACTATTGTTTCTAAATTTTTGGAAAGGAAAGTGCTAATCAGGAAGATGATTACAAAAACATTTGCACTTCTGAAACATTTCCATTGAACCAGTGCCAAACGAAGGAAGGAAGAGAGAAGGGAAATCATTAAATCATTTTAAGGTGAACTAACTTTAGAACAAAAGTGAAAACTGAGTTAATCCCAGATTTCTATGCTGAGTGGTCCCCATTTACCAGACCGAGGGGCATGCAGTGCAGAAATAGATTAATTGACCTTTTTTTTTTCTTTCTTTCTTTTTTTCTCTCCTTCTACGTGAAATCCACAGGGCACTGCTCAGTTCACTGAAGATGGTTATTTAAAACTTATTTCTGTGCTGAATGCCCCTCCCTTGCCGAGTAAATTGGAGAGACAGATCTGGGTTTGTCTCAGTTTTAATTTTTAGCTTTCCAGTTCATCTTTGAAACTTCAGTATTACAAACACTAACTTCCCTCTGAATGCCAGAATAAATTAAAATTACATATCACTGCACAGGAAAAATCTTGGTGATTTTTCTGGAGTCTCTTTTTCTGGAATCATCTGTCTTGGAAATCAAGGTGACTAAAACTGAAGAATTCTCAATATCTGCATAGGAATATATTTCAGTCACTATGGAAAACAGCATTACTGGTCCTGACTTCATGTGCTCACGTACTTTCGTCATTTATTGGTGTGTATGTATCTTCCTTAATGTATTGTTTCAAGTCCCATCTAATTCTGGCTTAAAAATAAGGAATTAATATGGCTTTGGTCAACCTGATGGGTAACAGCCTTTTCTCACCTTGGATGTTTAATAATGGGGCATAAAATAGAGCCATCATGTGTCAACAGTCAGAGACCACTTTACAGTAAATGTGTTGAGAACTGCAGTCTCAGTAGGTTGGCAATACCGACAGTGCACTTCTCTGTGAGATGTTCTCAAAATATATGAAGATAAGTTGTCTTTGGCTACAGAGACTCACAACAAACCTCTGAAGGCTTGATCTATGCTGTGAAATCTTACCATATCTGACAGATTTGTCATCAGTAAGGTTAGCTGATATGATGCCAAGTATGGGTTAGTGTGGTCAGTGAGACCAGGACAAACATTGTTCAGCATCGTGTCAGAGGGTCTAATTGTGGTTATCTGAGACACAGCTAAACACTATTTGTTCTGCTTTATGCTCACTGCTAAACCATGCTCAGTATCTTGTCAATTAACATAATTGTAACAAATTGGTTAAAGAAATTAATTTTAAAATTATACAGATGTCTGGGTCCGGATTTGGATTTTCTTCCCCAGTTTCTTCTTGCGGCCCCCACTTCCCCCCCATCTGAATCTGAGCTAAAATCTGGACCCAGTTGTTCTTTATAATTACATTTGTCTCTGTAATTGGGTGTTCGTAATTTGGTTGCTTGTATAATAATTTTAAAACTTATTTTGAACATTTCTGTGCTGGCACCCCATTAAGGTAAGTGGAGCAAGTTAAAACCTCTGGAGAAAGAGTGGTTTGACTGCAGATCGAACAAGACAGCAGTGCTTTGATTTTCAGAGTGAAGGCTCTTCTTATCCTAGATTAATGGAAACTTTAAATGGAAGCTTAGATATCTAGGTTTTGAAGTTGCTGTCTGTTGGTTTGTTAGTGCAATATGGTTTTCATGATTTTTATAGAGCAAAAAGAAATTTGAAAGAGAGTGCAGAGAGGCAGAAAAGGCACAGCAAAGCTATGAAAGACTGGACAATGACACCAATGCAACCAAGGCCGATGTTGAGAAGGTAAGACCCATGACACTTCTTCCTCTCCTCCTCCTTGTTGTTACTGTTATTAGAAAATGTTAATTTTTGATGGCTTTATTTTTTGAAGCAATAATTGAACAGCATAATATATTTATTTACATATTTTAGGCAATATCAAAGTAACAGTATAATTCATCTTTTAAAACTTAATATACAGTGTAGTGAGGCAGTGTGTCAGCATATTGACATATTTTAGTCTTTTTTTAATTATTCAAAGGATGATCACAGAGCAAATTACAGGTAATGTCTAAGACAGAAGCTGTAGATGGGGTTATTCATCATGTAATTTGTGGTGTAATGTGCTTAGAATCTAGTTTAATAGATTCTATTGTATTTTTCTGAACCACCTTTAGTCCAAGGAAGTTTTTTATGGCAGTTTCTAAATATGACCTGTAGATTGACATTACAAATTTAGTGGCACTCACATTCCTACCCTTTTTGTTAATTATAGGAAGAAATGTTTGTGCCTCCACAGCTACTGTGACTAATGTTTTTAATGTAATTGGTGGGGAAGCTAGTTAAAGTAATGTTACATTTCTTTTGAGAGAACGCGAATGAGGCATGTTTGTACTGATGTGACTTCCCATTAGGCTAAGCAACAATTAAACCTGCGTACACACATGGCAGATGAAAACAAAAATGAATATGCTGCACAACTACAGAACTTTAATGGAGAGCAACACAAACATTACTACATTGTCATTCCTCAGATTTACAAGGTAAAACAATATTTAATAAAATTAATTTCTTTATTTTTTGAGGGGGAAGAGGATTTCAAAATTTAAAGAAAAAGATCATCTTGGCAGATCACTTCAACACCTAAACTGATATAAGATATCTAAAGCATATATGTCTAGGTTTTTATTAGGTTACATTTATTGTTCATAGCAATTAGATTTAGAAATGTAATTAAAATACTGTTATAGTTTCTATGAATATTGTTATAAATAGAAAGCTTCTGTTTGTTTGCTTAAATACTAGAATCGTATTGCAAAAGAAGAAAGTGTTTCTTTCAAGGACATAGATTCTGTGCAGCATTCATTTAATATAAAGTGATCAATGGATGGCAACAAATGGGAAATCCTTCAAAGGTCTTGAAGTCTGTTGAAGCATTTGGAATAACACTGGGTACTTCACAGGCTACTTCTCATCACTCCCATAACCACCGTGGTCATTGGGGAACCATCATTGATGAGCAATCAACCAATTGTCTCCACCCCTGACGATTGTGTGTCAGTGCTTGAGTCTCTGCGAAGTCCATTCCTGTCCACTCTTTTACATTGTCAATCCTTCTCTTCTTCTCTGTACCTCTTCTTCTCTTCCACTGTATTGTCCCTTGGAGGATGATCTTGGATAGGCCAGATGATCTTGTTACATGGCCATATCACTTCAGCTTGTGCTTCTTCACAGTCTTCAGGAGGTCATCATATGACCCAGCGCATTGGGTGAGAATTTTACGGAAGTATCTCATCTCTACTACCTGCATTTTCCGTTCAAGTTCTGCCGTAAGGATCCATGTCTCGCACACATACAGAAAAATGGAGATGACCATTGCGTGCAGCAATGTCAGTTTGGATTCCAGGGAGATGTTCTTATTCCTCCAAATTGGCTTTATTTGGAGGAACAAATAACACTGCTGCTGTTATTTGCACAGTTCTTGCCTGAATTTCAGTTATGATTGCCTCTAAATACTTGAACTGCTTCACTGTCTCCATCTCTTGTCTATTGACAGTGACATGTGAGCTGATCCCATCATGTTTGTTTGTCATCAGCTTGGTTTTCTCTGCACTGATTTCCATGCCATATTTTGTGGAGGTTTCATCCAATCTTTTCACAAGATTGGCAAGTTCATCTTCACTGTCTGCCAGGCCATCAATGTCATCAGCGAACTGAAGATTTGAGATCGTTTGCCCCCAAATGGTGACTGTGCATATGTGATCTTCTAGGGCATCAATCATTATGCGCTCCAAGTAGATGTTGAACAGTGTGGGCGAAAGAAGGCAGCCGTGCCGGACTCCAACAGTGGTGAGAAACTACTCTCCTATTGTACCATTGATGAGAACTGCTCTGCTGGCCATGGCATACAGTTGTTTAATGGTCAGAATAAGCTTATGACCAACGTTGTACTTCTTCATGGTTTCCCAGAGAGCTTCATGCCGTACTCTGTCAAACGCCTTCTTGAAGTCAACCAAGACGTGGTAGATGTCTTGCTGGTGTTGTAAGTACTTCTTACATAGAACACAAAGATTGAAAATCTGTTCTGTAGTACTTCTTCCAGCACAAAAGCCAGCCTGTTCTTCAGCGTTGTTGTTGTCTGCTTGTGGCTTCAATCTGTTCAATATGGCTTTCAGCATCACTGGGATGGCTAATTAAGCTTATGGTCCGGTAATTTTGACACAATTGCAGGTTGCCTTTCTTTGGCAGAGTGATTATTAGTGACTGTGTCCACGTGGAGGGCCACTCACTGATCTGCCAGATCTTGTTGCAGATCTTGGTGAGTACATCTATTACTATTTCTCCTCCAAATTTCATCAGTTCGGCTGGGATGTTGTCAATACCTGCAGCCTTTCCATTCTTGAGTGATTTCACAGCTGTCTCCACTTCTTCACATAGTATTGGAAAGTTCTCCTCCTCTGTTCAATCTGGGCTGTCTAAGATACTAGGATCTGCATTTGTCTGGTGGTTGTATAGATCAGAGCAGTATTTTGTCCACCTATTGATGATGTCCCTTTCTTCTATAAGACTGTTCCCTTCTTTGTCTTGAATTGCGTTAGCTTTGGTCCATCTTTTCTTCATCAGATCTTTTACAACTTGGAAGGCTCCTTTGCTATTTTTATTATTGATACACTCTTCAATTTTAGAGCCTTGTTTTTCAATCCCTATCTCCTTGGCCACCTTCATTCCTTTCTTGATCTTTCTGCCAATCACTCTGTTTTTATCAGCTCCCTCAGTGCTGTTCTTGTCTCTCTTAAGTTCCCTTCTAATATCACACATTTGTAGTATTTCATTTGTGACCCATCGTTTTGTCTTCTTACGACGTTTCCCAAGGATGTCCATTGCTGCCTCATTTATTACAGCATTGAAATTGTTGGTCATTGTTTCTGCATCTTCCTCTATAGCAAGCAGTGGGGCAAATTTTCCACCGATCATTGCTCGGAATGATTCTGCAATGTTTCGGTCTCTGAGTCTGGTGAACTTTTGGCCTGACGATTTTCCTTAACCGCAGCCAAAAATTTAGCATCACAGGGTCATTATCACTTCCAATATCAGCACCAGGGAAACTCCTTGTTTTAGTTCTGTTAATCCCAGAACGAAATTGGTGCATGCCAGGTTGATCTGGATGCTTTATGTGCTCCTAATGTGTTTGCAAGAACCAGATTGTTATAGCTGAAAAACTCCAAAAGTCTCAATCCTCTCTCATTGGTTACCGCATTGCAGAAAGGCCACAATAACCTTGCCAATCTGCCTATGCATCAGTACCCACTTTAGCATTCCAATCTCCTTGTACAATCAGGATATCTTTCTTGTGTACCTTATCAATGATGTCTTGGAGCTGATTATAAAAATCTTCAATTTGATCATTGTCATAGTCTGTTGTAGGGGCGTAGACGTGTACCACTGTCATTAAACGGTACTGCCTTTAGATGGACGTGGGTCTGGGGGCAGAATAGGCCCACTGCTCCTCCTGCATCTCATAAGAGGCGACTAAAATGGGGCCGCCTGAAGAAGGATGGGCTCCGCCAAGTTAGAAATTTGCCCAAGACTCACCATATGGTGAGCAAGTCAACAATGTCCATACTGGATTGATCGCAGCCCAGGTTGTTAATGACTGCGCCATCTGTCTCCCACCAGGGCAGACACAATAAGTATACTACTGGTATAACCCCAACAAAGAGGATCCGTGGAAGAGATAACATCACCATTGCCACATGGAATGAAAGGCCATTGAGACAATTAGGAGGTTGAAAGAACGCACATATGAAATGGTACAATACACCTGGCACCTCCTAGGAATCTCTGAGATCAGATGGAAGAACTTTGGAGAGGTATTAACGGAAGAAGGCCATATACTCTATTACAGTGGAGAGGACAAACATGTCAACGGTGTAGGATTTCTTGTGCATAAAGATATCAATAATTCAGTATTAGGATGCCGCCCAATGTCCTGCAGCCTTATTTCCATCCGTCACAGGCGACTACTGAGAATCAAAGTGAGAGGAAACAGAGGAAGAATGAAAACCTTGAATTCATTTACATGTTTAATAACCTGAGAATACTTGCGATTTTCCAGGAGCATGGGAGAGGATTGCAAAAGAATTATTTGTCTGAAACTCTAGGAATCCCAGGAGGAAATTTTTTTTCCTGGAATGCTACCTCCAGTGGATCTGTCAATAGAAGACTAAGGAAGGAATTGTAGTACTTACCTGAGACTGCAGAAGTCCGTGTGTTAAGCAAAGACCCAAGAGGAACAATTTTGATCATTTTTGTTTTCGCTTTTGATCAGAGACTTGGTTTATTACATTTCTCTAGGGTTAAAATACATTTTTTGTTATGAGAAATTACTCTTGTTTCTGGAAGTCCTTAGCAAATATGATCCTAAAGAGCTAGTTTTACTTTATTACAGTGTCTTTCAACCTTTTTTCATGTGCAGACCCCTAAAAATTTTCATGTGGAAGGTGCAGATCCCTTTGGAAATCTTAGACATAGTCTGCGGACCCCCAGAGGTCGACGGAGCACAGATTGAAAACCACTGCTTTCTAAGACTCTTACTTCTTTTTATTGTTTGTTTGCAAATGTTGAGTAATATTTACAAGCAAATAATTGCATGTTTTATCTCAGGGAGATCATGTGAGATGCTGCTTGAGACATCTGCTTCTGTTAGGATAGATTTAGCAAAGGCTTTAAGCCTACCTCAGATGCCAGTTATTGTAACTAATAGGCTGAGTTTTCAATAGATTTTATAGTGTCTTTTTATAGTAAGAGTGGGATGAGCTCTGGATATGCATTATTATATAAATAATGGATTATTGTGTTTTGTTTTGTTTTTAAATTTGCTCAAGGGTCTCTGGGATTTTGAACTTAATGGTCCCTTTTTCTGTTTTAAATGTAGGACTAGCCAACATCCAATGAGATACTTGGATAAGAAATGGTTCTAGTTGGCTTTCATCACAAAGCTTATGTAACATTGATTTTTTTTCTTATTTTCCAGCACACATCTCTTGCAGGAAAGGTTTTGTGTCTTAAATGGGATATTAGAATTTTGTCCCATTTTTATATGATATTCATATCCTTTCCCCATGTTTTTATTAATTTCTGTTCTATTGGCAATGTGTGTGAAATGGAAGGAAAGTTCAAAACAAAAACAAGACTTAAAAAAAAAAAGCCTCAAATTTTTGTCAGCTAAGACTAGAAAGAATTACATGGGCGGGGGAGGTTAGAAGATGGGAAATTCAGCCAGTTGTCCTACACAATTTTCCAAATTTTAGCCGAAATGTTTCTTAATTAAAGGAAGTGTCTATGTGATTAAGGAGGTGGAAGATAGAGAGGAGGAGCAGACTCTCACAATAGGAAGCCTTGTGTTTCCAAATATTGTCTTTAATAAAGAGTATCCAGTCTTCCCGATTACACTGTGTTCTGTACATCTTTTGCTAAAAAAAAGTGTCGTGACAAAATGTATTTAAAGAATATTATTTTTTATCTAATTGTATTCAGTTTTGTCCTTATACTGGACAAAGAAATGCCATACTTTGTTATAAAATGGCTCCTGAATCTGCAGGATGAACAAGGAATATCAGTAAACAAAATCATATTATCTTTTTTCTTCTTTGTAGCATCTTCAAGAAATGGATGAACGGAGGACCATCAAGCTTAGTGAATGTTATAAAGGTTTTGCTGATTCTGAGCGCAAAGTTATTCCCATAATCTCTAAATGTTTAGAAGGAATGATTCTTGCAGCAAAATCAGTTGATGAACGCAGAGTAAGTGAATTCAGCTCATTTTAAATATGTATGAGTAAGTTAACTAATATGGGAGCCATGCGGCATATTATTGAAAGAGGGGGAAATACACTAAATATTTCAGATTTATATTGTCCACTTATCTTTTAATCTAACAGAGCCAAATCCTGAAGTTAACGTCGTCTTTGAGCGTTTTACCTGAATAAAAAATGAGTTACGACTTCAGGATTTGGTCAAAATGCCAATTTCCTGTTTTGATCTCAGTTGTCTACATCAAAACTTTTTCATGCTTTTGGCTCATCTCTGTTAACGCAACTTAGTACTCTGGTTGGCTTTGCACAAATGATCATTCCATCTTAACAGTCTAGTTTGACAACTATGGTTGGGTAGCCAGGCCTGGATTACACCAATGTGAGTTTGTGATCGGGATGCTTCTTGACTGGAAACTGGGTTGATATCAATTTATTTTGCATGAGCTACTGAAGAGCTGTCTGAAATAGACAGACAGCAGTTTGATCTCGCAAAGAACTAAGTGTAAAGACTGGAATGGTTGTAAAGTCCAGTACTCACAAATTGGAAAATTCCAGAATTGTCTGCTTGTGCAACCTTAATTGACCCTGTAGTGCATAGCATTATGACAGTCTTTAAATTACATGATCACTCTCTATATATCTAAGATACTGTATTATGGGATTGATCCTACTCACTGAAATGGGAGTTTTGTCATTGACTTCAGTGGTAGCTGCACTGGACCTTATGTTAGTAATATATAAAACCAAAACATTTTATAAAAGGAATTATATTGGGAAAGTATTTTTCATGTGTAATTAAAACAATTACAGAAAATAGTATATATATGAAAGCTCACTAATATGTCTGAAATAGGATGTATAAAAATTAATTATTACTGCGGAATGAAGGCAGATGCAATTTTTTTTTAATTGGGTTTAATCTATAATATTAATATTTAAAACTCCTGTGTGTTACAGTATCTAAGTGTTATTTTACAGATGGAAGATTTGAGTCTGAGGGATTTATTGACATACCCAAGGCTATAGAGGGAGTCAGTGTCAGAACTGATCCTATAAACTTTGGATTTCATGCTTCCTGGTCCCACGGCTTAGCCACTAGACTATTCCTCTGAATAGATTAGATCAGTGGTTTTCAACCTTTTTTCATTTGTAGACCCCTAAAAATTTTTTGAATGGAGGTGTGGATCCCTTTGGAAATCTTTGACATAGTCTGTGCACTCCCAGGGGGGCTGCGAAGCACAGGTTGAAAACCTCTGGTTTACATGATAGTAAAAGTGCTACCAGGAAAACTGTATCTGTAAGTGTAATTATTCATTTGGAAAGAATATTCGTGTCTGGAATTATCTTTTATGCAGTCCATATTGCTTCTGTTGTCTTGGGTGAGTATGTTTATAGCATAGCCAGTGCAGATTTTTTTTAAAGCTCACTAATGTTGCTTACATACAGGATTCTCAAATAGTGATAGACTCCTTCAAGTCTGGGTTTGAACCTCCTGGAGACTTCCCATTTGAAGATTATAGTCAGCATATTTACAGGACTGTCTCTGATGGAACCATCAGTACACCAAAGCAGGAAGGAATGAAGATCGATCCAAAAACCACTGTGGGCAAGGCTAAGGGCAAGCTGTGGCTTTTTGGAAAGAAGCCAAAGGTAAGAATTGTGAAGTTACTATTCCCAAATAAAAATGTGCTCAGGATTTGTAGTTTGTGGTAGAAGGAATTACTTCTTCTAAAGGTGACTCTCAAAAGAAAATTAAATTACATGCTTTCTCCTTTACTTTGCAGGTAGAGGTACCAAATGGATTCTACTATTTGTTGCTGGTTTTGAAAGTTTGTGATAATATTTTCATAAACATGCTTTCTGTTTGAAAACATGAAATATTTGGTCATATAGTAAAACATAATTTTTCAGAGTTTCATATGGACAGGTGCCAAAGGGAAATCTTAAGACTAAACAAATAAAAGAATTAATAGTTATAAAGCTACTTTTGATAAAAATGTTAGAACAGAGATGTTACTCCTCTCTTACTTCTGTGCATGTAGGTTTAACTGATACTTTCTACGAAAGATGCCTTCATGGACCAACAAAAGGGGCCACTAATACTGATGTTGGCTATTTAAATAAGTAATTGAACATACAAAGATTAAATTACATATATTTTAGATCCTTTTTACTTGTTCCATATTAGAGCGTATAAACAAATCATTTAATTATTCCCAGAAATTTTAATGAGGACTCTCAATGCTGCTAGTCAGTAGCAACTTAGTGAAACAGAAAAGCTTTATTATGATGAAAGAACTACTCTCCAGACTTCTTTCCAGTTGGGATTTATGTTTTTGCAGATAATATTCCAGATATACAAGTCTTCTCTAAAGGGAGAGAGAGAATATCTAATTCCTGCATCCTCCTCATAGCACATTTTCTAATTGCTCCTGTATGGTAGCAATGAAAACCTGGGTTATTTACTTTTCATCCACTGTAATTATTAACTGTAATATATCACTTTATCATGCTAACATATTTTACTAGTATTTGTCTAGAGGGCTACACAAGAGATTAGGACTGAATTTAAATTAAAGGACACCATCAATTTGAAAATCATACTTCTGCCTGAAAATTTTAGCCAGGGCTTCATCTGGTGTAAATTGGCTAGTTCCGTTGAAGTAATGAAGCTGTGCTGATTTACACCTGCTGAGAACCTGTCTTTTTGTTCTTTTACTTTAGTTATAATTAACACCTAAGATGACTGTAGTTGAAAGAAGGTATCAGGAAAAAAAAATTCTTTCTTCCCCAGTTTTACTTTGTACATTTGATAGCACTTTGTATATTGTCACTGTTTCCTTTGTAGAGTCATGCTACAATTCTGCAAATACTTACCCATTGAGTAGTGCTGCTGAACAGAGTGGACCAAATCATGTGTCAAGTTAGTCATATATAATGGTTACGTGCATTGCAGAATGGAAGCTTATGTCAGTGTTTCTAACTTTCTGCGGGGGAAAAAGAGTAACAAGGGAGCATACTTTTTTTATTAAGTATTTTTTTAAAAATCAGAGTATTATTTAAACAATTTATAACAGAAACTGGATTTTTTTAAATTGATTTTAAAAAATTCTGGTTGACAAACTAGCTGGATGTTCAGGGTAGCCTTTGTGACTTGATGTATCTGTGAATCTGGTGGGTCTTAATTTGCATTTCAAGACACTTGATCTCTTTGTAGATGGTAAGTTCAGCTGAGATGGTAGTTTTTTGAAAGAGGAAAGAACTATAGAAGATGGAGGAGAGGTGTATAGCAGGTGAGGGAAAAGCATATTGGAAAAGGAGTAGGGAGGAGGAGATAAGGTTACAGGTGGGTGATTTAAAACAAAAGTGGAGGAAGAGTGAGGACATTAAAGAAGCTGTAATGGTGAGGAAAGCCATACACCTAATGTTAAAGTCCAAAGACAGTGAATCTACCTTACCTACTTCAGTAGTTCCCCACAGCTGGGATTACAAATTTGTCTTTCTGTGACTGGCCTGTTTAGGGACATCATAATTGTAATTCTGGGTTTAGCCTCTCATATATAATGGAAAAAACCTTACAGAGAAGGAGGAGCAGTGCAGGGTGAGGAAGAGCAGGAGTCCAGAAGGATAGTAACAAGGGTAGGGAATACCGAAGATGCTATTGGGAAGTATAAAGGAAGGAGACTATCTCAGGTACTTGGGTATTGCTAGGATCTCGGAAATTGAGTGGAAAGCATTCTTAAACTTGTATTCTTTATCTGCACTAACTTTAACTCAAAAGACTAATTCTGAATAAAACAGTTTAGAAAAATGACTATCTTTGCTCTGCAAACTGTTTTAAAGTTGATACGGTTATGGTGGTAAATCTTCTAGTAAAACATGCTATGAACCGTTTTTGTGTTGGATGGAGATTTTGTTACTGAAAAACAGAATTTTCATTTTAAAATTACTTTGAACATTTGGCTTATTTATTCCTTTCTTTATTTCCATATTAGCCACAGTCCCCACCCCTTACCCCTACTAGTTTATACACATCCACTACTCCTAATGGGTCCCAGTATCCCATATTCTCCATTGAACCAGTGCATTATTGCATGAGTGACATAAAAACAGGGAAGCCCAGAATTCCTTCTTTCAGAAGCCTCAAAAGAGGGGTAAGTTTGATAACCAGTTGAAAATGCATGATGGGCTATGAAGTGTGTTTGTGGTGTGGCTTTTCTGATACCCTCCACCCTCATTATAAGGCTCGCTCTGGTATAACACTCTGATAAAGGTCACTTTTAAGGTACTTTGCTCTCTATTACATAATAGTTACCTTCATTTTAAAAAAAATTTATAACATTAAAAATGTTTGACTCCAAAAGGAAAGTGTTATAAAGAGGGTGCTGAGTATGTGTTTGAAATCTTTTTTGTTGTTGTGCACATTCACAAATGTCTTACCTCCATCATGTAATGCATTTTTGCAGTAATTTATCATTGGGTGTATAGTCATCACTAAAGAAATTGACATGTCTTATTTGCTGATGTCTTACTAAAATAGTAGAAGTTGATTTCTGAGAAACTGAATTAAAAGGGGAAAACCCATCTCTCATTATAGTTTAAATGTGATAGTGTGCAGTTTTTAACACATTAAACCATCATTCATTTCTTATAATGGATTATAATTTTTTTAATGTAATGTACATAGATAGTTAAATTGCTTTTACTTCCTAAAGGTTTTTATTTTTTGTAAAATACCTTGCATCAATTATAAATTACTACTAAATGTCACTTTCTGAGATTTATTAGGGGAATGCATTTACTAATTTATAATAGCATATTCAGCAAATGGAATTTGTTCTGTTGACAAAAAAATTGAAAAGTTGAAACGGTTTCCTAGAAACATATATTGTACTAGTGAAAAATGAACTGGCAGTATCCCATTAAGTCAGTGAAACAGTCTGCCTTGTTTATGTAAAATGTATAGCATTTGTTGATCTCCATAATCAGAAATTTAGATATATATGGTTGGATTTATATAATTCTTTTTCTGATATTGAAAATGAAATAAACCCTTTGTTTCATACTGTATACAACCATGGCGGATTCTGTTGCTCTAGAGTGGAGATCAAAGTCCAACGTCATATGACATTCCAGTTAATGATTAGAGGAGCCCTGGCTGTCAGTTGATTATATTTCAGATTATTTTAAATTTACATTCTTTAATTTACCTTATCTAGTGCCTGGTAACTCCAAGCCCTCCAGTTACTCTGTATACCAACCCTTATATACAGGAGCGTAGGTTGCAGAAGACCCTTGTGGACATCTAAGATCTTTATGAAGGACAGATTTCCCCTTCCTCTCCTTCTGTGTTAATTGATCAAAACTTGCTTTGGTCAGGAGAGTATAAGGAAACTCCTTCAATGCTGTTCATTAATGAGGTATGGGAGGTTGTTGAAATAACACTAATCTTTTCCGCTTTCTCCTGATTACTGAACATGCCTGCTACTTACTCAGGAAGCAAGGCCTGATAGGAGTTTTAATTTAATACCGTAATAATAATTGGAGATATACCTCTCTCCTAGAACTGGAAGGGACCTTGAAAGGTCATCGAGTCCAGCCCCCTGCCTTCACTAGCAGGACCAAGTACTGATTTTTGCCCCAGATCCCTAAGTGGCCCCTTCCAGGATTGAACTCACAACCCTGGGTTTAGCAGGCCAATGCTCAAACCACTGAGCTATCCCTCCCACCAAGTAGGCTATTTTATTACATGTAAAAATCATCTAGGGGCAGTTTTACTGTATGAACAGAAAATGAAGTGCATCTTAAATGAAGTTTTTTATTTTAAAATGCACTGATCACAATGCAAAACAGAAAGGTTAGCGAATGTGGTCAAATATGGCATTAATTAAAATTTATAAGGATCATTCAAGCGTCTACAGATCTGAGCTCAGCTCAGTGGAAGTCCCACAATACCAAACATTATTCTCTCTTGTAAACCTTCAGGGCAGCAAATATAATTGTTAGTTTCATTTTTTTAAATTTTGCAATATCATGCAAGCACTTTAAAATACTACTTTAACAAATGTCAAGGGAACTGATGCATCCTTTTGCAAGCTGAACAATTTACCATAGTTGTAAAAAAAATTCCTGTCATATGGCAATTTAATATTGTATACATTTTCCATCAAAATATATAAAAATATTTCAGATATTGTACATTGTCACTATTTAACATACACACAACAGTGATTTCCACTCTTTTATTGCTGTAAAACATTTTCTCAATGGGATTGACATTCTCTGCTATCAAATGGCATTTTAATTTGCTTTGTTTTTTAATTTAAATTCACCAGTAAATTGCCAAATAATATGCAGAGAAGCTGAGTATGTTGGATATTTTGTTTACCTGCCCTGGCCAGGATTTCGCTCAAGGAATATTTGAACAAGGCCATAAACAGGAAACTGCTCTCATTACTCTGTGCTTCGTGCATCATCAAGACTCCCCATCAGCAACTGTGTATAACAGAAAACAAATTAAAACTGTAGGGGTTTTCTTTGTTCACTGTTACCATTGCCCCTCTGAAATGAGCAGAAATGCAGCTATGTTGTTTATTTAATGTGAAGGAGAAACCCAAATGTCATTCCATGCTATAAATCAAGGGAAAGTGATTCTGCAAACCAGACACATCAGATAATGGGTAGTTTTTGTCACTTATTTGTTAAAATGCATTATTATTTATTCTACTTCCAATTTGTAATTGTCAAAGAGTTTAATGCTGTGAAATGTTCCGGCTTGATATCAGTTTGAATGGAAATCCCAGCCTTAAAACAGATCTATCATAAGCAATGGAACTGTAAGCCTCACCCATGCTTCTCTGCCAGTTCTCCTCAGTGCATGTCTGGGGAGATTACCTCTAGAAAGCAGAGTAGTTCAGTCTGTGTCCCCATCACATTATTAGAATTTACTGAGCTTGCTAGCCAGGGTGTTTTTAATAAAGATGGATTTTTAGGTAGAAACTTGTTAGAAAGTTGCTTAAATGAGACCTCTAACCTTTCATGTATGCCACTCGTCAGCAGTCAGACAGTAATCCCATTTGGTCACAACTGATGTGGTGAATATGAATCATTGATACATTGATGAAAGGGTCCTTTCTAACCCCTTCATGGTGCTCTGCTTGAGAAGCTTAACAAATTTGGTAGGATCACTCTGGAGTGTATGGCACGTCCCTGGGATATGGCAACTTGTTGGAGCTGTACCAATCTTGTCTGTCATAAGGTATTGCTTTGTCCCAGGAGAAAGTCTTGTTTATTCTCACCAGTTTGTCTATAGATTTTAATATTTTTGAGTATAGCGCAATGATCAATTGAACAGTTTAAAATGTAAAATTAAACTTTTAAGCTTGAAATGGCAGAGAAGAGATTTTGCGCCTTCCACAGGAAACCTCTTTATTTTTGTTCTGTTGGGATATTAACAATTTTGAAGTGATGCAGTGTATTCCTAGTCATGATTTACCAAATTTTTGTATATGGTAGACCAGCCCATCATCAGCAAATTCTTCGGCTTTGTGCAGTGTTTGCTTTATATTTTGTTTTTCTCTAAATATATATTATTTAATACTAAAATAAATAAGTTGTTAAATGAAGCCATGCATTGTAATTCCACAAGGCAAACTACCCATTATCATTCAGTGTAAGCTTTAATTGCCAATAATTCTCTCAGCATAAGTGCACTTCAGACTTGTATTTTGCTGTTTTTGTGCTGATAGTGAAGTGCATCATTTAATTTTGAGTTTGTAAAATTTTACTTTAAATATTTTAAAGATATATTTTTAGGAATAAACCTTCACTTCCTAAATGATGATTGCATGTGAATAATTTCCCGTTTCTTTCTGTTTTCAAATGAACTGTTCAGTGGTCGGTGAAGATGGTAAGCCTGTGTGCTGATCTGTCTGCTGTACTTCTGATAAAATAGCATGAAAGTAATCTTTTGAAATTGTTTCCATATCATAATTGCTTTGAATCAGGGGCTGAAATACATTTTCAGATTTTTCACCTTGCATACATGGCCTTTCGTTTTAATCATCCATGTTCAGTGTGAGCTAATTGGACCTGTGATCTGGATGCAACTTATCTATGACTTAGAGTGAAGGTGGACAGATTTCATGTGTTGGTCATAATGAAAATATATTTCATGGTTTACCAGGGATTGATAGAAAAGCTGTTAAAACTTTGCCGAATAGTTATATGAAAAGATTGTGCAAGTTGTATAAAAAGGGAAACATAATAAGAATAATAAAAGGTCTTTTGAACTTAATTTTTAGTGGTTGAAGGAAAAGTACACCTCTTTCCACTTGTACTGCCAAGCTCTCAATTTGGATGAAAAATTCCAACACACACCTATCGGCATTTAGTTTCCTGGAGTGAATAAATGATATTCACAATAAGAGTCCTGTTCTTCTAATTGTACTATAAGGTACCACTGATGTAAAAAGGCGGCCAGGGGTGGGTGAGAGAGGCAGGAGGAAAGTTTGTCCTTTCTTCTTTCTTTAGGATACGTTAAGAAAGCAATATGGTGGTGGCTGTGTTTTTTACATTAGAAATATCGGATCGTGATTTTCCTGCTTGTACTGAATGACCGAAGTAGTAATGGAATAATGATATCACAAGTGACAAGGGACTGAAAACCATGCAGTTGAGAAGGGAAGAAATTTTTAGACACATTGTTTAAAACTTGGTGTGGGCTGGTGTTGGGTCAATGAATGCCCATTTAACTCAAAATCCTGACAGTTGGGAGAAAAGCACTGCTTGTTAAATTCTCCCCTTTTCAGATTGTCTTTAATGCCAGATTCTTTTTCAGTGTTTAAAACAAACAACCCTCTAAATAACTAGCACATGAAGAATGCAGCATTTTTATCAATTGGTATTATTAACTCTAAGGCTTGAACTTTTTTTTCTCCTCTCCCTGAACACACATTCTCTCTCTCTCTCTCTCTCTCTCATGCATATCTGTCGCTGAGGTGTGGGCTTTTGGCAACAACCTCTTAAAATTCATATGTATAAATACCCAAGCACACTTGAGAGGACATATAGGGGCTTATTCCTGCAATATACTGAGGTGAAGGAACTCATAGTGCCCATAATCCATACTATTTTGGGGAATAGAATGAAAAAGTTGACAATGCTTCTGTAGCTTTGATTCAGGGTAGTTTCTGTAATCCAGTTTTGATGTTACTAGTGCATCTGTTGTATAAACTCCATTTCACTCTCACTTAGCTCATGTTGATAGTAAATAAAGCAGGACTTAAAGATTACATTATTTTATGTAAAAATTCATGATTGAGATACGATTTACTAACCATAGTTACTATTTCTTCTCAAGTATGCTTTCAGGCATTATTGACCAAATTCTTCAAGGGAAATATATAAGTAAGGGATTTGGGATGAATACCACAATTGTATTCTTTTCTTTTGGCAGTAAAGTGGAAAACAGACACTCTAGGCAGATTGCAAACCATATACACCTATTGCTTTCTGGATTTCAGTTGTAATTATAATTTGGTACAGTATTTCATGCTGTCTGTCAACTTACTAAATTGGCTTTGATTGCAAGGGCTGAACTAGGAGGACCTATGGTTCAGCTTTCCTGTGTAATTGTTTATAGATTCATAAATTATTTATTATGGACCTAACCCAGCTATTGAAGAAACTATTAGCATTTCTGTTGACTTCAGTGGAACAGGTATTAGGCTGTAGGCGTGGTTGTATCTGCAAAGCAACTTACAGCAACTAAACGTTACTTTACAGAAATATATATTTAAACAATTGTGGAAATACTGATGATGGGGTGTAGTTCACCAAAGTTGATAGAATTTAGACAATATGAAAAAATGTTTTTTGGTTTGATTCTAGTATTGCTCCTGTTCATTAAGTGATTGTTGTAATATTATGAAGAATACTTTGAACTGGCATTACTGTACATTAAAAGTACTTAGGGTTGCAAATTTTGCTGACTTGCATGTTTACCAGATCTGCCATTGGCAAATTAATTTGCATGGTCTATACCAGGGATCGGCAACCTTTGGCACGCGGCCCGTTAGGGAAATCCGCTGGCGGGCTGGGACAGTTTGTTTACCTGCAGCGTCTGCAGGTTTGGCTGATTGCAGCTCCCACTGGCTGCGGTTCACCATTCCAGGCCAATGGGGGCTGCAGGAAGCAGCGGCCAACACATCCCTTGGCCCGCACTGCTTCCTGCAGCCCCCATTAGCCTGGAACGGCAAACTGTGGCCAGTGGGAGCTGCGATCGGCCGAATCTGCAGACGCTGCAAGTAAACAAACTGTCCCAGCCCGCCAGCGGATTTCCTGATGGGCCACGTGCTTTGAAGCGCTAAGTGTAATCAAAGCGCCAGCGCTGGGAGAAAACTCTCCCAGCGCTGTCCGTACTCCACTTCCCTGTGGGGAATAACGGACAGCGCTGGGAGCGCGGCTCCCAGCGCTGGGGCTTTGACTACACTGGCGCTTTGTAGCGCCGCAATTTGCAGCGCTGCAGAGGGTGTGTTTTCACACCCTGCTGCAGCGCTGCAAATTTGTAAGTGTAGCCAAGCCCTCCGTCAGTTTATTCCCCATTCATGTATCACTCATGTATCCAATAACGATTTTATTAAGACTTCTTGTTTGATTTTTTTTTTTTTGACAGTGCCCAAAAGTGCTCTGGGCACTTCAGGGTATATGTTGAGAGAGAGATCATGTCTTTTTAAATGCCTATAATCAAACTTGTCACATGATGTGACAGAACAAAACAGTAGGGAGAGCACATAGTGAAGAACAAGGGCTATGACACTAAGATCATACGTAATCGGATTAGGTGTATGCTTGATATTGCCGTGTGTATAGCATAGTTGCTAAGAAGGTTCATCTCGCTACCTCATGTCAGAGAAAATTGTGTGTGGATTGTCAGCAGAAATAACTATAGACAGAATTTTCCAGTGTTTAATAGTATTTATCTTTGTTGCAGGGTCCCGCACTAGAAGATTTCAGTCATCTGCCGCCAGAACAAAGACGTAAGAAACTGCAGCAGAGAATCGATGAACTCAACAGAGAACTACAGAAAGAAACAGACCAAAAGTAAGTGTGTCCTTCACAGCTTAGTCCATTTTTTGGTCACCCTTATCTTTATGACCATTTCTCTCTAGGTTTCTTTTTATAAGCCAGAGTTTTCAAAAGTTAAACTGCTCTTAGTAGTATGTCAATTGTTGGTCTGTCCACCTTTAAAGTATATGTGCTCCATCGTTATCAACTTTGTTGTTTTAGCAACCGATTATCCGTTTTTATATTATACATTACAAATACTGTATCTAGAGTTGTAAATGCTCAACAACTCTAAAAATCAGACCTTAGGTCTGTCAAGCTGGGCATCTAAAACTAGTAGATACATTAGAAAACATGGGCATTAATTGTTAAGAAATGACCATATGCCAGGACCCAGGCATCAGAGGTGAATTATAATGAGATTAAAGATGGGTGGAAAGACCCAGTATTTGAACTATGTATGTCTTTGCAGAGGGAGTGGGGGGGGGGATGATAAGCACAGTGGGAGGGAAGACAGGATACTGAGCTTTGCCCTTGGGGAGAGGCTAAGGAAATGAGGGCCTTATTTTATTGAGAGAGTGGAGGGGACAGGACTGGGGAGGGAGACAGTAGCTTCTCTTGGGGCAGGAAAGAGAGAATTTTTATATTCATCCTCTTTGTGTCTACGATGGTGGTTGTTATTATTTGTATTACTGTAGAACCTAGAAGCCCTAATGATGGACCACGAACCCATTGTGCTAGGTGCTGTACAAACATTGTTTTAGTATTTATTGGACTGTTAAAGACAAAACATCTTGTAATGTAATTGCCACTTAGAATAATTCCTGGGCATTCATATACCTCACTACAGGGATGCACTCATCAAAATGAAAGACGTTTATGAGAAGAATCCACAGATGGGGGATCCAGGCAGTTTGCAGCCAAAATTAGCTGAAACTATGGGCAACATGGATCGTCTTCGAATGGAAATACACAAGAATGAGGTTAAAAGCTATTAAATTATTCCTTGGCAAGTGTATTGAAATAGGAATATGCTGGTGTTCCCTGTAAGTCACAAACATAGGAACTAGAAAATTTCTCTGTTTGAAGAAGTTAGCCTGATTCAGTTTTCCATGGAGCATCCTTCCCCCTAGTATGTTGATTTAGGTAGACTGAGATGATATGCACTGAGTAATGTAATGTAAATTATTTTCTACAAATTTATTTTTAAGTGATTCATGTTAAATGGTTCAACATGTCAGTTTTTACCATTTTCTCAACACCACTGCTGAGTATGAAACTGAGATGATAGCTTTGTGCATCAAGCCAAGTAAATAGGAAACTTTGCATGATGATTTGGTGTTTAGCAGATATCTGGATGTATATTGGCACCTAAATTGTACACGGTTAAGTGTATTTGAAATAGTACATTTGGTGATATATAACATTTGCTGGTTGAGACTTCTCTGGTAATATTGACCCCAGATGTTTTCTGACTTTTTTTTCCCCATAAGGCCTGGCTCTCTGAAGTTGAAGGTAAAGTAGCAGCAAGAGGAGACAGAAGGCACAGCAGTGACATCAACCACCTTGTAACACAGGGAAGAGAGAGGTCACTATTTTAACAATACCTATGTTGAAGCTTTACTGGAATTCTCAGTAGATTTTTTTATTTTTCACAGCTACTCCCACCATGTCCATCTGGCATCTAAGTGTGGGTGATACCCACCTCTCCTTCTCCCACATTCCCAGATGCACTATGTATGTCCTTCATATGGCCTCTTTTGGCCATAAGGTTCTAGGTTTTACTTCTTTTCATTCTTGCCACTTCAGTAAAATAATTTTCCATTAAAACACAGACTAGTATACACAGACTAGTCAGGTTTTAGATAATTCAAGGTGAAAATGGTATATGACATCACTGAAGGGTCACTCTTTCAATTAATGTCCCCTGTTGATTTCTATAACATCCCAAGCATCTCAGGTAGATTTTTTTCCCCATTTCGCTCCTCTATCAGATCATCCCCATTGCTGTATCTTCCTTGTTAAATGTTAAATTTGGGCTGTTCTAGTAGCAGAGTTCAGTGCAAGCCTTTAAAAAACAGCTCTGCTCCTTCAGAAAACAACATGCATTAATATTTAATCCATAATTAAATATTGCCAACCTGTTTTCCTCATGTGTTCACACTGATAGCCTAGAACAACTTTGAACAGCCTTTTCTGAGGTGCACTAGGGTTCAGATATTTTTTTAGATATGGAAATGTAACTTCTAAAGTTGTGTGGGTGGTTTTTGAGAGATATACAGAGTCCTTACTCTACTCATTGCATTATAGCCCAGAGGGAAGCTACACAGATGACGCAAACCAGGAAGTTCGAGGTCCACCACAACAGCATGCCCACCATAATGAATTTGATGATGAATTTGAAGATGATGATCCCTTACCAGCTATAGGACACTGCAAAGCAATTTATCCTTTTGATGGTAGGGTTAGCTCTGTATATTGTGCTTATTTGATTTTAAAAAACAGAACAAAAAACTGATGGATTATTTTGTTTTAAAAAAATATTAGGAGCTGCATTTAACGTCATGAGAAGTATTCCATAGATCAATTTAACTCATTGGCAGAATAGTATTTTTATATTGATGTAACACAAATAATAGAAAAACAGCTTCTGGCATATATTCAGCTTTACAACATGAGACCAGATTTTTGTCTGCAAGCCTATGTTTGTCCATATGTTCCCTTCCATAGATTATCAGTACTTCCTGTTTATATAAAGCTTACTTTTAAATTGTGTCTGAGCTGTGAGACTTTTTTTGTCTGTTTTCCCAGGTCACAATGAAGGCACTCTGGCAATGAAAGAAGGGGAGGTTTTGTACGTTATCGAGGAAGACAAAGGAGATGGATGGACAAGAGCTCGAAGACAGAATGGAGAGGAAGGCTATGTGCCAACATCATACATAGATGTAACTCTAGAGAAAAACAGTAAAGGTGCAGTAACCTATATATAACAACTAAGCTGGCAGCTTACTACTCTACATTCCATAGGGGAAATACTGAATCACACAATTTCATAGAAAGTGTTAGGATATCTGAAGGCATTTGTGTGGTCTGTTGTTCACCATGTGAGCTTGGCTAGAAACTTTTTTTTTCCCCCAGAGATTTTAGTACTAAAAGTAAGAAAATGTCTTAATTTAATTAAATTGCTTTGCAATGTTTGCCTTATTTCTGCATTTATCTGTCTGAGGTCCTTTTTTTTATAAATCATTGGATCTGCTCCATTGATCAGGTCATCTTGTTTTTATACTACTATTTTTAAATCCATTTTTAATATTAACTTGATTCAGAAAGTAATTTTTAAAAATTCTGTCTGTACAACAGTGTACTTGAAAATAACCTCTGTTCCAAATTGCAATTTCTGAAAACCTCTTCAGGCTCTATTGTTCCTGCATCAACAACTTTAGCTACCATATACTTAAAACTCTAAAAATAAATAGATAAATAAATCACTCTACAACTGACTGAGCTCAGTTACTGAAAGTGTTCATAATTGTCCTTTCTTCGTAAATATATTAGCAGCTTTCACGCCATAAAAAGGAAAACATTTTCCTATTCTCAAAGGTTTAAAAAAAGCATAATCCACTCAGGAAGGTCCATTAAAGATAAAGTACTGTATGATGACCTACCCTTTTATTCTCCTGCCAGCGGCTATGAACCTAGAATGTTGTCTATTTGATACTACGTTGGCTTGGAAATGTTTTTGACATTACTATATGGTAAAACATACAATGTGTCTTTCTGAATTCCCATTCTCCTTTCCATTCTTGAAAAGCTCTGTCTCTTTTTCTGAGTCCTAGTAAATGTTTTACATTCCCAGTGTAAAGGATCTTGTACCATAGCTAGAGGCTTTACATTTCATCACTTGTAGGTTAAAATTCAAGCATTAGATCTACAACCATTTTCTCAACCTAATTTTAAATAATAAAGGATAGGAAGGTACATTGCACTACTTGATTACTGGACATATAGCTGTTCTGGAATGTATGTTGAGAATAAGCTTGAAAGGGCTTTTGCTTGCCATCAGATATGGTTAATTGTTCAGGGATTAAATAGAACAGCTATTCTATAGCCATTTAGGATGGCTGATTAGAATTGAGAAGGCTTTTCTGTTTTCCAGAGGCTTTCAGTAACTGTTCTTTTCTTTTTCCTCTTGGACTGCAGGTTCCTGAAGCGGGTTTCTGAGAAAATGGGCGAGATGTTGAAGGAGGTTACATGCAGCTGCTTTTGGGGGAGGGCATTAGGCTGGGAGGCCCAGCAAAAAGAGGGAAAAGCAAGTTGCATGAAAGCATGCAGACATACATTTGTTCACTAACATTCTTGGCATTTCCATACATATGTTCTGAATTGTTACAAATTCTTAAATTTCTGAAGCAAGAGAGAACTCCATTATGGCAGAATAGAAAGGCAACCAGATTTTAAATACTTCAGTCTCATTTTCCTAAAAGACGTACAAACTATTCATCAGTTTGTATTACATTTTGGCTGTCTCAGCTGTCGTCTTTTCCTACCCCATTTTAATTGGCAATCAGAACCATGTCATTTGTCCACATCTGCCAGTACCACCTTCATGCTCGCCCTAACCTCCTCCTGCATGTCTAGAATTGTCAGGCACCGCTACATAACACTTTATTTTCTCCATTGCTTCTTATTTTATTTTGCATTTGTAGCAAAACCACTTTGTTTAAATATTTCCAGCACTAAAGTTTTCATCCCAGTGTCCATGTTTGCTGCTATAACTATTCCAATGCAACCATCATTACATTCCAGTTTTCTTGGCATTATAACTGATGTAAACCTTTATGTATTTATGTTGAGTTGGGGAAAAGACTATATCTCAGCTCTAGCCCCTGATGTAGTCACAGGCTCTCCAAGAACTGTGGTTCATCTTCAGCACTTCAGTAACCTATTGTGAGCACTGAAAACCTGGCATGACAACAAAGAGATTCACCACAACAAGACAAATGACTGTTTTCAGAAGTCAACTGCTTGCCATTCAAATGCTGCCTTAAAACTAGAGTGCCTAAATCTGTTGATTGCCAATCCTGCCACTACAGTATCCCACAAAGGGCTTTCTGTCTCAGCTCAGTATGACCGCCTGTAACTCTTTCTAAAGTGTAGCAGCTGCTGAAGTAGCCAGGGTGGGTGTTTGTTTTCTAGAGCTTTACCTTAACATAATACATGGTGCATCATAAATTTTATGCATTGAAACTAAAGACATCTAAAAAAAACTTTATGGAAACTTTGATTGTTTTTTAATTTTGGGTTATGAGGCTCCAGTGGTAGTCTGTTTTTAGGTGATGCTTCATTGTATGGACCAGTTGAAATTTGAGTGATACTTTGTAATGATCTATGTGCACTTTTACTTGTAAACAATTGACATTTGGATATGTTTATACGTGTAAATATAGCTGGCTGCAGTGCCCCTATTGCTTATGGTGTCTTTTCTCCCATTTGTGATTCTATTAATAAAATAAATCTGATCGGATTCAGTGGTGAACACTAGAGTAGAGGGAGGGAGATTTGTATCATTTAAAGCTTCATAAGCCCAGCCACTTGCTGTTTGGGGAATGAGATAAAATTGTCTCTTTCACAGGGTTTGAAGCAATACTTGGACACAGCAGTGCTGAATTCCTTTTTTTCATTTGTTTGTTTTGGTAAATGAAAATTCAGTGTTGTTAGAAATTGTACTACCAGTAATACTAAATCTGAGTGATTTCTTGTGTGGAAGTGTATTCCTTTATGTATACCACTATTACACAGCTGACCTAGTGTATTACATTTGGGGGCTATTAAACGCGTTTAGATTTTTGGATATTGTATACAGGGTTATTTATATAAGGTGACATTACTCAATACTGACAAACTACACAATGTAGTTTTTTTTAAAAACAGTGCTTTTTTATTTTGGAAATGTGAGCTGATTTCTTGGCTAGAAGCCTCACAGGTCACTGGTAACACTTCCTGGTAAAGAACTAACTGTTCTTTTCATGCTACTGTTTGTTTTTCTAAAAGCAGAATTTGCTTCCATTGGAGGCAAATCATTTTCATGAGGGATAGTGCAACCTGTATGAGGGTTATTAAATATAGGGGGAAAATTTGTACTTGCACAGCTAGTTCTAACTCAGTCTGAAATTTTGAACATGAATTGTCTTAATCTTACATTTTCCAGTAATTTTTAATCTTTGTGCACATGTGATTTCTTAAATGTTAAATGCTTTGTTTAAAAATAGTGTTCTCTGTTGAGAATATTTTAATGGAATAAAAACTTTTCATGGTCAAGATAGCTTCCTTTTTGTCTTCTGTTACAAAATCATCCCTGTACATCTATCACATTTTTTATACTGATACGTTAATAGAGGGCCACATTCTGTCACCCTTACTTACTTAGAGTGGTCTATGTTGCAGTGAGAGGAACAAAAGTGGCAGAATCTGTATCTGAGTTGCTGAAATAAAATTATAGCCACAATAAACATGTTTATAGGCTATATATATATACACACACACACACACCAATTTGTATATGAAAGTTACATATTATATACACACACACAGTGTTTCTTGTGATGAGTTTATGGTACCAATATCAAACCTGTCTTGACCATAAGCTTGTTCCACCTTTTTTTAAATGTGCCCATGTCAAGCCCTCCCATCAGATTAAAATACGAGTTTGCCATTTGATGGGCCAGATTAAAATCTGTGCCAGGTGAGCTGTGTTTCTTCTCCCCATCTCCAGGAGGGATTTTTAAGTTGTTACACTCATTGAGACATTAGTGCACTTCTTCTAGCTAGCCATCCACAATAATCATATTAATGCCTCCCTCACACTACAGTAATTCATTATCATTTCCTTAAATGATAGGCCCAAAAGGTCATTAACTGTCTCCACTTGCTACAGAAAGCAAGTTAGTGTGCCAGGTAGTGGTCTCTGGTCTCAGTGGAGGAGAGGGCCTGTCTGTGACTCAGAGTGTGAGGTCCAAAACTACACTGAGCTTTGTTTATATGGTATTTAAGTGTGGCCCTGGAGCAGCACAGGAGTGATTACTGACTAATAACTGAGGTTACTACATGGAAGTTTGCTTCTCCTCCTTAGTCCTCCCCCACCCCCAATTATTTGGGGATTTGTGTAACTGAGAAATAACCAAACAGCAACTCCACACTTCAATGAGACATTTCTAATTCAGTGTAAGAGATTTTAATCAGCATCATGACTTTGTCACTGAGACTGGGATTTTTATAAGGATCCCCCTAAGAGATTAGGAAAAATAAATAAAGTAAATTAAATTAGTAGATAAAAGTGAGTCAGTCAGTCTATTTGAACTTCCTGAAATAATCCTAAAGCACTAGAGATGGTTTTTCTTGTAGAAGCTGATTTCATTTGACCATTATACCTCTGCTATATTTTAAAGCAATATCTATATTACTCTTAAATGAGGCTTCTGAGGAAGCCCTTTCTAAGGTTTTTCTTAACTTTTTTTCATTGATAACTCATTAGCAAATTTTCAACACAGTGCAGCTGTGGCTGCAGTCTCCACTATTTCATAAAATACCATCCAATGTTGATGGCTTATTACAGGTGAGCGTATCTCCGTGAACTAGTTCCTTGAACTTCCAACACCACCCTTAGACTGCTGTATAGAATTAAGAGGAACTGTGTAATCTGATGGCAAAGATTGATACAGCAATCTAGCTACTACTTACTAACCTCTGTTTCCTCTTTTTTGCTAGAGAAAACCTGAAATACAGTTGCAAACCTCTCGCTGATGGTGAAGTTGAAGACATTTTAATTATCTTGATTGCTTAGCTATTTGTTCTTGTCATTCCCCCCACCCCGATTCATTTCCAATGCACATGGCATAGTTTGTATTGGAGCCTGAACAACCACCCTGAACACTCTGTAATGCACAAGTTACTATTCAAAAGTCCAGAGTAACGTCTCAGGGCATTAGTATTTAGAAAAGTGGTATCAGCTCGTGGGTTTTGTGTACATTGGTGAAAGAATATTTCAAACTGTACCCTAATCAACTAGTTAATTTTCTACCCCACCAGTCCCACTGGAGTCTAATCCCCCGGGACAGTATAAAATCACCTTATTTCCTGTGATTATAGTGTACAATGATCCACTGTATAATATTTCACATAAAGATATTTTAATTCACAACTATGTACAGGTTCATATTCATTTAAGGAATATCATACAACTGATTTTCTAAAATACTTTTTTTTTACAGTACACTTTCATTACTGATATTAAAACACCAATAGTAATGACTAGACAACATCAATAGACACTTTTGTAAATCACAAGAATACATTATGCAGACTATCTTAAATTTGACTGTTCAAGAAATTATTTAAATGACATGGCTACATATTAATAAATAAATTCATTTAGATATCAGTAGTTTTAAAACAATTCATAAATGTGCATTGTGCAATTTACAAGTCCTAAAGATCCTGTGAATGCTAGAGGCTTGTACAGTGACAAATTGGCAATTTCTTTTAATTATGTTAAATGGCAATCTTGAAGTAATCATATCTTTCCAGTCCATTTGATATTTCATTGCTCTACGTGTTTCACTGGAGGAGGTTCTAATTTTCGGGAGAGTGCAGTTAAAATCTGGTTGAATTTCTCGTATCGCTCTCTCTGATTAACTTGTGCTCCTTTGCTGCCCCATAACAATCTCATTTGAAATTCTGTCTTGAAGATCTCACTCATCTCATCATCTGGCTGAAAACCTAATGAGGAAAACAGAAAATGCATAACGGTGTATGACCTGGAGAACTCAGTGGCTCAAAAGCTTGTCTCTCTTGAAATTGGTCTAATAAAAGATAATACCTCACCCACCTTGTCTAACTATCAAATCAGCTTTTACTTGGCAATGGGGGGGGCAGGTTCTAAGTTTATTGTACTTTTCCAAAAGTACATCTATGCTAAAATGTTGGGTTCTTTTTATACAATTGGCTCTCTCTCTCAAATAAATATTTGGAGATATTAAAAAGCTGGGTAAATACTAAAAAACACTTCCCTAGACCATGCTGTGGGGACATGTAGATAACTCTGGTTTAATTAAAGATCATTAGCACAGGATATACTGAGAACCGAGGAAAACTTTGGCTCGTGGTATTGCATAAAAGGTCAGACTAGGAGATCATATGGTCCCTTCTGGCCTTAAAAATCGATAAAGACTGTTAGATGAAGACGGGATGGTGTAATGGCAACTCCTGAAAAATGCAGAGCTCTCAGAGTATATATTTGCCTGCAATAACTTTATAATATCAATATTTTTAATTTCCCTGCACCAGCTGTTTAGTGTGGTTAATATTGGTCATAATTATTGCCAACACACGAGTGGAGGCAGAATTTTTTGCAGGCAAAATGTAATCACTTGAGCTGGAATTTAGTCAGATTGGTGGGGTTAATGGATACTTATTTTGAAAAGTTCTATGGGCTCTTTAATGACAAGGCTCTCAGTTTTATGGTACTTCCAGAAGTACAGAATCCCTGAAAACCATGCCCCGTCTTTGCTTCCTGAGTCAGAAGGCAGAATACCACATACTGAACCACCTTGATCAATCTTAAATTATATGAATGCCTGTAAGTGGTCCTCAGCTCCTTATCAACATATGTCGAGAGTCCTCTTAGCTTCTTAGCAGATGAATGTGTGTATATTTACTTAAAAGGTCACAATAGCTCTGACTTGACAGATAAATGTACTTAGCAAAAAAGTGTATAGTGCAATTGTATCACCATGCTGCTAACTGGGTAAATACAGCATACAAAATGACTGTTTAAACTAGAGCCAGCCTATAGAGTGTATTCTGCTATGGTGGCCTGGAAGAGACTTTGATTTAGGAAAATCTCAGCCTTGTGAGGGAGCGAAGAATGTATTTCTTGCAGCAATTCCTAGTCGACTTAAGTGGAGACTTCCTCAAAGATATTCACAGTTCTGTATAACACGAGTTCATACAGAAGATGGGTTATGAGCTAGTGACAAACTTCAGTTCAGAGAGAGTCAGACACAAAAGGAATTTAGAGGATTTTCTTTAGAGAGAATGTAATCGCTAATACAGAGACTGATACACTAACAAAAGGCAATAAGAAGCCATGGAGCCATAGGTTTAACATGGAAATACTCCTTTTCACACAGTATGTTTCCTTCTGTAGGGCATGCTGCTGAGAGTCGCACACTAGCTGTAGCATCATGCCCTCAGACTAATCCAGTTGAGAGGGGGAGATTGACCAGAAATTTGCCTTTGTCCTATTTACTTTTTAGCTTTTCTCATATTTGCCAATTGCTGTAGAAAAAGCCTGTACCAGATTTTCTAAGCTGTTATTTCAGTTACTAATAGGAGCCTGGACTCTTGGGAGAATATGCAGTATCTCTCCATTACTTTAACAACACACCTCGCACATTCTGTTCACTCTGAGAAATACTGTATTGGCGAAACGCGCAGCAAGATTTTACTCCTGCCAGTGGTCCTACCTTCCAGTAGCCTCTCCGCAGTCATTCTGTACATGTCAGCATTTTGTGCTATAAAACGGGCTGTGGCTAAATGCTTGAGCATTATTTCACAACTTTGGTCGGTGTTTTCCCACAGGTCCATCCCATCAAAAATGACAACCTGTCGCTCCATCAAGGTAACCCAGGGCATCAGCAGAGGCACAGTTATGTTATTTTGTGGAGCACAGACGGTCTCTGGAAGAGATGCAACACAGCCACTCAACAATCTTAAATCCTGCTAATTTAAAAGCAAATTATAGTACAACATTCTTCCCTAAACCAGTTACAAGTAGGATTTGTTTTGAGTATTTTTCCCTTCCATAATATGCTTTAGTAATCCTTCAAATTAGCATCCTCACTATTCATCCCTGCCCGCCAGCTTCCATTTAATATCCTGATAAATCTAGAATCTACTGTAATGCTGCAAAACTGCATCTGGTGCAGGGCAATAGCTTGCATCCCATCTATGTTCCCTGCAGAAGTATTAGGGATCGAAGGCTAGATCCACAGAGGAATTTAAAGAACGAGGAGTACTTGTGCATCAGTGCCACTTCAGGCACTTAATTTCAAAATTCAGATCTTCAAAACCCCACTCAGCTGCCACCTTATCCTGAAGGTGGCTAAGTTCATGCCATTAAAGTACACTGCCTGTGAGCATGTGCACAGCCACCGAAGTCCTGATGCAGACAGGATTTACAAACCAGGCATTCAGCTCCTGCTCCTATTGGAATGTGGATGCAGCAGGCATGAGACTGAAGTGGGAGCAGCAGCAGCTACACCTGGCTAGGAGTTTATGGGGCTCTGAGCCTTCCCACAAGTAGAAGCAGCAGCACCCCTGTGGCCTGACAGGCCAGAAGAATTAGCTCAGGTGGGAGACCCTGATCCGCCTCCTTCCTTCTGCATGAAGATTGGTTTCTGCTGCTGCTTACCTCTCCCCTCCAGGATACAGAGTGAGTACGGGTACGGCTACATTGCAATCAGAAGTGCGACTAGGGCTCCTATAGACATACCTGAGCTAGCTTTGATCTAGCTACCTTGACTGGCAATAGCAGTGAAGCTGCAGGTGACAACAGGCTGGCTGCTCTCATATATATCCTGGGTCCCCAGTGGGCTTGTAGAGCTAGCTTGGGTGTGTCCACACAGACTGCAGTCTCACTTCTGACTGCAGTGTAGACGCACCCTCATAGGAGTCTGCCATGCCACAGCTCTTCCTCCTTTGCAGGGGAAAGGGAGGCTCTTCACAGATTTGCAGAAGGGCCTTGTCAGTTCCCCTGCCCTTCTCGCACTCGATAGTGGGTGTGGGGAGGGGAGATGCTGGGAGCACAAGGGATGTTATACACACTGCACACATACACTCTTGTTTGGCTAGCTATGGACTTACTTGCAGATGTGGACTCCTCTGATTTATTCATCGCTGTGCTGTGTTCCGTCACACACAATGATGCAGTGACACTTCAGCGCATGAGGACACATAGCCACCAGAATGAGTGAAATGTCCCTTCTGTACTGATCTACTATACTCACCAGGCTTTTCTAAGGCAGTCATGCAGCCTACCTCTTCCGTGCTGTGGGAGTTTAAGGCATTCACAAACTAGTGGGGGTAGGACCATGCTGAACTGACTCCATTTCTGTCTATGTCCATTATTACAGTAATGGAGAGGGGAAGCAAGTTAAAGGCAATTTAGACTGAAAATCTGTCATTTGCAGTGAAGGACTTAGTGAAGTTCCCTTAATGAAAACAAATGTGGTGAAGGCCAGTGTCACACACGTCTGGCTGCAATCCCACATGCTACACACTCACCTCTTCCTTCATGCAGAGCTTTGCTGAATGGCTTCAACTGCTTTTCATATGTAATGGCAGTTTGGGTGTAGTGGCGCCGTAAAGTGATCCATGTTTGTTCTAACCTTGCGATCTGTTCAATGCAACGAAGAGAGTCCTATTTTCATTTTGCAACTATTCTTATGTAAAGCAACTATGCTGCTTCTGGCAGACACCAGAGGGTTAATTTGGATTGGTCTGAATCATAATAATACGATACCATCTTTTGTTTAAGCTTATGCAACAATTTGCCTCTTCCACTGGATCCTGACATTAACAAGTAATAATACCTTGATACAACTTAATACCACTGAATAAAACAGCCTAGTATTTAGGCAAAATAATTGTGTGTTCCTTGGGGAAAAAGCCACAACCCAATGTTCTGTTCCCATGAAGTGGCCCTTTATGGTCATCTAGGACAAGTTTCAAATCACCACAGGCCAAGATACAGCTAACAAATTCCTCTCACTCAAAAATTAAGGCAGCATTCCTGGTGCCACACCTGGCAATCTCTCCTTGCAACTACTGTATCACTTTCCTTGTGTTGTAGTAAACTTTCAGCCAAACATACAGCTGATGCAATAACAGCATGTTTCTCTGATGAGTGATTTTAAAAGGGCCCTAAACTTAATTTTAATGTCAGGGGGGAAAACGTCAAAAAATTTTTCACAGGATTGACAAATAAATAATTGCTGTATCATGTCCATTTGCACACAAAAAAATGCACATTTCTTTGTTTACAGGCCAGCTATTCTAAGTACTCCGTGTTTCTAAAGCTGTTATTCAAGATTAGATATGAGAACTGTCTCCCAACTGGCATGTGTGAGTGGAGAATTTTGTTTAGATAAATGTTACTAGCTGAATTCAGATAACATCCATTCTTTTGGTATTTAGCATTTCTCTTTTTTACTGCTGGTTGCTCAACATCCTCTCATCAAAGTGTTAATCTCAAAAGGTCATCTATACCCTGCAGGATCATAAAAAAAGCTTTCACCAAATAGCATAATAAAGATGCATTCAAAAGAGGCAAATTTCTGTAACTGCAAAAAATAGTTGTTTGTTTCATAACAAATTTTTTTTAATAGTACAGAAGAAATGTCTTGATGCTATCATAACCACTTTGCTCTAAACTAAACAGACCTTTGTTCTATAAAGCAAAGTTTTCTTCTAATGCTGGCATTGAAGGGAATGAGATTGTTACAATTAAAACCTTTGTAAGTTCATAATGGCTAAACATATCTTAGCTCTTATGACCATCTGTCTGTCTACATGGGGATGGGCATTCTATAATGCCCATTCCTATCCTCTCTAAGCACTTGTCTAAGGGCTTTAAAATGTTGAAAAAAATTAACTAACGAAAATTAAACTCTTTGAATACCATAAAGGGAACATTATTTTACCTGTGGCATTTCAAGTGCTTTCATGACAGCAGAGAATGCGTACAAATCCCCCAGGGGGTCCTTTAATTCCACTGCTACCTGGATGATCCTGTTTAACGTTGCAGCCCTCTCGTCTACGTTTCCTGTGCAGCCCAAAATATCCACAGCTATTCCGATTGCCATGGTGTTGTGTCTAGAGAGAAGCAAGTCAGTGATGTCTAGAGTAAACTAGTGAAATGATAAGATGTGATCAAATAAAGGCAATACTTAAAAGACCTTAATGTCCCTAGGCAGGGTTAAATGTTTGCTACTGACAATGCTGCTGTTACATGGAGCTCAGTGACAACAGTACGCTTATATGATATAGACCGACTATATATTGGAGGCTTCAGGGTAACAGATCTGCCCTTATGTTACTGCACATCTGCAATGGGGTGTCCACCCCACACAGGGCCTGAAGGGATAAGGTGGCTAGATAAACCAATTAGCCACTTCAGCTGCCCTAGCAGAAGAGCCAGGGATTAATGAGAAGAGGCTCAGCTGGACGGGAACAGGTGGGGCCTGTATTAAGCCCAAGAACGAAGAGCAGCAAGGGGAGTAGTTTGTAGTCACTGCCTGGGAGAAGGGAGGCGTGGTTGGGGCAAAGAGATAGGCAGCCTGCAGTTACTCCCTGGGAGGAGGGAGTTTGGGCTGGTAAACTCGGGGAAGTGGGAGAGCCAGAGAGCTGGGAAAGGCTCAGGGGAAAACCAGCAAGGAGTAGGACAGGGCAGACCTTGAAGAGAGGGCCCTAGAGCTGGAACCTGGAGTGGAGGGCGGGCTCAGGTTCCCCTACCAGAATCAGACCCTTACTAGCTGGTTTTTCCCGCCAAGCACTCCCTCCATGGAGTTGCCTGATGATCTCCGGGAGTGCTCCTAAGCACAAAGCTGTACAATATTTCCATGTCCCAATAAATTACCTCTCAGCGGATTTCAACCTAGTATACAAGAATACTGTAAAGTGTTTATTGGGGAAGGAAGGTGTTTCTACCTGGAGATATGAGACACACCAATACCAACTACAGACTGATACTCTAGCCAAGGGTCCCAGGAGTGAAGCACAATGTAACAAGAATGGATACCTTTCAATTATGTCCAAGCGCAGTTGGTGTCCATAGGGCAATGTAATGAGCTCCAAACCTGATCTCACTCCCATCCTCCTCCTCATCTCTTCAGAGACCTCTAGTATCCTAGCAACCTGTCAAGCGCAAAAGTTCTCACACACTGATCCAGGAAGTTGACTTATTTAAGGAAAGGAGGAGTTTGATTCACTCGTGGTGATACTCTAACTTGCTGTACAGCTAGAACACTAATATAAAGCCATTTAAAAATATCCCGTTAAACAGAAACGTGCTGAGTACATTACACACAAGGAGGTTTTGTGCAGAACTTAGAAATGCTTTCCTTTAGTGAGTCAAGTATATGAAAACATAAGAATTATGGCCAAGAAATAAGGACTAATTCTTTGATCTAGTTTTTAAAAAACAACAACAGAAAACAAGCAGCATCATAAGGAGATTTTCTTCCAGAGAAGAGAGCCAAACCCACAACAGATCTGATCAAGCACTCTTCCAAAAGCAGATCCCCACACATCAACAAACGCACAGAGTGGTCTTGTGGCTTGATCTTTGCTCTGACACTAATGCGCTGTGGCCAAGATACTTAACCTCTTTGCCTCACTTTCCTCATCTGTAAAATACTGTAACAGTGCTGTTTCTTCACTCCACAGGGCTGTTGTGAGGATGAATTAATGTACACAAAGCATTCTGAATTTGGAAAGGACTACGTGAGTGCTCCATGTTTGACAATAATTCATACAAAAAAGCCCTCTATTTTCCCTCCGCACTGCATTAGTCCTTGCCTTTCAAATACAGGATGATTATTTGCAATTTGCTACATCTATAACAACTATTGATCTGTATGAATCTTAATAATGTTCATATTATCTAATGAGTATTGTTTTAATGTTCATATGCTGACAAATTTCTAATGTAATCTGCCTTTCTATCACCACAGCATCTAAATGCCAATCTCTGTCTGCAGGACTGGATTAAGTCAATATGGAGCTCTAGGCACACCATGACACTGGGTTCCCAGTGGCTTTGCCCCCCTGGACAATCCCCATTCCCTCCCAGAGGGACAGTAGTGTTGGCACAGGGCCTCATGGAGAGGCCAGGGTTAATCTGCTTGGGTGAATGGATCAGACCCACTGCTCATCTCCTCCTGCCATACATAGTTTCCTACTTGAGTGGAGCTAGTGTGTGCCACCAGAGCACTAGGGCTGGGAGTTAATAGCCCATTGATATGAATGGGACAGTTTCTCCTCTCACAGCTATTGTTCCAGGCTTTCTGCAGACAAGCAGGCCTGGTCTACACTCGGGGGGGGGGGGAGGATCGATCTAAGATACACAACTTCAGCTACGAGAATAGCGTAGCTGAAGTTGACGTATCTTAGATCGACTTACCTCCCGTCCTCACAGTGCAGAATCAATGGCCGTGGCTCCCCCCGTCGACTCCGCTTCTGCCTCTCGCCCTGGAGGAGTTCCGGAGTCGACGGGAGCATGTTCGGGGATCGATTTATTGCGTCTAGATGAGACATGAGAAATCAATCCCCGATAGATCGATATCTGGCGGGTAGTGTGGACGTACCCGCAGACATCACTACCTCAGTTACACCTGGTCAATGTTTGAGTGTTCCTTCGCAATTCTGAGGGCTACAAACTTTATTTTTTAAATGAAAGCTGAGATTCTGATGTAAACAGACTTCAGGAGCTTGGGCCCTACACACAAATCTACAGTGTGCAGGCTTTAATCTGGCCCTGTTTGTATGCAAATCTGTTGTAATACTTTAGAATTCTGTGGTGCCAATAGTATATAACCAATTCCAAACAGATAGCAATCATTCAATCCCAGCAGCACAGGCAGGGAACAGGTTGTCATTTCAGGTTGCATCTAAATTAGTCCGATGGTCACAGGATCGGGGGGGAAAGCAAGACTGAAAGAGAATCCATAGGCACTTTGAAAGGGTCAAACTGAGTGAAGCACAATGTAGCCATCAGAAAGAAGCATCTCCAGCCACATTTGCTATAGGTATTTTAATGTTCCGTTATGGAAGCAGAGGTCTTAATTAAGTTTGCTAGGCTAATTACAGCAGCTAAGATTGCCTACTAAGCTAGGGTACATCTAAGGGAATTACTTCAGTCAACACACACTTTTGCTATTATATTGAAAGCCATTATCTACGGTAGAAGGAGAAAAGGTACTAGATTAGTTAGATTGCACTGGGCTTTCAAAAAAATAAGGGCTAGAGAAGTGTGATTATTACTTTTCTAAAGAGGCTTAGAAAACATGACCTATGAGGAAAGTTTGAAAAACTGGACATGTTTAGTCTTGAGAAAAGAAGATTGAGGGGGACCTGAGAAGCCTTCAAATATGTTAGGAGCTGTTATAAAGAGGACTGTGAACAATTGTTCTCCATGTCCACTGAAGGTAGGACAAGAAGTAATGGGCTTAATCTGCATTAACTGAGATTTAGGTTAGCTATTAGGAGAAACTGTCTAACTATAAGGGTAGTTAAGCTCCGGAATAGTTTTCCAAGGGAGGTTGTAGAATCCCCACCACTGTAGATTTTTAAGTTGGACAAACACTGTCAGGGATGGTCTAGGTTTAGTAGTTCCTGCCTGATGAGGTCCCTTTTAGTCCCATACTTCTGTGATTCTAGGACTGTAAGGTAGCCAAATTCTGGCATTTCTTCCGGAAGGGCAGTGCAGAAGTGTAGCTGCTAAGTGGAGGTTCCCTGAGCCATTCTGTGTATGAGGGACAGATGGGCTCAGGAGGGCCTAGGGGGGCATATTTAGAAGCAGCCAGTGCCACTGCCTCAGAAAGAAACAGTGTATGCTACTTCAACACCTCCTGGTGGATGCCAGCAGGTGGTCAGGGTGGGTGTGCTAACCACACCCCCTACCTGGCTAATCATGCATAGTAAGCATACCAGCATTGGGGGAGTACTAGCAGTACCATTTTGTTGGGGAAACTGGCACAACCTGGTTTTCTACCTTAAGTGTGATATCCATGTTAGGCAGGTTCACCTGTCATTACTCAATACACCTGAAATCACTGCTGCACCATTTGTTCATTTTTCTGACTGGCAGTAGATACATGTCCCATTCGCCAGCCTAACTCCTAAATGAGTCTTGGAGAAACTGTGCAGTTCTCCATGTAAGTTATTAGAAACCACAGGGTGGGAGAAAAAGCCCTTGCTAGGGCACTGAGCACACAAATCTTTTTTTAAAACTGACCAACTCTCTTCTAAACCTCATGCTCAGTGAGTAGCAGATGAGACAAATGCTGTAGCTTTATGAGGCAAGTTTTACAGCAAACATTGGAGAGAAGAGTTTGTTTTGAGTTGTAACAAAATGATAGTCACAGCATTATCCATTTCTGCCTCAGGAGGAGCCATGGCCCCTCTCTGGATATTAGGCAGGTGATGTACATTTCTTTAACATATTAGAAACAATATCACTTCTCACTAATATAGTTCCCAAATCACTGACTGAATTAACTGATTTCACCTATATAGCCTCATGTGAGTGCACAAATATGCCATTAGGAAATCACTACAATGCACCATTTCTTTGGCTTCCAGTGCACTTTTTACAGGAAGTACCCTCCTAACGAGAAGCAGCAGAGCTGGAAAGGCCTTTCTATTCTTTCTGCAGTGGGCTGGCTGGTGCTACCATTATTTAGAATTGATCAATAACCATTCAATTCTAATGACCATATAATAGATTGTATAGAGAGTTTAAAGGAGTGTAATGGAGCTGATGGCAGTAAGAAGGAAACGCTATTTGAAACTGTGCACATGTAATACTGACAGATCCCGGTCGTCGGCCGGTGGGATCCAACCTGGAGCCTCTGGAGCTTAGTGCATGAGCCTTTATCACATGAGCTAAAAACCAACTGCCTCTTATCTAAGGCTGTAAGGCAGACTCATTAATTGCTCTGTAAGTGGTCTTAGTGCTACTAGATGGGACAGAACACACACCCAGAAGAGGTGTGGGTTACACACAGATCATGTCATTTGCATCATAAGCATTGCAATTATGACATACCCTAACTCCCCTGGATTTCATTATCATAGAATCATAGACTATCAGGGTTGGAAGGGACCTCAGAAGGTCATCTAGTCCAACCACCTGCTCAAAGCAGGACCAATCCCCAGACAGTTTTTTACCCCCGTTCCCTAAGTGGCCCCCCTCAAGGATTGAACTCACAACCCTGGGTTTAGCAGGTCAATGCTAGACCCACTGCTACTGATTTCAATGGGAATTGGGTGCCTAAATACCTTTGAGGATCTGGAAGCAGGTTCACATGGAAGGAGTGTGAGACATGCCACTCTCTCTCTCTCTCTCAAATACTGTGTTTCTAATGGGTACAGCACTCACAACCATCCACTTCAAATGACTGAGAATTCAAATGGGTTTCATGTTCCCTTTAAATAAAATCATTATCCTGTAAAAAGGGCTGTCTGTACTTGAATTTCTCTCTTCCTTTTTCCATGTTGCCGATTCCAGAATCACTGCTCAAAGATTTGCCAGTATAACCAAACCTGCCTCCTTGTAAAAATATCTGCGCGCTTCTGATGCTTACCAAGGTGTGCAACTAGGGGATACAAGTGGCATGCGAGGAGAGAACTGCATCTAAAGGCTCTGCAGCCACCTTTCACTACCTCTCATTCTGTCAAGGCCCAAAGACCCAAACAAGGGTTAGAAGAGCAGTATTCAGACAGGAAGCTAAAACAGATTGTATTCTATTCAGGTTCTTATCTCATGCCCACCATTTTGGTATCCGAGTGCCTTCCAGTAACATGAGCAATGTGTGCTGTTCTCTCTCTCTGATATGGAATTCATTCCTTCGGAATAAATACCATTTTTCCTAATCTCAGTTTCATGATTCAGCATTTCTGCTGTAAATAAATCTACAACAAATAAAGAGAACATCAAATTTGTCTGGAATGGAGGGAAATATAGGTCTAAAATTAGGGACAACTAAGAGGGATTTTTGGTCCAGAGACAAATTTGTAATCATTCCTTCGAGGCTAAAATCTCTTCTCCAACCCTACCCCTTGATAAATCCCTGCAAGTCCCCCAAGTAAATACATACATTACCTTAGTCCCAGATCTCGCCTTTAATTCTTTCAAATCTCTTTTTTAAAAAAGCTTAATCTGGCAGGGTATCCAGTGACATGCAGAAAAGTTACTTCCCTTTACAATTATTAAACCAAATAATAATAAAAAAAATTACCTTGCAGTCCATTCTAAGCATATGCCGGGCAATAATCTTTGGATTACTGTTGGTGAATAGCTCCTTAACTCTTTTTAACATTGGTGTTTCAAGTGGCTTGTTTTCAGGAGGGAGGAGTTTGGATTCAAAATCATTTGGTTTAAAACTGGAGACTGTCTCAAGAACAGGTGCTACAAACATGCTGCCCTCTTCAGTCATCTCAGTCCAAGCTGCTAATGGATCCATTGAGCTCTGTAAGGCATCATCTTCATGGATCAGAGAACTTGTTTCAGAGTTCCTGAATGAGAGCAATCCATTCTCTTTAGCTATCAGATGCTCCACATAGCTGCTTTTCGGAGACAGAGATTGCTGTATTGCTCCACAGTCTATGGAAGTGGCAGGGTTTAATTCACAGTAGTGTCTCTCTGAACTGTGACAAGCTAAAGGAGACTGAGGTTGCCTCAGCAAGGGCACTTTGTTGGGTTTAGGTGGAGGCTTGGGACAGAGCTGGCTGTCTGATCCTCTAAGAGCTTCTCCTACTGGTGACTCGGAAGCAACCTTCTGAACTACTGTGGGGCTTAGAGTAGGTTCACTGCCTGTTCTAAATGCAGGGGAATTTGAACACGGGCTTGTATCTACTTCGGGTAGCTGAGATGGATGCCTCGAACCTGTAGGTGAAGAACAGAATCATTTTTTATGATGTAATAATAGCATCTAAGGCAATACTACATATAATCCCGAGATACACTTTATAGTTCTTTTTTTGTTGCTGTTGTTGTTTACTGGGGGAAGTGTTTCAGATCATGTAAATTCTTCATTGTCAAACACTGTTTAAGATGTATATTTTAAGAGATGAGCTACCAAGCAAATTCTCCTCACAAAATCCCAACTACAGAGAGCAGCTGGGCTGTAATGTCACCCTGTGGTAACACTGACAATAACCCACATCCCACAGCACACAAAGGCTGTACAGTCAGAGCTGGAAACTCCTGGCTTGGAATAGGAGTGAGTTTGTAACTTGATCTGCCAAATAAAAATGGAATCTTATAGCTGCACCACACAAGGCCTGTGAGTCATTTTTAAGAATGACAAGTTTTGAAATGAAAGAAAAACTTCCTTAAAGTGGAGTCTGGGCATGTAGTGAGGTATGAAAAGAATGAACTTCAGGGATTCTAATTCTGTATCCCTAGAAGACAGTTGACTCAGATGTGGGGGAGTGTGTGTGCACTGTAATATTTACACACATAGGCCCCATCCTGCAGTTAGCACACAGGCAAACATCCCTTTGACATCAGTTGAGGGCTGGCAGATTCTTAAGACAGAAGTTCCCAAACTGTGGCCCACGGAGCACTTACTGGTTGTCTGCAGAGAGCTGACTGATCACATCATGCTGCTCTTACTTCTCATTACCAGCTGCTGCATTGCATTAAAGACCTCCAGACTGTAAGGTCTCCACAGGAGGGACTGTCTCCTACTATATGTCTGTATGGTGTCTAGGGGCCTTGCTCCTGATTGGAGCCTCTGGCCGCCATCATAATATAAATCACACATGAAACACTTTCCTAATTTTACTTTTCAGGGTAATTGCAATAGTTACTACATAAATGTTGTTGCAATCATGAATGGGAGGAAAGCCATTCATCCAATTTGCAAATGGGAGGGAAGGCAGTTTGTGCAATTATGTCTGGGAGTACGGTGGAAGGAGAGATGCTCATGACTAGACAATCTCTCTATTAAGGTGTGGACCACACCACAGAAATGTTTGAGAACTCCTGCCTTTAGAAATCAGTTTAAAATCCACAACACCCATTTTATTTTATTTTTCAAATAGATTTAGTGCTCTAGAAAAATTCAAGATTGACAGCCTTGGAAACCAAAGGCCAGAATTTATCCATAGGGCTACTCACAACCTCAGTGCAAGCTTCCTCACACGGTGCTCCTGTTTGGCATATAAGGAGGTTCCCTTGCAATTTTCCTCTCTGGGTGTAGCTTGGAGAATGGGGAGGGGCGGGGGGAGGATGGGAAGGTAAGCAAAATTTCTCTGGCAATTGTGCAAGTGCTAGTAAGTCTTCTATCAGTAGGGTAATGCAAATGAAACTGACCACATTCTTGTAAATTTCATACTGCTGCCACTCAGGAAAGTTACATGGGGCAGCCCAGCAGAATTGTGATATAAGCAGAGAGAGGAAGATCAAAGGAGGATAAGAGGAACAGAGTGTACAGCTGCCCCACTTCCTCTTCCCTAACCACCAGCAGTAACAAGTGGTGAAAAATAGCAGAGTACTGATTCTGCATTAGCTGCATTACCTGAGTAATAGCAGCAAAACGTACAAAATTGCATCAGGTTTACCGCAGCTGCTCAAGAAGCTATGGTCAGGATGGTATCAGTGAAACTGTTGAGAGTCTTGTAAAACTCTAGGGTTGAGATGGTGACACTGCCAAGAAATGGACCTATAGTGCCAATCATAATAATCATTTTTCTGATGTGTAAACGTGATCACTAGGGTGCCATACCAAGCTGATAGGTGCCTTCGAAATAAAGTACTTGGTCGAGTAACTATAATGAGCCTAACAACTCCATTTCCATGGGCCACTGAACAGTCATCAGATGCTAACTGTATTCAGTACCCTCACACCTGAGACCGTGAATTTCATGTGGGCTCCAGTCTCTCAAAATCTCTAGCATATTAAAATGTAACCTGAAGACAGGATAGAGGGCTGACTGCCTGCTGGCATGCATCTTCTAAGGAGTTATTAGAAATCTGCCTACAGACATACCTATTGGCAGGTAGCTTTCTGACTGGTGAGCCTTTAGGGGGAATCTCTTCTCCTGGACGTGATCCAAACTAGCTGGCTGGCTACCACTTTTTTCTTTGTTTCTGAGGGGGGAAAAAAGACAACACAACAATATATCATTAAAGTGCAGTAGCACACTTAATATACAGGCCCAATCTTCAGTTGTGCCAGAACTAAGGGAAGTCCTCAGCTTCCCACTTACAGCAGCTTAAAGGGTCCCTTATGCTGCCAGAGCAGCCCAAAGGGGCCTTATGGCTCTGAGCATTCAGTACTGAGAGGTATTGCTTTGTGCAACATGGTAATAGGTCTGCAATCATACAACTTGGCAGGGCAGAAATTAATGCTTTATTCTCAACCTTTTGCATGCTGTGAAACCCTCTTACAGCAGAGGAAAGATTTGTGACTCCTTTTCTCCGAGACATAAAGAAAGGGAGGAGGATTATGTCCCCTGGTTGGAGTGTGTGTCACAACCCTCAGGTTAAGAACCCATTCTCTAACACAGTGATACTCAGACCTCGGTGGTTCAGGAGCCAAATTATCGATCAACAAAAGAGCCACAGTAGTTTGAATTATTTGTTTCATTTACTATAGAACTATATATTCAGATTTAAACAATATGACAGGAGAAATATTTAGTTTATTCTCACAGCAAAATGGCTGACCAAGTATTATTATTGTTTTATCAACTTCAATTGGTTAATAACATAGTAAAAGCATCCTGATTAGTTAATAATTAAATCACGCCACTGTTTTAATATCATGTGCCGCAAACAGCTGCAGGAGACACATTAAAGAGCCTCTCGCGGTTCGCGAGCCTCAATCTGAGTATCACTGCGCTAACAGAAAAGAAAGCAGCCCTTCCATTTCTGCCCTGGTTCAGCCACAGGAGAGTAATTAAGGACATGCTTTGGTTGACGCACGCAGGAAAATCAGATGCAGAATAGTTATTTACAGGCTTTGGATGAACGACTTGTTCAGCTAACATTCAGTTTTCATAAAAAGCATTAACAGCGTCTACCGACTGCATTTCTAAGTTCAAGAACAGACACCATTAGCAGCCCAACCCCATTGCTGCACAGACACACCTCTGCATCAGTCTGAAGTCCCACTGACTTCGCTGCGACACCTCATGGGCTAGCCCCTCCTCCCCCAGAGTCCCATTCAAGTCAGGTGGATCCATAGAGGCATAGGGGTCCAGCTGAGTAGATCAGATTCCAGGATCCAGGCGAGAATCTCAGACAATGATTTGGAATTTTTATAGTCAGAAGGTTGCTAGAGCAGTTTGGTTCCCTCTTTGTTGGCATGCTAAGACTTTTTCAATACAACACCTGAATTGGGCAGTAATGAAGAACTACAATCCATCGGCTGTCTCCTTCCAAACAGTCAGCTTTATTAGTGCACTTTATTTTAGTCCATCTCACTTTCTTTTTTTAACTATCTTAACCCACTGGTGGCATTTTCTTCACAGCAGCAAAAGAAAAAGGGCTCAACTTGAGAGTAACAACAAACCTTTTACTTTTTTTAATCTTCAATTTAAGTTTAGCATTTTTATTATTTCTAAGCTACTGCACCATTATTGTATTTACAGAGACTAGACCAATTTCACTCACTCTGGTTTGACACCATTGACTTCGGTGGAGAGGCTCCTGATTCACACCAGTGTGAGTGAAAGGAACCAGCGCTGCAGAGCCCAAACACCATCTCGCTGAGGAAACGGATCTCACTGCAAAAACCCCAAATCATGTTTTTTCAAAATCTGATTACACCATTCATCTAGCTTGTTAGAATATCTGTACTTAGCTGGGCTGCTGCCATATTCAAATGGCATCAGTAATCTCTGTGCTTTACATTAATATAATTGAAGACAGTTACCTTAAAGCTCTTTATTACAGCTGTTAGTCCTCTATAGCCTGAGCCAAAGCTCACTGGAGTCAGTGGGAGTCTTTTTACTGACTTCACTGGGCTTTGGATCAGGCCCTTAAAAATGAGTTATTAAAGGAGATTGTGAGGCCTGATTCTTTCCCCTTGACAGTAGGAGGACAAAACTCCCATTGACTTCAGTGGGAGCAGGATTGGGTTCTTGACTCCCCTTTATGGAAGATGGTGGAATAAGAGAAAAGTACCTTAAAAGATTTCCTTTGGATAAGCTGTGCTCCTGGGACTGCACACCATATATACTGAGGCTCAGCCTTTTTGCAGTCTCTGTTTTTCCTTCAGTGATATTGCATTCTCTTTGTCGAACAGGAGATACTCCGTACTTTTCCTCTAGACACCTCAGTGGCACGGTCCTGTTGATAGGCTGAAAAATAATTGCTCCACTCTGCTTTGATATTGGCCTGCGATTCCCCACATAACATCTCACTAACCCAGGGATGCTGTCGAAACTTTCAAGTTCGAACTGATACTGAACGCGGCAGTAGGCTTCATTGAGTCTGAGGACTGTTCTGTGGATTTTGAAATGTTGAGAGATGTTTTTCCACTGACAGGTAAGAACAAAGTTTCCAGGACTGGAGAGAGAATCCCTAATCAGGAAATCTCCATCTCTCTGAACTAGGCTTTCTGCCACCTTAGAGAGAAAACATACAAAACAAAAAACCCACATTCAGAGTTAGAAGGGGAATACTCAGCCTGGGCTAGTATCACATCACTAGAGTCCTGTTATTTAATCCTAAATGTAGGGCCCAATTCTGGCTGCTCTGTGAGCACAGGTTTAAAACCAGAAAAGACAGGATGAAGTAAAAGCGTGGGGCAGAATGTTGCCCTCTCTAATTCGAGCTCCTTCTAAAATCCAGAGGCCATTCCACAAACTTTCTACAAGAGGAGTCTGTGAGGACCTTCTAGGACAGGGCCAGAGAATGAGGGTCACATGTTTGTGTGCATACTTCCCCAATTTGTCAAAAGAAACTCATCTGCGAAGGGGAATTAATTTACTCAGAATACTGGAGTACATAACACAACTTTTGATATCACACACACACACACACACACACACACAATTTTAGAGGACATTGTTGCAGGCAACCAGAATTTGTCTTTTAGTTATTACTTCCAGTTACTTCAAGAGAGACAAAGAGCTATTCTTAAAATGGGTTTCACATATTCTTCTCTGTTTTGCAGTATGCACATAAAAGCTGAAAAAACCCTGCTTCTTTCTGAACCAAGCTGGTCCTTCCCACTTGACAAACATTAATTTTCAAACCACAGAGCTGCCTGCTTCTGACTGCTCTCCCTGATTTTCAGCATCTGCTGATGGCCCCAGGAAAGCTCATAACTGCAAGAACAGTGTTTGCCAGGTGCATGTTGACGATGAGCCAGCAGGGGGAGCCCGTGATGTTTTTGGTGTAGAAGACCAAAATAAAAAGATAGCGACTCCAAATAACTATTAATTATTATTACTACTATTACTACTAGTATGCTCTTTTATAATTTCAAACTCAAGAAAGATAGAAGATTGGAACATTTTTCAATTCTGGATAATCATACTAATTTAAATTCAGGCCAGCAGCTGAACAACAATTTTTAGAGGACAGAGTGTAGCTCTTGTCTATATCACAGAGGAGTATTCTTACCTTTCCTCATTGGATGATTTTTTTTGTTTGTTAAAGTATAAGAAACAATGGATTTCTTCCCTCAGTCTCATTTCTCACCAAGGCATATTAAGTAAACAATATCAGACACCGCTCTTCTCTCACACTGGAAGGCATTCTGTTTCTATTGAATTGGTGACCTCATGCAGACTGTATGTGACACTCCAGTGTTGACCTGTCTGTGTCTGTATATGAAAGCCCACAGCTTTGTCTGTGAAGGGAAGACCCAGGAGGGACATACCTGCCGAGGAATGCGTCCATGGTACCAAGCATGGCTACGTAAGTCTTCGCTGCTCAACAGCAGCTCTTCCTCTAACTCTTTCTTCAGTTTTTCCGGGGTGTTATCCATAACCTGCCTCTCCTTAGAAAACTGCAATAAAGATTAAAAGGTTTGACTCTGCCAGGGTTAGTGATTAACATTTTATATCACTCAAAACTTTCATCCCATGTGTCACACACTCTGCAATAGCCACTGGAACCCGGGTGCTACCTTTAAAAAGCTGACTTGCCTTTGATCTCTAATCTGTATTTACAAAAACTAGTGTCAGGTGAGAAGGTGCGTAATGACGACACACTGTACTGAGTGCATAATAAATGGCCCATCTGTGCATCAAGAGGTAACATGCACCTACCGAGCCACTTCAATAATTGCATCTGACCAGTAAGAATTCCATGGACGATAAGCAGCAGAGATGGGTCCAAAGCCGCCACCCCAAGACTTTGGAGTTTAATTCAGGTCTGAACTTTGTTCTTTTGCCCCATTCTCAGAGAGAATATCCTAAACTACCAGGGCGGATACAGAGCGCACAATTCAGTATTTACGCTGCATGTGAAATATCTGCCTTATTAAAGGCAATTTTCCCTTCAAACACTTAATTCTAAGTAGAAGTACAGACTCATTGAACCCTGCAACTTCAGGCAATTCTCCTTATTCCTTCTTGAAGAGAGCAAAAATCTTAGTTCCCATTAGGGCACCCCCCTACAATGTGTAAGGTCTTCTGGGGGATTCTTCCACCTCTGTAATATATCAACCATAAGATCTTCTGTGGGATTTCTCCCCCTTTCAGGAAGCACAGGATATTCAAGGGATTGCCATGTCCCTCTATTCCCAAATGATGTACCACTTCCATATGGGGTCCTTAGTCCTTCTCTGGAGAGTGACTAGGGTGACCAGATGCCCCAATAAAATTGGGATTGTTCCGATATTTAACCCTTTGTCCTGCATCCCAATCGATGTATGATCAGGACCCCATTTGTCCCGATATTCAAATAAGGAGGTGAGCGGGAGGGGTGAGTAGGCGAGTGGTGGGAAGGGGAGTGAAGAGGCCAGCGGCGGGGTGAGGAGGCGAGTGGCGAGCCGGGGGTGGGGGGGGAGGAGGCAAGTGGTGAGCCAGCGGCGAGGGGGGGTGTGAGGCGGCCAGCGGCAAGCCAGCGACGGGCGGGAGGGGTGAAGAGGCGAGCGGCGAGCCAGTGGCGGTGGGGGTGAGGAGGCGAGCGGCGAGCCAGTGTGGGGGGGGAGTGAGGAGGCGAGCGGCGAGCCAGGGTGTGTGTGTGTGAGGCGAGCGGGGAGCCAGCGGCAGGTGGGGGGGCTAGCGGGGGAGTGAGGTGGCCAGCAGGGAGCCAGCGGCGGGTTGGGGGGCTAGTGGGGAGCCAGCAGCGGACGGGGGGGCTAGCGGGGGAGTGAGGAGGTAAGTGGCAAGCCAGCAGTGAGCAGGGGTTCTCGGGGCAGGCATGGGGGTTCTGGCAGGGGAGTGAGGAGGTGTTGAGCGGTGGGTGGGGGACTGAAGAGGGACACAGCAAGCCAGTGGCAGGCCAGGGGATGAGGAAGGGTGCAGTGACAGGGGGGGCTGAGCAGGGAGGTGGCGGGACCTGGGGCAGAGTGGGGGCAGAGCCTGGGAGGAGCGGGGCCGGACTGTGGCCGAGGCCGACGGCACCCCAATGTGTCCTGATATTTTATTGTTGTGATCTGGTCACCCTAACTGTGACTTCGGTGATCCATGAAGGCTGTGGCTTCTTCTCCAGAGAAACAATAAAGATACTGTTGTCCAATTTTTCATAAGTTCTCAAAGGGGAGAAGTTCTTTGGACATTCTAACTTTCTCCAAAAGGCGTGTGATTTAAACCCTACATTTGATGTTGCTGAAATTCCTACAAAAAGCCCCAGATGTTCAACTATCAAATATTTTAATGGGATTCAGTTATTTGTGGAAGCCAACATGATGCTTCATTGATCCTGGAGAGAGAAATAGGTTACCTCCAAAATAAAAAAAGCCAGGGCTAAAGTGACACAGAATGTTATGCCCCTGGTAGGAGGTAGGTTACCATGAAACAATAACCACAGAAATTCCCGCCCTCCATGGCCATACCTTTTTGTTTGTTTGTTTGTTTTAAAAAGTTATTTGGATGGGACCCAAGGCCCCCCGAGTCCTTTCCCAGGACATTTTGATTGAATGGTACAGTTTATGCAGTGTTTATAAAAAGACTGGAGAACACTGCTGTTCACCCACTGATCACAGTCTCTCTATGAACACTGTGCTCTCTAGAGTTTCCATCCTTGCATCCTTTCAGCATATAATGGAGAGCAGATGTTGTGTGTTTTGCGCATTCATCAACAAACCTTGGTGCAGTCTGGAATAGACCAAGTTACAACCATTTGTTAGAGAGCATATTGGTGATGGAAAAATGTCAGGCGAGGTGAGCGTTCCACTGCCCACATCATTTAAACAGATTCATTCTAAGATGAATTTTCTTCCTATCTCTTCCAAGGAAAAACTATGTGCCTCTTTAGACAATCAATAGTTGAAGGTTTAGTTTATACAGTTGAGGTCAATGAAGCACTATAGTAGCACTTTACACCCCCAGCCAATTTTGTTTGTCAGCCATGTTACCATGCTGTTTACACAGGTAAACGTGGTTAACAGGGATCCTCGTGTTGTGTAAGAAGGGACAAGTCCTGCTCCTTCTCCAGCAGCCAGGATGCCATTCTGCTTCAGGGATCGGGCAGGATTTGGGGGGTTGGGTGTATATCCTATACAGGGAGCTCCCTGCATAGCAGCATGCAGTGATGGGAGGGCACAGAAGGCCACAGCTTGGGTGCTGAAAGAATCATGCAAATGGCTGCGACAAGGACTCTTGCCATTGAAGTAGAGGAGTCTCCACAAATCAGCTCCCTGATTGCTTTGCAGCCTGTAGGGGAGAGGATTTGTAGTCTCCCCATCCCACACAATACCTCTGTTTGGTGCCTGGCTCAGCTAATTGGGCCAAGCACTCGGTGTAAGATTCCTCCCACATGCACTGCATAATTTAGAAAAACGGGGGCATAGATATAAACAACAGGCCAAGCCATCCCTCCCTGCAGTAAAGCAGAGTAAATTAACATTGCATCGGGGGTGGGGTGGATTGAGCTGTCCTTCCTGCGGCTGTGGAGCACTAACCAAGCCACTTTTGCAGCTGCTACTTCAGCCCTCCACAGCTGTTTCACTCTCCCATGTGGTGCATGTGAGTTTCTGCGCATGAGTGGGTATCCAGAGCCACAGGACTCAGCTCCAGCACCCTCATCACATAGCTGCCCAGTGATCTTTAAATACAAGGGAAAGTGTGAAAGATTAAAAATATTATCCTAAAGTAAATGGGTTAAACTAAATGAGATACAATTATAGCATTTGTATGGACTAAAGAGGTGAACTGTTGCATCTGCATGACAACTTCATGCCAATTATATCTTTGCAGTTACTTAGGGAAGTTAGTGTACAAATTAATTAAGGGAGTTAGCTGCCCAATTCCCATTTTAAGTGGATAGACGTTGGGCACTTAAATTCCCATAGGCACTTTTTAAAATACTAGCCCAAATCAAAATAACTCAGTGCACAAATGTAATTCTAAATATCTTGTATATACATCTACTGTGTTAGATGGAACACATTTATCAGACAGTGTTTCTGTAGTGTACTTGTTCATGGATTGTAGCTCCTAAATGAAGAGTTTTGATGCAATCTATTGCTTCCTGAAAATTTTCTGGATATAAAAAAGCAATAGTTATATTATTAATCAAGAGTCACTCTAGAAAGGAGTGCATTTCAGTGGTAGGTGACGCTATTATTATATAATGGAATATGACTTTGTGACATGCCACAGGACCAATCAGGATGAAAGATGCCAGACCTTCAGCTCAAGAGTGAATTTCATTCATAGTGAACAATGCTGACAACTAACTTTTATCTTACAAATGGAGGCTGCGTTATCTACCACAGCTGTTCCAATCAGGATACAGGAATATATTTAATATAACACAGGAAATAAATAGTGGGTAACTGGATTATTCACTAAATTTAAAATGAAAGTAATGAAACAGTGTGCTCATCAAGTTACTTCTAGCATCATCATAAGAAAAAGATTTCTTGTGAAAGGAATCCAACTTAACCAAATAGTTAAAATTCACGATCAGCCTTTTAAACTCTCAACAAACTGGAACCTAGAATAGACTGTAAACTCTTCAGGGGAGGGACTGAGTTTTCCTATGCATCTGTACAGCACCTACCACAACAGGGGCAGCCTACGGACAGTACTACCACTCGCCCAAATCTATTTATAGAACTATGGTGTTTGTACTTAAAGAGCAGCAGCAAATAAACCATATTTTAGACTCATTTTTCTTAATTTTTTTTTTTTTTTTTTTGTAAATCGAGCAGCTTTTGTCTTAATTTTGGGTCTTGGACAGAGACAAACACTGTCAGCAGTTATCTAATAATAACAAACAATAAAGAGGTTTGAATGGAGCGCTGCTTCTATCATGCATTTGCAGAGAGATGGAGTGGGTGATAAAAGTCTTTTCATCCTCTAAATACGATCCTATTATTCCAACCCGTGTTGTGACATAACTCACTTGGGCAGAGAAACAAGGAAGCCTGCAGCTCAGATTCCTCAGGATCTCCAAGCGGTAACAACAACTCCTTCATATGCAGCCCTGATACTGCAACGAGAACCATGTAGGCAAATCCCTGTGCCTGCACAGAGCCACTTTGACTTCATTAATCCACAGGGCCTGCCCAAGAGATTCCCTCAGTGGTGAATTAGGCTAAGAATCCCAATGGGAACACATGGTCCCAAGCTTTTAATTTTCAGCAAAACATTTCAAATCACCACTGCAATTATTTTACCATTTTTCCAATTAAACTTGCGGCGTTTATCACGTTGTGCGAAGGATTTCCCCTCAAGTCTCATTAAAGCTAGGATCACAACCTGCCATTAATTCCATAGGCTTGTTTCGATACAGTATGTGATTTCACATTTCAAAGGCAAATATAAGCTGTTAGGTGCAATGAAGATTGGAAAATACCAGTGAAATTAAAGAAAATCAAATTCTAAAAGATCCACTCAAGTTTTGCCTGTTTAGGATAAACTATCAAAAGTGACTTGGATTATCATCATATATTATATGTATGAAATTTGACAACCTATTGTTCTGGGAAGTTCCTATTAAAATATACTATTCTCACATCCAAATGAAAATGATTATTTTTATTTGTGCAGATGGGATTCATCCAAAGAGACCTCTTTACTACAGCAGGCCCTAGTTCTAAAACCCTCCATTCAGAATGAATCACATTAGGATAATTTTGAACTGTGCCCATTGCTCTGTAGCAATTTTGGGCAGGTCTGCACTACAGCCTAAAATCAATATAACTTGCGTTGCTCAGGGGTGTGAAAAAGCCTTCCCTTCTACCCCAAGCGAGGCAAGTTTTGTGCTGTTCTATTGACATAGCTTCCGCTTCTCGCCGAGGTGGAATAATTATACCAACGGGAAATCACTCTCCCTCAGCATAGCGCATCTTCACCAGACATGTTACAACTGCGCTGATTTAGTGCTGTAATGTAGTGTAGCTTGCCCTTTGTTTGCAAGCTAAGCTCATAATTGTTGTTTATCCTGTAGACTAAAGGGGCAGATTTCACTCTCCCCTACATCAGTGTAAATCTGGAGCAACTCCGTTAAAGTCAATGGAGCCACATCAGTTTAATACCAGAATGAGGAGGAGGAGAAGAGTCAGGCCCACTATGTTACATACATCAAAGCTTATGTTGTTTCTACTTTGAAGGCTTATCTCAATTCTAATGTGAAGCAATAAACCAAATCTAGTTTCTATCTGAGTCTGAGAGACAGGTACTATATAGTCAGAGGATGGGTAGAACAAATTGAATAATCTTAATTTGCACTAAAAATGGATAGGAAGTAATGATAATAATAATAAACCCTAACCTAACCCAAACTGGCTGGAATTATGAAGACACAAATGGTTTTCTTTATAAGATTATGTTGGAAACTGTTCAAGATCTTTACTGCACAAAATCTCCAGATGCACTTTTGGTTACCCAGGGGATTCACTGTCATCTCTCTGTGTATCCCGTTGGTAAAGTATTATTTACTCAAAGCCCATCTAAGGACTACTACAGTTGTTTCTGTAGGTCTCAACTTTCCTGTTAAAAGGTAACCCAAAACTCTGATGAGGTTTTTATCAGACCATTTGCTAATGTCTTCTGCTCATGCAGCTTCCCTTATGTCCTTCATCCTCATGATAGTATTTCAATTATTTCCTACTGCTATGGGCACAGTTTAGCTAGCAGACATTTAAATTAGTCCCAAGAGGCAGCCTTGGTATTTCTGATTCTTCTTGCTTTGAAAGGAAAAAACTCAACTTTTGAGAGGGCAGCAAAGCAATCAGACAGCAATATTATGATTAGAGATCAATGAATCAATTAGGGAAAAAAGGGGGAGTCACCTGAACCAGGAATTGAACCAACCCCACACCTTGCCCAAGGTTCTAATAAATTCAGCTACATATCCCTCAAACCCATCTTCTCCCCAAACCCCACAGGCCTCCTGCCCTTGATTAAATCCATCCTGAAGTCTTTGCTAGCCTAGTTGCAATCTTCAGATCTCACAAGTTCTTGCACTTCCTTAGAATAGATGAGGGGAGGAGGGAGGTATGCTCTGGCTTCAGATACGGGGAAAACCCAGAATTCACATGATTTGAACAGAGCAGCTGTCCAGAGTGCTAGACTGAAGACACCCAAAGGAATAGCAGTGCAGGTGAAGGAGATGTTGGGGATTTGGGAAGTGAGGGAGACCAAGACAGGAGAGGATAGGAGATGAAACAGAGGAGAAGTATTGAGGAAAAGAAAGGGAAAATTCATGAGGTCTGGAAAAGCTTCCAAAATGTAGGGAGTGAGTGGGGCTCATCTGAATCCAACCCCAGCTTTCTGAGGTTGCTCCTCTCTCATAATAATAGGAGAAGATTTGGCCTAGATAAGATGACAAGAAAAACCTCAATATTTGCTGTAAAACTTGTGGCCTCTGTTTAAAATGTACACTTACTGCAGTAAGTTTAACCCTGCCCTCTTCTGACATTTGATTGAGAGTACCTGGGACTGCATGTATAAAGATATTAAAAGGTATTGGATACAACAAAACATACTTTACAATTCCCTAGCCCCAAAACTACTAAACAAGACAGACTTGCATCAAGTATTTCACATGTATAGGTGTAATCACCTGCAAAAAATATCCCCAAAGGGATGCTATTTGGGATTGGACTCATTAACTTTACTATTTGAAAGCATTCTGTTTGGTCCTTATTCTCTTCTGCCCAGTGGTTTTATTGCACTTTGCAGATAGCCTGTAATACTGCAAGCATGCAAAACCCAGACTAATTTCAAACACTACTTTGGGGGAAGTGGAGGTATCAGAGACTCTCTTGCTAAAAGGTACATCTTGAACCACAGCACTAACTTCTCTGCATAGATTTCCCCTAATTCCTCAGAAAAATGGAAAGTGTTTGTGGGACTAAGATGGTGTGTGACAGATATTGCAACCACATGCAACATCTTTAGGGACAATAGTATATTAAGTGTGTGAATGGTTTATGTATCACTGTAGGCCAGGAATTGTATCCAGGGAGAGGGATGCCACAACTCCTCCATGAACTAAGAATAGTGGGGGGTGATTAAGGTGAATCACTCCGGGACTGTAAACACCTCTAGAGAGGTACCAACCCCTGGGGAGGCTTGTATATATTAGTTCAAACTGGATTTTCCAGCGACCAACAGATAAAGAAAGATCTTTTGGCATAAAAAGGCTGCGTTTAAACAGACCCAGTGCCTTCTTTCTGATCCAGCAAATGAACAGGACTTTCTGTGCTAGGGCCCCAACCCCTGCGAAGGATCTGGCCTACTAGAGCCTCATAATACTGATGCACACGTGTTCTTTTATTGTCTTTAATGTTTTCTCTGTAATACTTTTACTGAGGAATAAATGTGCTTGTTTAGAAGAAGCTGTGTGTTAACTGGTAGCTACTGTTCATAGCCCTTGAAGGGAAAGCAAAGCACAGGTGCTGGCCTTTAGGTAGCCTGGCTTGCTGGGGATATTGCAGTGTAAGACAGGGAGCTGTGCAGCCTTAAAATCCCCAGTCAGAAGGGACTGGGACAACGGTCCTTAGCCAGAGATAGGTGATGGCTGGACACCTGAGACCTGACTGGGCATTCCTGGACAAGGTGAAACTTTTAAGTAAATGAATACAATGGCAGCAGTTACAAGAGGGGCATATCTTGACTATAGCACATAGCCCATGTTATTAGGTCAGGTACTGGGGAAATCCAGAGGAGGAAAGAAATTCTCCCTAAAGTAGCGTTCCATGGCTGATACTGCAGACTCAGGGCTTCAACACACCCTGCAGCTCCTGCACTCCCCAGTCATGGAGGAGAATGGCAGGTGGCTACCCATTTCCATACTTCACAGAAGGTGTGGACCCCTGCATAATCTCCCTGAAACCCATCCTCCTGGCACAGTGGAATCACACCAGTTCTAATGAGATCAGAGCCCTCTACATGTAGGGGTGTGGGAGACAGAATTTGGCTCAAAAAAGGGAGATATAAAACTGTTTGAAAGTGAATAACGTAACTAGGCAGGGCCAAGCCCAACTGCCATCTTGTTCAGGAGAAAGTTTTGAAGTTAGACTGATTTAACTCTCCCTTTGAGATGTCTCTATTTGATTCACTCTCTACATTTGAGATGGCCAATATGTAGATCTTAAACTGAGCCAAGTGAACTCTAGAATTAACCAGAGACCTGAACTAAGCCAGACAGAGTAGAATGACATTTTATGGAAAATCCAAATGGGCACTGGCTGAAGAACCTTGTAACTTTGGTGTCAGCTGGGAACTTTTGGAGGAACAACCGGTGAAAGGTATCAGTAATCAGACAAACTTCAATATCATCTCACTGCCTTTTTTGAAATTCAAGTAAGTCACACAAGCTGAACGTCCACCAGAAGGCAAGGAGCGTGGGGCCTTTCTGCCATTTATGGAGATGTTCCTGAATGGAAGATCCACCTGACCATTGATCTGGTTTATGCCCAACAAGCATATAATACAATATCACAGGGTTCAGTCCAGTGCTCACTGAAGCCAACAGAAAGAATCTCATTGGCTCCAGTGGGCTTTGGGTCAGGCCTATGTTGTACAACCCTTAACTCCAGTAAGGAAAATAATACCCGCCCCACAACCCAACTGTAAATATAACTTAATCCTTAATTCCTGAAATGACATCATTCACAGACCAGGGTATATGGTTCACCTTTAGATAATGGAGCGTAAAGCTCTGAATTCTAAAGTTCCTGTTCAGCTGTTGAATGGTACTTGCTCAGGCAAAATTCCCCTTGATTGCAATGGGGATTTTTGCCTGAGTACATCTTAAGGACTGCAAGATTTGGTCCAATGTGCTTATGCAAATATATGTGAGAAATGCTTATATCCAATCTATTACTAAGAAGCCAAATGCTGATGTATGAACTCAAGCAAAGTTCCCACTTCAGCAAATGGGAATATGTTGAAGCAAGGACAGAGTAAAAAGTAAGCATAAAATTTAGGAGTTAGAGCAAAGAAGGAAAATTGTGGTAACAAAGGCACAAAGTAGCCTTGGGTAGTTCTCAAACATAAAGAGAATCCTTTACCTCTTTTCAATTTACGTTAAGGAAATAATGTCTATTTTAGCAACACAGTCTGTGGAACATCTACACCCACTGTAGTCATGCCTGGAAAAAAGCTGGGGTAGCAGAGATATCAGTTACATGTGTGTTAGCAGGCATGTGGGAGTTGAAACCCTATGAATTATGTAAAAGTGGCATGAGAACTCAGAGAGAGGAGCTTTCCCCTTGAAAGATGTTAGGATATGCAGACAGATCCAGAAGGAAAGAAGATCTTTTCAAACAGGATTTTTTTTAAAATCAGGCTTGATACCAAGGGTGCAAAACAAACCTCATGCAGATCCAGAAGCAAGTCAATGGGGAACCAAAGTTCAGAGAGTTATGTGAAATTTCACAGTATCTTGGTAAGTTATTTCTTCCCAGCCCAGCCTCTCCAACAACAACAAATGTTATGCCAAAAAACAAATATCCAAAAGCTGGGCTGTGGTGACTTGCTAGCTCATGGTAGCAGACGGAATATTCTTCATGTGAATGCTGAAACTGGATATGTGAAGCCCAAAGATACCAGTGAATCAGATTTAGATTGTCACATAGTGAAGAAATATTAGTTAAAAATCACCATCTATAAAAAGCCATTGCAAATGCCATCTTTCTCTAGGATGAACTTGCACGAGTGGCCTCTTATAAAAGGCTGCCTGCCTGGGTTACATTCATAACATTAGGACATTACTGGGTGATGTGGTAGCTCTACATACTGGAAGTTTCAAAACCTGGCAGCCATGAGAACTTGAATGGCTTTCCCCTTTTGAACAGCTTCAGATGAGGGTGACTCATCAACTGTATAATTAGGATGTTACAAACAAATAAAATACTTGAACAGGTTCTCCCCTTCCAGTCGTAAAGAACATATTAACTGAATAGAAGTTGCAACATGTTCAGGGCTAAGATGTCTGTTTACCATTTTTACCATGGTTGCATCTGAATTTCCAGATTCTGAATCCCAAAAATGACAGATCGAACTTTTAAAAGGAACCATTTTCACTGGCTTGAAGCTCACATAATAAATGAGCACAGTTTAGGGGGAAGTAGCAGTGCCTCTGCCCATTTCTACCGACAGCTGCCAATCAGACTGCTCTTTTCTGTAATTTGCAGTAAACATTTGAACTAGCTGTTGATCCTCATTCTTACTTACTGTTAGTAATTGAACAGGGGTGCACTTATTAAAACACACACACGCACACCATCATCACGGTATAGCGTTATTAGGCTACAGAGTTTCTGAACTAAACATTACGTTGGACTTTACACTCCAGTAACTAAAATACCACTTTAGCTGCTGTATTTCAGATTTGCAAGAGTCACAAAGGTAGGTATAATGCATTATCAGTGCTCAGACCCTGTACATTTCACTACAGTGCATGCTGGGACATATATCAGTGTCCATGTGCTAGGCCATATTCTGCTCTCAGTTACAGTTCAAGTCAGTGCAGTTACTGTGGATTTACCTCAGTATAACAGAACAGAATTTGGTCCTGTGTGTCAAATGCATCCCTGGTATAACTCTACCGATGTCAGTGGATTTATTCAGGATGAACTTTTCATCGGTAACTGCACATAGCTGATCCCTAACAAAATCAAGGATAAATCTCATCTAAATATAATCTATTTCCATTGAAGTCAATGGGTTTACACTGGTGTGAGAGAACAACTAGCCCTGAGTTCTTATCAATGCTGGCACCAAAATGCATTGGCATGCTGGAGAAAAGAGGCTTTCAGCTCCCCATCTTGGATCCCATGTTCTCTTGCCCCCTACCCATTTCCATGTCTGACTATTTTCCCCTCAGCAAGGGTGACCCATTTCCAAAATGTAGGCCCTTCTTAAAATAGCAGTTCATTGGATTTAATTAAAGATAAATCAGCAGTGCCTTCTGGAACACATGTATTGAAATCTATTTTAAATGCTGGAAATCTCTTTAAATAGAACCTTATTTTTGAAAGAGACCAGCTGTAATTTGTTTCTGCATAAAAGGCTTTATTCTTTTCCCATACAGCAAACACTATTAATGTTTCAGTTTCTCCAGAGACTATATGGATTAGACCAAATGGAAAATTACCATGACAACACCAGTGTTATTTTAGATATTAGAAATTCATGCCAAGTCAAACAAAGGGCATGGACGAGAATGATCGTTTTAATTCAGTTCTGACAGCAAATAATAAACCCCAACTTCATTTTGAAAAAGTTGTAGAGCAACAGAATTACAGTGAGAACCTTTAAAATCCCAATTAAAATTAAAAGCAATAAAGTTAACAGGACAGAGTCTCCTTTCTTTGACACTGGTGACTACTTCAATGTGGTTGCATCAGTGAAAAAGGAGAAGAGAATCTACAGTGGGGTCAAATTTTCAAAAGTGCCAAAGTGATTCAGGAGCCCAAATCCCCAACTGTCAGAGAGACCGTCTTTAGGACCTGACGAGCATAAGTCTCACTGAAAGTCACTTTTGAAAATAGGACTAGGCTCCTTAATCACTTTGGCACTTCTGAAAATGTGACTCCTAATATTTTGAAAACGGAGATGAAATAATTCAGGACGATATAGGATTTTGTCCTGACAACCATATATAGTGAATGAAAGGTGAAGAAAAACTAAATCACCAGTGCACAAAACAAGCCTGCACTCTACTGAATGCAGTTAGCTTGGTCTGGTGGGGCATCATGCACCTATCACTCTCTAGCACTGTCAGCAGCATTAACAGGCTTGGGAGAGAGAGAGAGCCCACCTTCCTCAGCGAGGTAGCGGTTTGATGCACTGCTGGGCATCTGATGGAGTTGAAGTAAATGGGGAAGAGGCCCCAATCATGCAGCTACATTCCAGGCTTGTGCAACAATCTGTAGCATGGGTTTTTGTTTTCAAACAAAAATCAGGAACTAAGTCTGGGTTCTAGGATTCATTTAAACACAAACTAGTAATTACAGGAAGCCATCTTAAATAATCTTAATGTCTGCATTAATTACACTATACAGGGCTGCATTGTGTCTAGGTAGTGAAGGCATCTCCACCAGTGAGGACACTGTCTTATTCTAATCACAATGACAATACCTGTTTATGCCAATAGATGCTCATCTCTGAAGGCCTCAGTGCATCTTCTTCACACAAACAAGCTGCCATGTGGGCTCCCATATCTACAAACTAACCCCACGAGAGCAGCACAAATGGAGAGCCTGTTTATGTGGTTTGGCCCTTATGGTTTTTATTAGGGATGGGGCTGAACAGTAAAACTGATCCAAAGCCCTTTGGGGAGACTTCGATCACAATTGATTGTGGCTCATATGGAATGTGTCCCACTCAATGTCTGTAAAGCACTTGGCACTTTTAGGATATTATATAATCTCACATTTTAAATCTACAATAAAATCGGAATTGCCTGTAGGGTTTTAAAATAATACTACAATAAAAGAAAAACTAATGACCTTGACCTAAGACAAGTGTATGAGATGCTGCCACGGAAAAGAAGTACCTGTTCATTATAGCATTTTGGCTCCTTTGGACCAATTCCAAGGCTTAACTAAAGCACTTCTGAACACTATTACCTGAACAGAAAGCAAAGACTCTGAACACAGTGGTGTAAATTTTCAAATTTAGGTGCTTAAATTTAGGCACCTAAATCTATATTTAGGCATCTAAATCAAAGAGGCCTGATTTACAAGGTACTGAGACCTTGAAGCCATAGGTGCTGGAGCTAGGGCCCGCAACCCCTGGCTTGAAGGGGATTCCATCATATACAGGGTTTACAGTTTGGTTCAATGGCTCTCAGCACCCCCACTATACAAATTGTTCCAGCGCCCCTGCTTGAAGTTACTATTTAATTCCATGGGATCTGCTGGTGCTCAGTATCTCAAACTCAGGACACTTTGATTTAGGTGCCTAAATATGGATTTGTGCATTCAACTTCAGGCAAGCAAGTTTGAACATTTTTAAGCCTCTCCTTCAGCCGAGAGTACACTATCAAAAGGTACTTCCATTATAGGACCATCACACAATGTATCTAAATGTCATTTTAAAACAAGCACTGTTGAATATCAACTAGTATGCAGTATAGTTACTGTTATTGCAGAAGGGCACCTACCTTAACTCCAATAATGGATTTACGGTGATAAAAACAGCAAAGAGCTGTTATGAGAGTTTGAAAAACATTACAATCCTTAGGCATTTTCAAATCCTCTGTCCTGTGGACCCTTTGGATTAAAAGTAAATGGTCACCACCAGCAACTTTCAGGAGTTACTCGTGAGCTCTTTTGCATTGACCTCGGCCTGCCAGGGCTCATACACTCCCCCTCACTCACACATCAATCTGGGACTGTTTCCTCAGCTAATGCTGATACTATCAGTTCAGTGGCTTCTGGCAGACTAGCTTGCAGCCTGCCATGTAGAGAGTGCCAGAATCCTCATGTGATCTATCACACTCACCAATGAAATTCTAACCCTCTGAGAAAGTGCCTCTATTTGGGTATCCCCTTGGATCAGACTTGCAGAGTACAAATTATTAAACCACAAGCTCAAGGCAGACTCTTCTCAGCAACGTACAACACCTGAGTCACTCACTGCACTCCTAAAGGTTTGATTGCTCACTCCTGCTGTCTCTGTTCAGTCACAAAGTATCTACATGTTTCATAAATAATTCTGTTCAGCACCCAAGTAATAAGGAGAGAGAGGGAGAGGGAGAGTGGTTGCCTAGGGCTTGTATGACTCTGTTACTCTTCATAATCAAACAAGATGTTATATCCTTAGAGTGTAGATAACCAAGGAAAATGTCAAATCTGTTTATTTTTAATTAGGAAGCTTCAGGCAGCCAGTCACAGGAAAACAATTGGGAGAAGCCAATTACATCAGCACAGCCATTATTAGTGATATAGCTAATGCAACCTTTTGGAGTTTAATTAAGACCATCAATGAACAGCCAGAGCCTGGTGCAGGCTCCACGTAACTGGACAAGCTGTTAGAAAGGAGAACACATGTGTAAGTTTGAAAACTCTTCAGCGTGGAAATAAAGTTAAACCTAGTCCTCACAGAAAAGGAAGCAGTCATATTTACATACATGCTGTGGCCGTTAAAGTACACCGCTACCTCAATATAGCGCCACCTGATAAAACACGAATTTGGATATAACGCAGTAAAGCAGTGCTCCGGGGGGGCGGGGCTGCGCACTCTGGTGGATCAAAGCAAGTTCAATATAACACGGTTTCACCTATAACGCGGTAAGATTTTTTGGCTCCCAAGGACAACGTTATATCGAGGTAGAGGTGTATTCCCTTTCATCTGTTTCTTTTAATCTCTTCTTGTATTGTGGAAAAAAAATAAATAAAGCATTGTTGATTGGCTCTCTCAACACAGTCATATTTCCTCTTCTCCTACTCTTTTCCTTTCCAATGTATTAGTCCTAGATTATGCTCATAACAAAGAAAAAAAAGCAGCACTTAAAACTTTCCTCAAAAATATGCCGTCATAAATTGATTGGTTTGTATATGTATCACTGCCCTCTAGTGGATGGAAACAAAACTGGTCAACAATATGTCTTAGTCCCTGTATAATTAGGAACTAACAGAGACTCTTCTTTAACTCAAGTGTTAGGGATCTGTGCCTTTGGAGGAAAGACTGGATTTCTATACAGCTTCATTACTGTGACAGTCTGAATGGCTATGATATGCAACACAGCAATAGCTGTGAGATTCCTACATGATCACAGAATTGTTACAGTATTTTAAGAAGTTAAAATCTATAGTACCAGTGGAGAGGAAAATATTAGGAAATGAAGGGTGAACGAAGGAAATGGCTGTAGGCAAAAAGCTGGATTTACCGTAATTTAAAAAATAACTAACGTCCACAACATAAATAGCTTCTGGAACTCACTACCACAGAATACTATGGAGGCAAATAGTTTAGCAAGATTCAAAACAGGATTGGACATTTTTATTTATGACAACATCTGCAGATGATTAATTTTAGTCATTTAATTTTAGATGGATTTTTTTCAGCCAGTAGTTACTGAAACAGATTCACTGATGCTTGTTCCAGAAGCAGTTCAGTGGGAGGTGGTTTTCATGCAAAGCTCCTTTCCACACTGTTTGCCTGATAAGATCAACTACAAACACACATACTAAAATAAAGAAGGAGGGGTAGTCGTGTTAGTCTGTATCCACAAAAACAACGAGGTGTCTGGTGGCGCCTTAGTCTTTAAGGTGCCACCAGACATCTATTTGGGCATAAGCTTTCATGGGTAAAAAACCCACTTCTTCAGATGCACTCCATGCATCTGAAGAAGTGGGTTTTTTTACCCACAAAAGCTCATGCCCAAATAAATCTGTTAGTCTTTAAGGTGACACTGGACTTCTAGTTAAAATAAAGAAAAAGCTCTATTGTCCAGTGGGTGCCTTCCTGCTCCTGACCAGGGTATGAGTGAGACAGCTCTCAGAAACTCATGTGCAGAAACACTGGCTACTGGCCTGTAAACTCACAAAGTGTCAAAAAAAGCCATGGTACCAAAATGTGACCACGTCTTATGGATACAAAGCACACCAAGGTTCACTTCTCTTAGTATTTTAAATGGAAATGAATTACAAAACACTGCAATTTATAGGTCTGAATCTGCAACCCATATTTGTGCGAGTATCTCCTTGGGAGTCAATAGGCCAAACTCTGATTCTGTCTCATTTGAGTTTTTCCAGATTTACACCACTGCAACAGAGCAAAATTGGCCCAAGGTATATGCATGTATATGGATCAATCACAGAAGGATGCCAGACCAAAGTTTACTTGTGCAACAGGGGCCTGATCCACTGCCCACTTAAGTCAATGGAAAAAACCCTAAAGACTTCAGTGGGTGTTGAATCAGGTCACCGCTCTCTGAGAAGTCCCTCACCTCAGAGCTCTACAACCTATCAAAGTTTTCAGTTATTACTTTCTTAGTGAATGGAAGCCTGCTGCCCCTCGCAACAGTACATCCACTCCAAACATCTGTGAAATGTTGGAAGTAGCTGACCATGGAGATAGATAAAGTTTAAGGGCCTGATCCTTTACTTGAGGTGGTGTGTGTGGTGTGTATGAGAGTCCCCAATGAACTTACAGGTGCTCATCTGCATGTCTCAGTGTGGAACTGGGCCCTAAAGTGGCAATTACCCATCTTGGGAATTCAGAGTGTGTGATTTCAAACCATCTAGTTCTTTCAAGACTGGCACTCTCTGTTCCAGTATTTATTTTAATGTGCGATGACTGAACTCTAGAAACCACAGATTTGAAATGCAGACAAATAAACCTGTATATTATACTGACTGGGTCTCCTTGGCGCTGGTGTGTATGCTGCAGCTCTTCACTGGGGAACAAACAGAGACAGTCAAGTCAGTGCTGACTCTCACAGCTTTGCTTTCACCATCCTCTTCCTCCCTGTAGTAAAGACACTGTGCAAACCTACCACCCCATGGTTTCAGTCTGGTAGGGAATGAGGCTACTATCACTTCAGAAGAGCTGTCCAAATAACTTTCATTTTAACCATAGACAGTGGACATCTAGTCATCACAGTGCACGCAAAATTCTGCTAGTTCAGAAGCACTGAGTTCAGCAGCCGACAGGAAAGTGCTGGGTGGGAGGCCAAAAGGCTTCTAATAATAAATAAATAATAATAATAGAGCACCATATTCTGCCCTTCCATGGTATATTTCCATCCAAGAAAGCCAAAGCATCTTTCAGATATTAAATTTAACCTTGCAATACCGCTGTGAGACAGGTATTATGGGTACAGATGGACAAAGTCAGTCACCTGGGGCCAGAAATTCAGAAGAATTCAAATCCCATTTAGATATCTAAATAAAGGCTGTACTTTCAAAAGATCTGCACCTAGAATCTCTCGTTCTGATACTTATGGCCAGACTTTCCAAAACCCTGCAGCATCCTTACACTGTCAACTTTGCTGAAAACCTGGTTCATTGTTTTAGTGCCTAAATGGGAGTTCAGCCTTTTAAATAATCTGGCTCAGATTATGGACGCTGAGCTCCTTTGAATGTCTGTGTGGCCCACAAGAGCTCCAATGATTTGTCCAAATCCGACAGCATGCCAGGGCAGAACCAGGAGTGCAGTGCAGGCTTCCTGATTCCCACTACTCTGCTTTCACCAGTAAACAGCACTGTCTCCCTTTTTTGGCTGACCGCAGTAGCCACTCCAAATCAATGGGTATGTATGATCAAGTTTTTAATTCAGATACAAATTCTGACTAATTCCTTCATGTAAGAAACTACAGCACAGTCTATCACCAAGAAAACATGACCGGTTGTGAAGAGGTTCAAATCATGTCATCTTTAGGACTGGTTCTAAATTCACCCTCTCAGATACCTAGATAGATTAGATACAAAAAGCACAGAGTTACCAGTCTGTGTGGACATGGGGCTTTTAAATATATGGGAATGGGTGTGTGTGTGAATTCTGATCCCACCCTCCCAGGGTGAGCAGGGCTGGCTGAGAGAGGGACTCTCTAAGAAACTCCTTCTCAAAACTGCACCTTCAGCTGGGCCCTGCATCTCCTCTCACACCAGCTACAGACATTCGAAACATCTATGGAGGATTCAGACAGAAACGGGCATTGGGAAAGATCCAGACATTGTCTTGGAGTTTGGCTTTTTTCATGGTCAGGTCTAATTTAGCACACATTATTCCGTGACCATGGAAACAAGGGCATTTCAAGCCACCTACGGTAAACAGCTATTCAGTTAGTTGCTAAAAGCTAGAGAAGTTTAATAATGCTGACTTCTTAAGAGAAGGGAGTGAAGGCTTAGGACAGCAGAGAGGGGTAGAGTGCGTCTGATGTGGGTATTTTGTAAATGGCTACTACAGTATCTAGGCCCAGTGACTAGAGTGTAGTCCAGACATCCAGCTATAAACAGGGATGATTACTGACCCTGCACTATGTATATGTATTCCCATGCCCACAGCCATTTTACACATACACTCATGTCTTAAATGACAAACTAATAGTTTTGTAAACTTCACTTGGAGCTTGTCTACATGGGGAAATTTACTGAGCTAATTATTGCAATATAATCATACAGCTGTAGTTTTACTGGTATAACTCTCTGCGTGTATACTTATTCTGGAATACAAGTGTCTTTTTCCAGTTTAGCTTATGCAACTTTGAAAAATTTCCTCATGTAGACAAGCCTTTAAGGCTTAGAGAACGATTGTGCCAGCTCTGCTCACGATCAGTGATATCTTGCCGTTCACTGATTTCCATGGGGCTCTATGGAGTGAGGCACTGCTCAACATGAGAGGTGGTGGCAGAATCGGGCCCTTAACGAAGAGCAGCAATGGCCAAGTTCTGCCCCGATATATATTATTGCCTTGAATGGGGTTTAACAAGCTGTAAGTCAGAATTTGGCCGTAGATTCCAAATTTGACCCAGACCAAGTTCAATCTCTTTCGGGTTTTCAAAGACAAACCGAAAATCACAACCAGAGATGGGAACAAGGACAGGAAAAGTATGAGATTTCTCTTACATGGTTTCCTTCCAAATCTTCTGAACAAGACCTGGTTGCCATTCTTTCCTTCTCCTCTATAAAAATAGAGGGGTTGGTCCTATGCCTCCAATAGATCCCCAATGGGCCAAACCTCCTGACTTGAATGGGTATTCACAGATATAATTGGATGTGATTTGGCCCAATATGTTTTGATGTGGAGGTGTGTGTTTCTCTTTGGAAAGGCTTGTGAAGCAGCAGATATAACAAAGCTAAATTATTGCATCCACAATCTGAGATGAACAGCATGGCACAAATCACAAATAATAACTGGCAACTCATTCCTTCCTGTCTGTGACAGTAAAGGAAAGAATCTATTCAGAAGTGACTACTCACAGTGGGTGAGTGCCAGAAATAATGATCCTGGCCCTCAAGAAAAATAATACTGTCCAATTTAATATGACAACTGCTGGCATCCTTTACAAAAACAGCAGTGTAATTGTCAGGAAATAAAGACTTCTTTCTTTAGATAATGAATACTGCATCGTTATACTGAATTAATCCTAGCCAAAAAGCATATAAAAATGGGATATTTGTATTTATCAAGGTTTAATGCCAGCCTTGCATTGCTCTGTTCGTGTCTGTGAGAGAGAGAGCATGCACATATGCACCCCCTCCACAAAGAGTTAAAGAAAAGTCCATCTGCTTTCATTAATTTGAGAACAAAGAACGCAGGACATACCTACAAGATGGGGGACTCTATCCTGGGAAGCAGTGCCTCTAAAAAGATTTGGTGGTCATGGTGGATAATCAGCTGAACATGAGCTCCCAGTGTGACACTGTGACCAAAAAAGCTAATGCGATCCTGGGATGCATAAACAGGGGAATCTCGAGTAGGAGTAGAGAGATTATTTCACCACTTTATTTGGCACTGGTACGACCACCACTAGAATACTGCCTACAGTTCTGGTACGTACATTTCAAGAAGATGAATTGGAGAGGGTTCACAGAAGAGTCACAAGAAGGATTAAAGGATTAGAAAACATGCTTTATAGTGATAGACTAAAGGAGCTCAATCCATTTAGTTTAACAAAGAAAAGGTTATGGGGTGACTTGATTACAGTAGATAGGTATCTACATGAGAAACAAGTATTTAATTGGTCCTTCAATCTAGCAGAAAAAGGTACAACACAATCCAACAGCAAGAAGTTGAAGATAAAAATTGAAGTTTTCAAACTGGAAATAAGGTGTAAATTTCTAACTGTGATAGTAATTAACCATTGGAGCAATTTACCAATGGTTGTGAGGGATTCTCCATCACTGACCATTTTATAATCAAGATTGGAAGTTTTTCTAAAAGATTTGCTCTAGGAATTATGTGGGGGAAATTCTATGGCCTGTGTTATACAGGAGGTCAGAACAGATGATCACAGTGGTCTCTTCTGGCCTTAGAATTTATGGCCTGGTGTGACATGTTACTAAGACACAAGACTGGAACCTGGCCTGATTTGTGGCCTCTTCGTGTTGCACTGCTGGTACAAAGCAGCCATAAAGCTGGTGTAGCTGGTTATGGGAGAATCACCAGAGTGTGAGGGAATCCTCTATTAGCGAAGAAAAAGTATAGCAGCTCCTATGCAGTGCCACATACCGGTAAGCTGTTTGTAGTCAGCCTTTGGGCTGCTCTAATTTATACAGGGGAACCAACTTGGTGCATAGATGACCTAGGAAAATAAAGAACCCAAAAAAGTGGTCTAAAGCCATTTTTTCACCATCCCATCCTACATACATCTTGACAGCAACCCACGCTCTGAGTTGCTGAGTGCAAGAAAATAAATTTCCTGTGTCCTATGCCTTCAAAACGTCAACTGCAGACTTAAATTTCCCCCCCCCACACACACACATTCAGATCTGGGACTGTTACAGCCCCTTTACGCTGTTCTGGCCAGATATGCCAAACCCGCGGAAAAAACTCAGAAATTGGGCTTGTTTTTGGCTTAATTGGCTTGTGAGTTGCTTGTTGGCTAGTTTTTGGCTTGTAGCTTGTTTGGCTTGTAGCAGCTTGTTGCCTCCCCCCCCCTCTTTTTTTTTTAATCAGCTCCCAGCAAGCCGGGGCAAGGGCGAGGGAGAATCAGGGATGCACAGCAAGGTGCTTATTTAGTCAGGGTGCTTATTTACCACGTGAAAGTTGGCAACTGTGATTCCGGCATAAAGGGCCCAGGCATAAGGGACGAGGGTCTTATCACCATCCAGGAACTGAAGTACTGCAAGAAGAGACGATCCTGCATTTCAACATCATAAATGGCTCATTGAAATAATTTATAACAACCTTATGAAAACAGACAAATAGTTGAAGTAAGGACAAACTCGTGTGTAGCCTAGCTTCACTAACAATCAGTGTACACACTCACAACTAAGATAACATGCTGAATCAGATAGGAAGCTGTCTGAGAACTGTTCTCATTTATTCATAAAGATTTTAGCCTTGCAAATCAATTATGTAAAATAGTAGATTGCATCCCATAATGCAGGGTTGGGCAAACTTTTTGGCCGAAGGGCCACATATGGGTAGGGAAATTGTATGCTAGGCCATGAATGCTCATGAAATTGGGGGTTGGGGTGCAGGAGGGCTCTGGCTGGGGCTGCGGGCTCTGGGGTGTGGCTGCGGATGAGTGGTTGGGGATGCAGGAGGGTCTCTGGGCTGGGACGGAAGGGTTCGAAGGATTGGTGAGGGACTCTGGGCTGGCGCAGGGGCATGGGACGGCACCAGGGGGCCAGGCTCTGGGCAGCACTTAACTCAAGCGGCTCCCAGGAACAGCAGTATGTTCCCCCCTCTGGCTCCTATGCGGAGGTGCGGCCCGGCAGCACTGCACGCTGCCCTGTCCGCAGGCACCACCCCTGCAGCTCCCACTGGCTGCGGTTCCTGGCCAATGGGAGCTGCGGGGGTGGCGCTTGGGATGAGGGCAGCGTGCAGAGCCCCTTGGCTGCCCCTACGTGTAGGAGCCAGAGTGGGGACATGCTGCTGCTTCCAGGAGGTGTGCGAAGTGGGGCAAGACCCCGACCCCGCTCCCCAGCTGGAGCGCCGGAGCAGGGAAAGCCCCCAACACTGCTTTCCGGTGAGAGCTCAAAGGCCTGATTAAAATGTCTGGGGGGCCATATGTGGCCCCCAGGCCGTAGTTCGCCCACTCCTGCCATAATGGAATCATATGTATTTCAGCCCAAACCAGATTTTAAAAAAAAGGGGTTGAGACACCTCTTTTAGTCCATATTCAACTCAGCAAACTATTCAAACATTCGAATGAGCCTCACATGTTCTTCAGTGAAATATAAATATCCTGATCCCATTTTAGGTCTCTCTCCAAGAAAAACAGCTAAAAAGGCTGCACAGACAGGAAGCTGGATATAAAGGGGAAAGGCATCAAAGCTAACTCCACATAGTGCAATGTTCAATATCATAAATTTCAGATTTTATATAACATGCAATCAGTCACCAGCATGTCCTGATGAATGGCACTGAACTCCTGACACCATATGGGATACAGGGTATTGCAGATTACAGCAAGCATACATGAAGTCTAATCATGGTTATAAATGCTACAGCTATAAAGTGGCATCAGTAGGACTGTGAGCAAATGTGTTATGAATGGAATCTGAAAGCAAAATCAACCACGTGATTTAAAAAAAATCCAGTCTGAAGCATCTAACCTGTAGGATGGCAACACTCAACTTAAATACAAGAATTTCCCTTTCCCTTAACAGGGCCTTCTTTATTAAAACGTTAGAAATACAAAATGCAGCCCATTTGTATTGGCTATCATTGCCATCAGCAGAGCTCCCACTCCCCATTCTTCCTGGTAGTTAGTCCCGTCCCATCCCCTCTGTTAATCTTCTGAGGGAGATGCCTCCCCACAGTGGCACTACCTCCCTGGTTATTCACAACAGAATAATGCACATATTTTACAAAGCGCAGGTCATGGAGAAGGAAGGGCAGGAAGATGTCCAAAATGGAAGGAGGTGAAGGCACTCCTGAAACTGCTACCTAAAACTAGCCCCTCCCTAATTCAACTGCATGTGGACCTAAATTAAATATACAAAAGCCTGATACCAAAAACCCATCACTCAGCGAGCATTCTGCCATCTGTGTATAGGGCAATCCTTATTGGGACTGGCCTTTTCTCTCCCATACACTCTCCTCCCTGTTACCTTTGCTTGTTGCAGGCTGTTGTAGCCGTAGCTTCTAATCATAATTCAGTAGACACAGCAACAGGTGTAATCTCACTTGTTTGCACTGCAGGGGAGTGGTGTGGGAGAGGTCAGTGTAATTTCCTTTTTCTCTGTTTGATGGTTCTATGAGGCAATATAAGAAACATTCTATAGCTGTCACAACAGTGGCAGAGATGGCAGCCTGCCATCTATCTGGTTTTCAATACACTTTCGGCCAGATGTTTTAAGGTATTTAAGTGCCTAAAGATGCAGATAGGTGCTTAGTGGGATTTTCAAAAGTGTCTAACCAGGTTAGGCACCTGACTCGGAGTAACACCCACCTGCATCTTTAGGAACCTATATACCTTTGAAAATCTAGCCCAAATTTATAACTACAACAGGCCATTTTCACACCAAAACACCCCCGCACACACACCCTGGCAAGAGGCTTATCTGCAGCAACCTCTTTCTTATCCCCTTCAGCCACCTCCTCTTCTTCCCTTCCTCCCGTTAAGAGCTGATGTAAAAAGCTGCACAGAGGAAACCATTTGCAGTGCACACCACCAGCAAGTTTCATTGGCCCTACAACATCCAAGAACTATGCTGCATGTTCCTGAGCACCATCTACTGTCTTCCTAACTGTTAGCATATATACAGATATAGAAGTCTCTTGTAACACCTCTTCTCTTGCTTCACTCTTCTTTAACTTAATTTTCTTTAATGTACCCCTCAGACAGTTTTTCTTTCATTGCCATCACAGTTGGTTCACATTCTCTGTCAGCCCTTGTACCTGGCCTTTTCTCCTCCCTCTGTTGCTGACCCTGTCTAGGCTGTCACCAATCTAACATCTGTCTTGCCTGACACTGTGCTGAAGGGGCCCTGCCTCTAAAATGGACTGATTTCCTTCAGCATGGCAACACCACAAAAATGTTTCATGTTTTAATAATCGTAGTGAGATTGTGATCAGCTCGGAAAACCAGAATCAGTTCTACTCTGGCAGGATGGGCAGCACATTTCAACCGTGGAAGCTTAAAGTTAACCGTTTAATTCCTATTAGACATCTAAATAAATGACCAGATTTTCAAAAATGCTGAGTACCCAGCTGCTCCCACTGATCACAAAGTGTTGTTGGATGCTCAGCACTTTTGAAAATTAAATCTATATTTAGGGGGGCATAAGAAAAATAACCTGGGAGTTAGTTTTAGACTCCATTTTTAAAAATCTTGACCAGTGAGTGCATGTGTTTGGGGATGGTCGGCTCTATTCTATTTACCCACACAAAAAACTTGGTGTAGTTGAGTGGAGGCTACAGGATCATATTAGTGCTCTGAGTACATATTATCTTTCAACAATTTTTATTCAAGTTATTGGGATTTTCAGAAAAAAAACCTGGCAAACAGTTGGTCCTGGATGACCAGGGTAAGGCATTTGCTGAAGTAATATTATAACATCATCGGTGTCCAAGTGAATGAGGAACATATTAACCAAAACAATCCAGCAAACAAAGCAGCTGGAGCCATCATACTGCAGCACGTGCCTACCCTAGAGCAGATGGGAGGTGACATCACCCCATCCAAAAGAGCACTTTGTTCCACCTAACATTCTTCTCTTGCAGCTTCTCTTGCAACCCAGACCCACCTGCAACTCAAAGAAGGAGGGAAAAGAATGGAACTACAACATATTAGGAGGTCTTGAAGCATATTCTCCCCAAATGAAGTGAGTGAGACACACCATGTAAAAGGAACAGTTTTATTCCAATCAGATGCACATATAGAGAAAGCTATAGCATCATGCTACAAAAGACAGGGGAAAGGAACTTCAGCCTCAAAGGACCTCTCCTTGAATAGTTATACAGCCTGAAATTATTACCATAATCTGCCTGGCAACAAATTACACTCTAACTCCCCCTTGTGGCTCATAATATATTAAAACATGCTGCAAGAAAGTACAGCTGTAATCTGGTTTCCTTCCAGCCATGAAAGAGAGTCAAACACAGGCTCTTGCCTTTTCTACATTAAACAACTGAACCATTGTTGAACTGCTCTCCTTGAACAAGTGTCCATGACAGTATCAGAGACAAAACCATTTCCAACACCATGTCAGGATCCCTTGGATGGTGTGATCCACTCACATGGATTCAGCTACCACCTTTTACCATCCTGGGTAAGATCAAAGCAATGCTCACTGAATGGGGAAAACGTTTTGAACAAGAAGCCAGGATACTCTCCTCCCTCTTCAAAGTTGTCTGCCCCTATTGGTCACAGTGGTGCCAAGCCTCAGCATTCTGTTCAATTCAACGCTTAGCCTAGAAGACTAGGTACCATCAGCGATGAAAAATGCCATCTTCCAACTCCAGCTTGCTAGGGAACTTCACTTCACCCCTGGCTCCCAAATAAGGTTCTGGCCACACTGATCCATGTGCCTGCCACCTCCACACTGGATTACTGTACCTGTATCTGGGTCTGAAGGAGACAGCAATGCCGGGCCTCCAACTCCTCAATGGGACTGGCTGCCGCAGGTGCATAATATCGTTGCTTTGATCCCTCCTTCAGCTCCCACTCCGTTTTTCTTGCTAGTGCAAGTCCTTTGTCCTGATCTTCAAAACAATCAACAGATTAGGACCTAGCTACCTCTGTGACCATAGCTCCATCCATTACTCACCATGATCACCTGCACTCCTCTGGGACAATGAAACATGTGAGAACCAGAGACATTTTGCTCTCACTCAAAGGAAACAACCCCAGCAGCCAAGAAAGGTGCAATATAAAAGGGATAAGACTTCTGTGCCTGTATGGACGGCTATCGGAATCCAGCTCTACTGCAAATGATTAAATTATTTCATGTCACAGAAAGAGGAATAAAATCAACTCAGAACACATTTTAGCAACAATTCCACTTCCAGGTAACACCACCACCAAACATGTAATCAATCAATTTTCCACTGTGTTAATTAATAAATCAATTAGTTAATGTTTGCATGAGCCTTTGAACATTAAAAGTGTTGTACAGGTGCTATGTATTACATATTGCATTGCCTATTCAGTACCACACCTCACCCCCACTTTATACAACATGTAGTGACAGGACTCATGGTAACAGGAGACCCATGAATGACAAAAGAGAATGAAGACCACAATGTGCATACTGGGATGGCCAGGGATATTACCATTACCCCCTTCTCCCTCTGCTCCCCCCCCCCATTATTTTAATATAATTTAATTTTATTATTTTTAAAGAAATGCTCCTGGCCCGGAGCCTGATGCAAAGCCCATTAAAGTCAGTAAGAGTCCTTTTATTAACTTTAATGGGCATTGGATCAGGCTCTGGTGCCCAATGTCTATCATGTCAATACAAGACACATTTTGTCTTGCATTTCAAAAATAATCATGAAAAAGGCAATGATCTTCAATACAAATTTATGATTTTATAGGGTGCATGATTCTGAACCACAAATAAAATCTTGTGTGTTGCCGTTCCTTAAAAGTAAGCATTGTCCTGTATTTTTAATTTCTTTGAAAAGCAGGTGGCCACTCTACTGTTACCCATACTTTTGCCTCATTGGCAATGCCATTTTGATTCAGTGATCTTATTAATAGCAGCATGACTCTCAGCATTTGGAAGCCATAAATATGGATATTTTGAAGAAAAATAAAGGACACGCCAATTTCTTCCAATGAAATACATGGGAGGATTAAGAGCATTGTCATGAAACTCTGGACAGTCCCTGAGACAAAGAAACAGGTGGCATGTTTCATAGAAATACAGACTAACCGAAGGCATTTACAGCAGAGATTTATGTTTTATCTCACAGCTCCTGGAATACTTCTTCCCTCCAAAAAGTAGCATTTTTGGCCAATTCTAGGGATACACAACAATGGAAATTGGTTTGCAAAACTGTTGTTTACCACAAAAGAACGACCAACAAGAGATGTGTGGCTTTTGCTACAGAACAGGGAGAGACGTTTGATGCCTTTACCACAGATAGAGGTGCAGAGGAAGAGGGATTTGATGGACTGAGCATGTGTTTAAGATTCAGAAGTTCCTGGTTTCTAGTGCTAGATCTGACTCACTTTCTCCATCTGTAAAAATGGGTTGATAATAGTTATCGACCTCAAAAGTGGTGAGGTGCGGATTAATTAGTTAACGGATGAAAGTACCATCCGAGCTTTAAGTATGCCTACTGGCGCCAAGGTACCATAGAAATTGGCGCAATATACTTTTACAGGCAAATAGATTTTCAGCTCAAAGCTCAGCTATTGCAACTGTAGTGAATTTATAAGCTTTGATGTTTCAGGATCAAACAGAACTTAGAGTTAATGATTAAAAATAAATAAAATCAGAATGTGGTTATTAATAGAGTCAGCGATTTATAATGAAACTACAGAGATAAGATTATTCTTTAACATGCAATTCTGGAAAGTAAATGACAGTCACAGAAACATCATTTTACGTATACCCAAGTCAGCAAAACTACAGCAGTATGTAAGAATAGGCATTGCTCCATACACCAGAGTCACCAATCCTACCTGCATCAGTAACACAAGTGGAGAGAAAGAGTGCAAGAGTCAGCAATACAGAAAGATCACCCAGTGAAAGGTGTGGGGGGGTAACTTTCACTTTCTATTAATAATGACTACCATCCATTCTTGGATGAACTAGAACTCATGAGTTCATTATTTTTCTCACTAAGATCTGAGTTTGAATACATGGTAGGCATTAGAATTCTCTCTCTTTTGAGTATAATCAGGAACATCTAGGCATGGAAAAATCAAAAAGACTAATCTAGGAAATTGTCTACTAGCCAAGCATGAATTAGACATGCAGTAGAAAATTGTATTATATAGTTTTACATAGTGGTAGGCACACTTCTTGCATATTCACTGGGGAAAAAACAGCTTGGATTTATGTCACTGTAACAAAAAGAACTATATGTGAATTACTATTTTCCAACTTTTCATAGACTGACCTGTTGTCAGCCACATCAACAAAAGCCGTGAGGATACCCCTGAAACCTATATTTGCATGGGTAAAATTCCAGCAACAATCCTGGACAATATTATTATTGAGAAATTAGAGGGATTTCCATGAATTTAAACATATACGGTGAAATTTTTGAAGGCACCTGGGGGAGTTAGCTACATAGTTCTCATTACATTTTAATGAGATTTGGGCATCTAACTCCATTAGGCTCCTTTGAAAATCCTAGTTGTAACCATTAGACCAAATACATTGGACTGATAGAGCTTTTTCGGGGAACAGTAGAAAAAATATTTAAAATTTTAAAAATATGGACTGTTCATCCTAAGAAACACAAGGCATATGGATCCAAAAATGTTTACCAATGTAGTTGTCATTTTCCACTTTGCCTCAGAAAAGCACTCTCATTCCACAGTACAGATAAAAGCTTTAAATCTTCTGACAGCCATGCTGGAAGTAAATGACTGTTGCTATAAACCATTTAAGTGATCATCCTTTCTCAATTATCTTTATTTTTTAAAAAGTGAAAAACTCTATTCATTATCATTCTACCGACCTACACTAGAGGGCAATGCATACCATCAGGCACTCCTCAAGCATCAAATTTTCAAATACTTTTTTTTTTTTGGTCTGGAGAGAGATAATGAACTGGCTCAACAATCATCTAAATTACTGACAATCTGTTCTTTCTGAACTGTTTTGGTGATCCACAAAAGGGTTGTGTTAAAGCCACATTTTCAGGTGAAGTTCTGTTGAAAAGTTAAATGTAAAAAAAACTCTTTCTAAAAAGCTTCCTGAAGTGACGTTATAAAATAGCCTCCATGCCAGTGGGTTTCTTCCAGTTTGACAGTTTGTTCATAGTTACCATAGAAGCTTTGTAAAGTATGTTTAATCAAGTATGTAGGAAGATTTTCAGATTTCTACTAATGGAGGCATATCCCGCATGTTGCTACCCTTATTATTTGCCCTCCTATCTGTTGCTGCTGCTACTATTGCAACAGGGGAAAAGAAACAAAACTGGAAAATTTTGGATCTGAAAGGAATTCTCTTGCTGCTTGGGGTTGACAAATTCTATTGGAGTCTCCATCCCAACTCTGATTCTTAATGGATAATGCTCACGAACAGGGTTAGAAATCTGGCAAACTCACTGCTCACAAGTCATAACATGCATCTCATTGTGCAAGTCTCCAGAGGACAACATTAAACAGAAGCTCATTTTATCAGCATGAGCAGATCTAGATGATGCAGTTGGGAGTTTTTCTGGAATGGGCTGATTTCTGGACAGGGTGAGGCTTCTGTAAAAGATTATCACGGTGTCTTGGGGAGTCCTCTCAAAACACCTTCATTGCCACAGTGAAAGGATTCTTTCCCAACCCATTGACATTTGTGATGCCAATAGGTTGAAAAAAAATATTTTCTTCCTGCTATTCTCATGGCACTCTTTCCAAATGATCTTTTTGGCATGTGAATGACCAACAATGGCCAGAAAATCAGTAAGAAATCATGATTACTGCCAATGTCCATATAAGAGCCAGACAGCTGCAAAAGTTAGTTCTGTTTTAATTTGGGACTAGTAATAAAAGGTTTGGTCTCTACAATATTTTGATTTACCACCCAGTAAATGCCTCCACATGAGGCGCAATGCTTCCTGCAGGTGAGATCACTCTCTAAAATACTGGACTGCACTGCAAAGCTACAGAAAAAGTAGGCTGACAGAGAGGCTCTGAGGCCAAGCAAAGTTTTGTTTTCAGACACATTAGGGTTAAGCCCTCATAATGCTGCTGCCGTCGCTATAACAGTGTGACTCCCTGGGCAAATCTCACAAGTAAGATGGAATAAAACCTATAGAAGAAAATTAGGGTGACCAGATAGAAAGTGTAAACACTGGGACAGGGGGTGGGGGGTTATAGGCACCTACATAAGAAAAAGCCACAAATATTGGGACTGTCCCTATAAAATCAGGACATCTGGTCACCCTACAGAAAATACAGTTAGGTGATATGGAGCTAGGGTAAGCAGGTACAACTGATTTTCAATGGAGCGTCACAAATGAAGGATGACAGCACTGCAGTTGTAACTTCCTTATGGAAGTGGTGAAACTGTTTCTCCACATTGATCTCTAAATATAAACTTTCTTCATGACCATACTCAGCAGACAGTCAGTCATACATTTTGTAATTCTTTCCACTGAAGCTTTAATTCACATTTCCATAGTAAGCCCACAACTCATCAGTGATGCATTAAATTATTATTTCTGTCACTATTAGCATACTGCATGGGAACACTGTGCAAGATTTCCATATAAGGAGGCAATTAATCCATTCTTCCGTTTTCCCACCCTCTCCAAGCTACAATAAGAGAAAATAAACACTTTATTACAAAGATCTTAGCAGTGGATAGGGGAGTGATGGGTGGCTATATTTAGTTCATACAAATTTGATTGCAAGAGCTCAAATACAGTCCTGTTACACATTCACAGCTGGCACCTTTTGATCCTTTCGCCCATCCCCCATAGAGCGATGGAGTTGGTTCTGTGGATCTGCAGACTCAGGCACACAAAAAAACCAAAAAAAAAAAAACCAACAATCCTGGCACAGGCAGCCAATGGATCCATTCTTTGGTTCATAAAACTTGTAAAAATCTCACAGAATGTACAATGTTCGATTGTTTTTATAAATCTCTTTCATGACTTTGTTAGCAGCCTAACTCAAAGTAGACTGGCCTGTTTTCACTTCTGGAATAAAAGGGTATTCTAAAAGATCCATTTAACTGTGGCCATGGTTTCAGCAGTACTGTGAGCACAAAGGAAGGGTTGAAGTCATGTTGCCACTTTTCAGTACTCAGGCTCCAACACATCAGTACATTTTTTTCCCCTTGGAACTGGTTTATGCATAATTAGCTCTCTTTTTATCAACTGGATGACATAATGCATCATTATTCAAGATGCAGTAAACTGCCATTTGTGAACTTTAATTTAGATTCAAGTATGAGAAACTCTATAACGTACCTATAGTCTTCTCTGAAACAGAAGATGTTCAAAGGATTAATGTTACAAATGAGCAGTCTAAAATATCTGGTGTCATTGAGCAGCATTAATAGGAAAGAAAATTAATCCTTTTGCTGCCACTCTGGGTAGAGCATTTTCTAAACAGGTCCCTCAATTTACCTCCAAATGCAACTAATTATTTACTTCAGCTCCAAACAACAGTTTTTGGCAAGGAAAGAAAGTATGGATGAAAAACTAAAATAATACAACAAACCTACAAGGGTGTGTTAAATAACCGATTATAAACATCTCCGTTTTTTATGGTGATATCTGGCTGCAGCTCCTGGTGTGCGTCTAACACCACTATGCTTTGTTTATTGTGTGTTTATTGAATCCAGCCAGTAACTATATTATTTTTTTCCTTACTCCACAATGAATCCCCTCCATTCTATTTAAAACTGAATTGCAGCTCATCTAGGAATGTTTGTCATTTCCAAGCAAGAGCACTTTTTGAACCAAGTACTCCATGGAAACAAGCATAAGTGACCTTCAAACAAGCATATGTTCATATTACAGACTGGCAAAGCCCAGCTCCCCAGTTCACAAATAGAGGACACTGCCAGGAAGGAGGGGGAGCTGGAGGGTTCCCAGCACACCCTGAAGGAAGGAGGTGGCATGCAGGAAACTCCATACAAGTCCATTCTGACCAGCAGCAGAGACTCAGAACTGGAAGAGACCTTGAGAGGTCATCTAGTCCAGTCCCCTGCACTCATGGCAGGACTAAGTATTATCTAGACAATCCCTGACAGGTGTTTGTCCAACCTGCTCTTAAAAATCCCCAATGATGGAGATTCCACCACCTTCCTAGGCAATTTATTCCAGTGCTTAACCACTCTGACAGAAAGTTTTTCCTAATGTCCAACCTAAACCGCCCTTGATGCAATTTAAGTGCACTGCTTCTTGTCCTAACCTCAGAGGTTAAGAAGAATAATTTTTCTCCCTCCTCCTCGTAACAACCTTTTATGTACTTGAAAACTTATGTCCCCTCTCAGTCTTCTCTTCTCCAGATTAAACAAACCCAATTTTTAACCTCATAGGTCATGTTTTCTAGACCTTTAATCATTTTTGTTGCTCTTCTCTGGACTTTTTACAATTTGTCCACATCGTTCCTGAAATGTGGCACCCAGAACTGGACACAATAGTCCAGTTGAGGCCTAATCAGCACAGAGTAGAGCGGAAGAATTACTTCTCGTGTCTTGCTTACAATACTCCTGCTAATACATCCCAGAATGATGTTTGCTTTTTTTTGCAACAGCATCACACTGTTGACTCATATTTAGCTTGTGATCCACTATGACCCCCAGATCCTCTTCCACAGTACTCCTTCCTAGGCAGTCATTACCCATTTTGTGTGTGTGCAACTGATTGTGCATGATGTGTGCATGCTGTTTCCCCCTCTGGACCCCAGGACTCTGGGGGGAGGGTATGCTGGTGTCAGGCCATGCAGCTGGAGTCTGGGGGAAAGGGGATATAAGTTTCTGGGCTGTGGGGGGGGACCCCATAGCTGGGCTTTGAAGGGAGGGGTGGAGGTGTCTGGCCCCAAAGCTGGGCTCTGTAGGGAAGGGGTTACAGGTGTCTGGGACAGGGGGGCCCCATGCACCCCCCTCCAGCATCCACCAAATACCCACCTCTGAGCATACACACAGACCCCTCCAGCACCCGCAAACAGGGCCGGCGCAACCCATTAGGTGACCTAGGCGGTTGCCTAGGGCACTAACATTTTGGGGGCGGTGACCGTGGCAGCCAGATCTTCGGCCGCTATGGTCGTCGGCAGTATTTCGGGGGTGGGACCTTCCGCCGCCTAGGGCGCCAAAAAAGCTGGCGTCCACCAAATACTCAACTCCCCATACACACACAAACCCCTCTGACACCCATCAACTGTACCCCCTCCAGCAACCTCCATCTGTACTCCTCCTCCAGCTGCCCTTCCCCCTTACCTGGGCAGTATCCTCTCTTTGGAAACCTCTATATGGTAACCTTACAGGGGTAGGGTGAAAAAATGAGAATCAACTAAAAGTTTTTCCCCCAAGATGTGCCCAGCTGACACGTGTGACACACCCAGACTGAGGTGCCCAACAAAAACATAACAGAGAAACAGGAACTGGGTTGTCGTAGAGGTTTCTTTAACTCTACTCCTGGGGGAATATTTTTTGTTGTCTTTATTGTTACAGACAGGTATTTTGAAATATATATATTTGAAATATATATTTTGAAATATATTTCAATCAAAATTATTGAAACTGGAGTGATTATATTGTGTTATTTTGACATATAAAATATGCAGAATTTTAAAATATTGTGTGCAGAATTTTTAATTTTTTGGTGCAGACTTCCCCCAGGAGTACAGTGTAGCACTTATGTGATATTTTGGAAAAGATGCAATTGGTGGGAACCAGCTTCCACGCTGCACTTCGATTGCACATGGCTATGTTATCATCTGGGTAATGCCAACAGGTGCAGTCTACTTGAACGCAAGGGAACTAAATCTACCCCATTATACACTGGTTTTATGCCATGGTAGATGAGAATAGAATCATATGAAAGCCCTTTTTCCCCAAAGAGTTTACAATCCACACAACCTGATAAACAATGGAGTGTAAGAAAATGTAGCATGAATGAATGGTCACATTTTCTATGTGATTATCATTAGCATCATACTTTATGTTTGGGTACTTATATTTAAATTTATTTTCAACCATCTAATTTAACACTTTGCAGTAGGAAGGTCTAAGGGCTTGTGAATGTGCTCCCCAGTCCTCTCCTGGAAAACCCTGGCTGTCAAGTCCTCTTGGTGAATTGAGCAGCACACAGGTCCACCAAGGTACCGTATTTTTCCGTGTATAAGACTATACTTTTTCCTAAAATCCTTAGCCTAAAAATTGAGGGTAGTCTTATACACGGAAGTAAGCCTCCTGTTCCCTGCCCTCTGACCCCCCCAACCCCTATCCACCCCCCCCACCCCGGAACTCCCCTGCCCTCTCTCCAACACCCCCTCCCTGCCCCCTTACCGCGCTGCCTGCACGTGGCTGGTGGCGCTACAATCCATCCGCGGCTGGAGCTGGGAGCGCGGGGCCGGGCAGTGTCTGGAGCCGGGCATCCGGGTAGGTGGGGTCGCGGCCGCCGCAGTGCCCGGACCGCACTACCGGAGCCGGGCAGCCGGGGAGCCGGGCGGCTGGGGAGCCAGGGAGCCGGGTGGCTGGGGAGCCGGGCGGCTGGGGACGCGGGGAGCCGGGCGGCTGGGGACCGGGGGAGCCGGGGACACGGGGAGCCGGGCGGCTGGGGACCGGGGGACACGGGGAGCCAGGTGGCTCCCCGGCTCCCCGCCTCCCCGGCTCCGGTAGTGCGGTCCGGGTACTGCGGCGACTGTGGACGCGGGGAGCCGGGCGGCTGGGGACCGGGAGAGCCGGGGAGCCGGGCGGCCGGGGAGCCGGGCGGCCGGGGAGGGACGCGGCAGGAGCCGGGAAGGGCTGCCGCCGGAGACCAGCCGGGCGCACGGCCCTCCTCCTTCCCTCTACCCCTACCTCCGCGTCCTCTTCCTGGGCCTGAGCAGCAAAGTCGGGGGGGACAACTGCAGTGCGGCTGGAGGGAAAAGAAAACAAAACAAAAAAACCTGGGGCATGGCCGGAGCGGCAAAGCAGGGGAGGAAAAAAAAAAACAAAAACCTGAATTTGGGGTTAGAAAAGTGGGGGCGTCTTATACATGGGGGCGTCTTATACATGGAAAAATACGGTATCTTCATCATGTGCATTTATTGTTTATCTCCTTCTTAAGCTCCAGGTACAATACAGCCATATAGCGGCAGTTATGAGGAGATTCCTTTCAGCAACCTGGTTTAGCTTTTTAAATTGCCTGCTTTCCTTCCTGGGTTCTCCAGCTGGTGAGCTAATTACCTCATTAACTCATCAGGCTACCAGTTCCCTCCTACCTTCAAGCCACTCAGTGCCCTGCTTTTTCTAGGTGACCAGGTGCTGGCTTTAATAGAGCCCAATTTGAAGCAGCTCATGGCACCCTGCCACAGGGCTACAGAGCTATGTTTTCTTGCCTGCATCAGACAGTTTGGTCTCAGGAAAGTTCTCTTGCTCACAGCTAGAACCGCAGGAATCCTATCTATTCTGATATCACATATCAACAAAGTGAAATGCTCTTGGTGCTCTTTTTATTGATTTTTTTCCCCTTCCTCATTTTATTTACTTCTAAGGGTTAATTTTGTTGCTTATCTCTTATCAGTGCCACTTCCTTCTATAACAGGCTTGTGTCAAAGATTATCAAATAAGAAGAGGTGAGGTAACTAATGGAAAATCTTGAGTGTGCTTCAATTCCATGAGCTCAAGCAAAGCAAACTAAGACTTTGTGCCTCTGCACTGAACTTTGGGACTTTACAGGGACTTTATTGTTCTGCAGTTTACAAATACTACTTTCCAACTATAGCATCTTTTATCCAAGGAGCTGGGAGAGATTTATAAACATTGATATACACCTCTACCCCGATATAACACGGTCCTTGGGAGACAAAAAATCTCACCGTGTTATAGGTGAGACCGCGTTATATCAAACTTGCTTTGCCCACCCCCGTTCCTTGTTCCCTGACAGCCCCCTCTAGAGACCCCCATCCCTAATCACCCCCAGGACCCCACCCCCTACCCAACCCCCCTGTCCCCTGACTGCTCCAACCCCTATCCACCTACCCCCCACCCCCTGACAGGCACTCACCAGCAGCAGCTGGAAGCGGAGCAGCCCGGCCCCAGTCCACTCCGCCAGCTCCCAGCCGTGGCGCTCTGATTCCCACTGTCGGTGAATGCAGGGAGGTTGGGGAAAGGATCCCGCCCCCCCCCCCCGCACTCACATGCAGCGGGAAGCAGAGCGACGCGGCCCCAGATCACTCCGCTTTCCTTGCCCCGGCCCCAGCCATGTCGCTGTGGGGCGGCTGGGGAAAGGTCCTGCACTCACCTGCGGCGGGAAGTGGAGCGCTGGGGCTGGGAGCTGGCAGAATGGAGCAGGCTGCGGCTGGGCTGCTCCGCTTCCCGCCGCCGGTGAGTGTGGGGAGGTTGGGGAAAGGACGCCCTCTGTACTCACCGGTAGCAGGAAGCAGAGCGACGCAACCCCAGCCCGCTCCACTCCGCCAGCTCTCAGCCGCAACGCTCCGCTTCCCGTCGCTGGTGAGTGTGGGGAGGTTGGGGAAAGGACACTCCCCGTACTCACCTGCGGCGGGAAGCGGAGCGCTGCGGCTGGGAGCTGGTGGAGAGGAGCGGGCTGGGGCCGGGCTGCTCCGCTTCCGCCACTGCTGGTGAGTGTGGGTGGGGGGGGGGAGGGTCCCTTCCCCCAAGCAACACGGCTGGGGCCAGGGCGAGGGAAGAAGAGTGGGCTGCTTCCGGCCCCCCGGTAATCCTCCGGGTCACTCTGGGACTGCAGGGCCCCCAAAAGTGCCCTCTCACAGACCTGGGGGGGAGCCCCTGACCGCCCCAAGACCCTCTGCCCCTTATCAAACCCCTCAGCCCCGGCCTGGCCCGGCACCCTTAACACGCTGCTCAGAGCAGTGTGTCAGAGCTTTACTGTGTTGTATGCGAACCCGCGTTATATTGGGTCGCGTTATATCGGGATAGAGGTGTATTAATCCTCACAAGGTGAAGTACAGCAGGCTATAAATAAGCACAATGAAAAAAATTTAGAAGACAAAATTAAAGATGCAAAAACTAAAAAGATTTAAAAACTACATTAAAAGAAAATTAAAGACTAACAGCTATTGAGATGTTCCCTTCTTTGTGCAGCAAGATCAAGAGTGAGGTCACAACAATTCTGGAAATCATAATTATCATCTGACATTGCACAAATCACAAGATATTGTTCTGTGTTGGGTCCTACACAAATAACAATTTATTTATTATAAATAAATAAATAGAAATATACCTATCTTGTAGAACTGGAAGGTACCCTGAAAGGTCATTGAGTCCAGCCCCTTTCCTTCACTAGAACCAAGTACTGATTTTGCCCCAGGTCCTTAAGTGGTCCCCTCAAGGATTGAACTCACAACTCTGGGTTTAGCAGGCCAATGCTCAAACCACTGAGCTATCCCTCCCCACTTCTTATTCCTATATGTATGTTTTAACTAGCTATTTAGAAGCCACAGGATTTTTCCCATTAGGAAATTTTTATTCTAAGACAGGTCAAATTCTAGGCCTAAACTACTTGACAGTTCATTAAAATGAGGGAACAGGAGAGGGGAAGTGGAAGACATGGGGCTACTACGCCCTCCTTCTGTCTTACAAACTTGTTCCTCCATGCTTCCCTCCCCAGCTCCAAAATCTTAATAATTAACAAACATCTCAACTATTGACAAAAGTATGGGGCCTACTCCTGCTGGAAAGGTTACAAGCATCAGAATTAGCACTTAGTTTATTATCTTGTCACAGCATCACTTCCTGTTACCAAGCACACTGGTGAATGACCAACACAGAACCTTTTCTTCCTCTCTGCCATATTCATAGATTCATAGGCACCAACTTTTCCAGGCACCGGTGGGTGCTCGGCCTCACCCCCGCCCCGACTCCACCCCTGCCCCGCCCCATCTCCACCCCCTCCCCAAATCCCTGCCCCGGCCCTGTCTCTTCCCCGAGCGTGCTGTGTTCCCTCTCCTCCCCCCTCCCTCCCAGCACTTGCTGCTGCGAATCAGCTGTTTCACTACAGGAAGCGCTGGGAGGGAGGGGGGAGAAGCAGAGCTGCAGTGCGCTCAGAGAAGGCGGCAGAGGCAGAGCAGAGGTGAGCTGGGGCACGAGGTGGGGCAGGGAGCTGCCAGTGGGTGCAGAGCACCCACTAATTTTTCCCGTGGGTGCTCCAGCCCCGGAGCACCCACGGAGTTGGTGCCTATGCATAGATTCTAAGGCCAGAAGGAACCACTGTGATTGCGTAGTTTCACCCACATATAACACAGGCCATAGAACTTCCTCAAAATAATTCCATCTGTTTTTTAAAAAATCCAATCTTGATTTTAAAATTTCCAGTGATCACAATCACAATCTTTGGTAAATTGTTCCAATGATTAACTACTATCTAAAATCTTAAGCCTCTTTTCTAGTCTGAATTTGTCTCATTTCAAAGTCTAGCCATTGGATTGTCTCTGCTAGACTGAAGAGCCCATTATCAAATATTTGTTCCCTATATAGGTACTTACAGACTGTAATGAAATCACCTCTTAATCTTCTCTTTGGTAAGCTAAATAGAATCAACTCCTTGAGTCTATCACTATTAGGCATGTTTTCCAATCCTCTAATCATTCTTCAGGCTCGTCTCTGAACCGTCTCCAACTTAGCCACATCCTTCTTGAATTGTAGACACCAGGACTGGACATAGTATTCCAGCAGTGGTTATACTAGTGCCAAACACAGAGCCAATATAACCTCTCTTCTCCTACTTGAGATTCCCATTTATGCATCCCAGGATCACATTATCCTTTTTGGCCACAGCGTCACACTGGGAACTCATCTTCAGCTGATTATCCACCATGATCCCCAAGTCTTTTCCAGAGGCACTGTTGCCTAGAGTCCCCATTGTGTAAGAATGGCCTACATTCTTTATTCCTAGATGTGTAACTTTAATATATATGTATTAAAATGCAAATTCCTTGCACCCGGCTTACCAAGTGATCAAATCACTCTATCGGTGACCTCTCCTCTTCATTATTTACTTCCTCCTCCCCAACTTTTGGTGTCATCTGAAAATTTATCAGTGATGATTTTGTCTTCTTCCATGCCATTAATACAAACGTTAAATAGTGCAGGTCCAAGAACCAATCCATTCATGACCCACTAGAAACAATGCCTGCTCAATGATGATACCCCATGATGCTGCCAGGTATGACCCTGAGCAAATCAGCAGTGACTACAGAGCTCTGGGAGTGAGGTGCCTAAATACCTTTGAGGATCTGAACCTAAGGGCTCAGTGGTGTAAAATGCCAATTCTGTGGAAATTGAGGATGCCAGCACTTTCAGAAAGCATTCACATCAAGAAGAATCACCCCTAGCATTTCCTTGGATGTTCCTATATTGCTTGTCCAGGATTGAGTTTAGAATGAGCATTAACTTATGCTCCAGAATGTAAATGATTATGAAAAGTTTTCAAGTAACTCCAGAACTTCACTGTTGTCAGAGGGTCAGATAAAACATACTATGCTGTCTTGTCTCAAATTACTTTAGACATACTACAACCACCAGGAGTCAGACTCTCAGACTGTAGGGACAATACTTGTAAAGGTGTACACAAAAATATTGGCCAATTAGTTTAAATCATAGGACTGGAAGGAACCTTAAGAGGTCATCTAGTCCAGTGCCCTGCACTCAAGACAGGGTTAAGTATTATCTAGACCATTCCTGACAGGTGTTTGTCTAACCTGCTCTTAAAAATCTCCAATGACGGAGATTCCACAGCCTCCCTAGGCAATTTATTCCAGTGCTTAACTATCCTGACAGGAATTTTTTCCTAATGTCCAACCTAAATTGCCCTTGTTTCAATTTAAACCCATTGCTTCTTGTCCTAGCCTCAGAGATTAACGAGAACATTTTTCTCCCTCCTTCTTGTTAACAACCTTTATGTACTTGAAAACTGTTATCATATCCCCTCTCATCTTCTCTTCTTCACATTAAACAAACCAATTTTTTCAATCTTCCCTCATAGGTCATACTTTCTAGACCTTTAATCATTTTTGTTGCTCTTCTCTGGACTTTCTCCAATTTGTCCATATCTTTCCTGAAATGTGGCACCCAGAACTGGACATAATATTCCAGTTGAGGCCTAATCAGCGCTGAGTATAATTAGTGTTAGTGTGTAACCTAGCAGCTTCGCCTTTACTAGTGTGGACCAAATCCAGACCTGGCTCTAACTTTTTAGACCAGAGATGAATTTGTAGCTGCATTTGTAAAGAGAAAAGTGTCAAATCTATAAGGCCTAAATTTCAGATTGGCAGGGGGCGGAGGGTAATCTTTTTGATATATGACCTATTTCTTTCTTCTACTTCCCCAAAGGCCCTACCTCACAGTGAGAAATGTGGGATCATTTAATCAATTTAACTTAAACATTTAAAAAAAAACTTTAAAAAACAGTTACTAAATAGAGAATATTCATGATGTAACAGAGGCCTCTGAATATCAGAATATATTCTCCCCAAAAAGAAACAGTCCTTGGCGGTGAAGCTAATTATTAAGTACTCTATTTTCTAAGTGTTTGTTTCACACGATATAATTACTTCTTTTTTTCCCCCCAATCTGATTAATTTGATTGCAGTACTACTGGATTGAATAGGATCGGACACTGAAAACAGATTAATAATTGGCTATCACTGATTACATACACTATAAAATATTTGGGAAAGGATTTTGATGTTTGAAGTGATACGGTACCTTCACATATTCCATAGCTGGATCCAGGATATTCTGACCTCTACAAAGGAAAAACACAGTAGTGAATCAAATGTTGTCTTATGCCAAAGAGATGCTTTCAAGAGCAATAAGTTAAAATAGTTATTGTTAAACTCTAACCTAGAAAAATCAACATTTTGTTGCTCTAATGCCTCATACTCTCTCTGTTCTAACAAATATAAGCAGCCGTGTTTCCCTCCTGAATGTCATTACTGAACTCTATTAATTCATTTGAAAACTCATTACACAGTTTTGAACAAAGAAAATCTTGAGAACAGTATCCCAACAGATGGCTAAAAATAGCTAAAAGGCTATCTTTTGTAATCCTATATGCTCTCTAAAATTCTTGAATATTATGCAAGTGAAGGGCATTTATTTGCTTTAGAATGAGGAAGACAGCTTTCTTCACTGAAAGAACTGAAAGCAAATCTTTTGTCTGAATACTTAAATGCCTTGGAAGACATTTTTTCCCCCCAAACTTGAGGTAACCCACTGAAGGATTTCCATTTGTTAAATTTACTTGTGATCATATTAAAGTAACGAATATAAGTCATACAAATCATACTGAAATAATGAAAAGGCAGTTTTCTAAGTGCTTCTAAATTCAAATGAAGAAAACAGATCTGATTTTCTAATTGATGTTAACCCTAAAAGTTGTCTAGAGAAGACAGGGATAATGCAAGAAAGTGAAAAGTGAAAGTACAGCATCTTTCAGTTTCATTAGAGATAAAGCTTTGATGCGTAGGAGGATGGGAGTTAAACCTGTATTTATAATTGAAGAAACTAACGTGGTTCTTGCAAGCTCTGTTACAACCATAACTAAGCCACAATATAGTCACTGTTGTAATTACTTGCCATAGAAAAAGAACATTAAATCAATAGGGCTCCATTTCTTTTTTTTAAAAGAGTCTTCTTGCTATTTTCCCATCTGCACAAATGGCAAATATTCCCAAAGCTGTAGAAACCTAGAAGACGGTCCACTCGTCACAATTACAGCTCTTTCTACAAAATGCAATTAATAAAAACCCCAAGTATTTACAAGATTTTTGGTTTCAGAGTAGCAGCCGTGTTAGTCTGTATCCGCAAAAAGAACAGGAGTACTTGTGGCACCTTAGAGACTTGGAAGAGGACTGGCTTACAAAACCTACAAGTTGTGCTTGGATTTTTTCTGTAGAACTTAAAGGCACATATAATACCACAGTGTTCCCTTTAAAAAATACCTCACAACTAACACACACACAAAACCAGACACACCTGTAAAGGAATATGAGTGACAACCATGACATGGAAAATTTGTATAAGGCTATTGACAGGACTTAAATTCTCATGTATTTCCTGGAACCCCCTATGTTCTCATGTATTTCCTGGAACCCCCTATGTTCCCCCTCTCTCCATTCGGGGCTCGGAGCTTCAGCCCCATAGGTTTAAAAATATTTACTGAAGCTCTGCTCTGGACAGCTCTGGCTGAATTTAAGCCCTGGCTATTGATCATATTACATCTGGAAACAGCATCTTGCACGGTGGGGGGTTGTTATGATATAATGCTTCTAATGTAATATGCAACTTCAAAATGTGTAGGAGTTGAGTTTCTCTGGAATCAGTCTGACCTGGAATTCTTTGTCTCCACTTCCTCAGTGTTGTCTGAATGTAGCTTTAAATAAACTCAATAAACTAAGGTATTATATATCTAATTTGCCGGTCTGGGCGCTTAACTTTTAATCCAAAACATAACAATTGGGGAAATAAAACACCATCACCATCCCCCAAAGACATTTCTACAATGGGGAAAATTTAGCTGCCAGGCTGGTATCAGTAGCTGCTATGGTTCATTATAGAGTCATTCACGGAGGCCCAAATCCCATTCCCAGCTAAATTAATGTGTTTTGCTGCTGAGTTCAGTGGGAATAGGATTCGGCCCAGTGTAAAAAGCTGCTTTTTCAAAGTGACTTGCAAAGAAAAAGAGATAGGTTTGTACACTTATTTCTCTTTTATGATGCATAAATAAGGCCTGAAAGAGTAATTATTTATTTGCTTGGCTTTCTATTTGATTTTTACATGAAAAATTAGGAATGGAATTAAAAAAAAAAACACTAACTAGTGGCCCAATTCTACTTCTATTAAATGCTGAATGCTTTTGAAAATCCTGCAGTTGGGTCTTGTCCACCCTGTTTTTCCTGGACAACTGAAGAACTATGTGTCATGATACCCAAAATACCAAGAGAGTGAAACATGAGCATTAAAATTAACAACTAATTTATTTGATAGCTTCTGAAATAGTAATGAATTCATTTCATCCTATACTATGCTTAGTTATACTGTGTTCAGCTATACCCATTGTGAGGAATGGGGGATTTTCCTAGTGCAGATAAGACTACAGAGTTTTCTAGGCTAAACAGGGCCTAGAGATATTTAATGTAAAAAAAACTAAAAACTTTAAATCCATCCAGATCTTTATCCACCATAAAGAAAAAAAGAATTCACATACATTTTCCCCCCTGTACAGATCACCCACATAGTAATAATTCTTTGAAAGTTCGTAACACAATCCATCAGAGATATTCAAAGCCCTTTGCAAATATGGATTAATTTTACAATAGCCCTATAAGATAGAGTGGGAGGGATTATTTTCTCCACTTAAAAATGGAGGAAATGGCACACCGACAGGTTTAGCATTTTTCTCAAAGTAACACACCAAACTGGTGATTGAGCCATGAGTAGAACCCAGGATCTGCTGAATCCCAGAGCTGTGTTAGTCACATGTTCTCTCTGTGCTGTATGCACAAAACAATCAACACCACCCAAGACCACCATATGTAAGTATGAAAAAATGCACACACAGTCTGATTTTATATTAAGCAGATTGGGTTACCAACAAGAAAGGGGTATTTTGAGATTTTCAAATGACTTCAGGTTGGATGGCAGGTGTTGCAGTCCCAGCCATCTCTAAATGAACTGCAGCTGACAATTTGAATCAATACAATATAATATTAAGTTCTGTCTTTCATGTAATGTTATTAAATTTCAAATAAAGCTAATGTTTATCTTTTTATTTAACTTGAGTTTAGAGAGCTCTTGATTGGTCTCCGTTTACTTACAGTATGTTTGCATTAGAGAGCAATGCTTGACTTGTGTAGTATGTAAATTGTGGGTCCACAATTTAGTTTACATTTTACATTTGGCTCCTAATGATCAGATAAAAGCCTTATTTCCATGTAAACAAAGGTACATTTTATGTAGGTGTGGCTTAATAGCTTTCCCCTTACAGTGCTAATAAGTACTTTAAAAGAAAAACCATTCTAACAAAGCAATTTGCCACTTAGACATTTACATTTAAACCATGAATTACCCAAGTGATATGTTCCCCAATGCACCACACCCCCAGGGCAGACAAGCTTGTCTCTGTCACCAACAGAAGCCGGCCCAATAAAAGATTTTACCTTACCCAGATACTAGTCTGAAGCAGATAGTAACACATTTTGGATCATCTGAACACCCTGCAGTAGAGTCAACACCCTTCCCCTCTTAACAGGGGAACAAAATCTGCCAGAGTTTCTTTCGTGTTGATGTAATCTGGGATTGGCAGGGTTTGTAGCGGTAGTTCTCAAGGTATCTCGGGCCACGTCTACACTACAAACATTGGCCACCGCAAGTTATGCCGGCATAAAGCTGCCATAGTTTGTATATTGCTTGTGCGCGTGTATACTTGGCTCCTTGTGACCTTCTACGTGTACTCACCAGAAGTGCGTGTGTCTATGCACAGTGCTGTGTACCACGGGTAGACATCCCACTGTGCACGGTCTTTTGGGGAATTTTGGCAATGTGTGGTGGAGCAGAAACAAGTTGCTCAGGAGTAATTGGGAACAAAGGGTCAAGTTCCCAGCATGCAATTTTCCCCATCCCATATTGTCATCTATATCCCATAATATTAGCATCTTTTTGAAAAATCCAATGAACGCACAGGGCCCTCCTTACTATCCGCCATCCCTGACAGAACCATTGAACCTGCACAGCTCTGCACTATTGTCATGAGTATTGCAGGCACAGGACACATGATCCTCGAGTATTTGCAGAGCTGGAAGAACCACCGAATCAGCAGGAAACATGGTGATTTTTTGGAAGACAGATTGCTGTGGGACATAGCAAGAACCAATTTAAGGCTGTTGGCAGCATTCACAGAGCAGCTGCGCCAATTCTGGGTCTGAGAAACGAGAACTGACTGATGGGAATCACATTATAATGCCGGTTTGGGACGATGAGCTGTGGATGCAAAACTTTCAGATGTCCAAGGCCATGTTCCTGGATCTGTGTGCCAAACTCACCCCAGTCCTCCCATGCAAATACACCAGAATGAGAGTTGCATTGACAGCAGATAAGCAAGTGCCAGTTGCACTGTGGAAACTTGCAACAGCGGATTCCTTACCAGTCAGTGGGAAATCATTTTGGAGTTGAAAAACCCACTGCAGGGACCATTGTCATGCTAGTGTGCAGGGCCACTAATTGTGTCCTGCTATGCAGGACTGCGACGGTGCAATGTACGGCACATAGTAGATAGATTTATAGCAATAGGAATCCCAAACTGTGGTGGAGCAATAGACAGCACGCATATCTCTATTGATCACTGGGGATGCTTCACTGACATCAGTGTTGACTGGCCAGAGAAGGTGCTTGACTAAGGCTACAATTTTGTCATGGACATTTTTAGTAAAAGTCATGGACAGGTCATGGGCAATTAACAAAAATTCACAGAAGCCATGACCTGTCCCTAAGTTTTACTAAAAATGTACATGACAAAACGGGGGGGGGGGGGGGGTCCAGCACATTGCCCTGCTGTGGCTGGGAGCTGCAGCCTCTGCCCTGTGTCTGGGAGCTGGGAGGGACCCCCACCCGGGGCAACTGCGGAACTGCTGGGGGATTCCCCTCCACCACCCCCAGCAGCTGGGAAGCAGTTGGGGATTGCCCCCTCCACTGGTGGTGGCAGAGGTACCCCGCAGCTCCTGGCCACCATGGGAGGTGGGGGTACCTTGCAGCTCCCAGAGGCTGTGGGCTGAAGTCACGGAGGTCTGCAGAAGTCATGGATTCCATGACCTCCGTGACCAAACCATAGCCTTATGCATGACACTCGTATTTTTAAGACTACACAACTGTTCAGAAAACTACAAGCAGGGACATTCTTTCCTGACTGGCAGATTACCATTGGTGGTGTTGAAATGCTAGTAGTGATCCTGAGGGACACACCCTACCCCTCGATTCCCTGGCTCATGAAGCTGTACTCCAGCCACGTCAACAGCAGCACCCCAAAAAGATTCAACTACTGGCTCAGCAAGTGCAGAATGATCATTGAAGGCATTTTCGTTAGATTGAGGGGATGATGGCATTGTTTATTCACAAGATTAGATCTCAGAGAGAAAAATATCCCAATGGTTATAGCTGTCTGCTGTGTCCTGCATAATATCTGTGATGCAAAGGGAGAAAAGTTGCTGCTGGATGGAAGTGGATTGGCTACCTGCTGAGTTTGAACAGCCAGACAAAGGCCTAGTAGAAGAACTCAATATGGAGCTATATGGATGAGGGAGGCCTTCGGAGAGCACTTTAATAGTGAGGCACAGTAATGCGTTGTGGTGTACTGTGCTTTACTTGGCCCTCCTATTTTGGGGCCTGTTAGGAATTGTGTGCTGCTTGGTGTACATTTGTGAATATAACACTGTCAATGTACCTATTAATTTTGTGGTGCTTGCTGTACAATTATGATTATTACACTGTGTCACCAATCCTATGAGTTGTGTCATACTGTACAGTAACATGTAACTAGATGCTTTCTATACCACTAGGCATTCTGCAGCATATGTTGTGAACTAATAAAAATGAATTATTTTCCAAATAATAAAATTTTATTCAGTAACAAAAGCAGTGGGGGAAAAAATCTTTGCAGTGTAAAAGCAAATACATGCAAAACTTAATAAATTAATAGTACAGAATTTAACAAGGGCAAAGAACATTCATGTCCATTTTAATCTACACATCAACCATGGTTCTCACAGGTCAGCATATGTGAAGCTGTGGCTGTCCTTAATGTTTCGTAGTATGGAGGATAGGGATGCCCCTGACACCACATGGAATGTTGAGAGTGTAGGGAGGTGCTGTAATGGAGTTCTCCATGGACTGCAAAGGGAGGCGAGCCTGTGACTGTTGAACCTGTAGGTCCACAAGAGTCTGCAGCATCTTTCTTTGTTGCTGTAGAACCCCGATTATGTCCTGGTGCATCTTCCTCTCCTTTTTCCTGCTGGGACTCCTGGGCCTTTCCCGGTCTGTTCTTGCCTTCTCAATGTAGCCTGAAATATTCACCTTCCAGGTCCTCTGCTCACGGTCTGGCACAGCACTGGTTTGCAGGATCTCACTGAACAGGTCATCCTGAGTGCTTTTCTTTCTCCTCCTCATCTGGCTCAGGTATTTCATGAGTGTGGAGGGGGAATGCTGCAATCACAGCAGCTGCAGATAAAACACACAGAGGTATCATTGTCAGTACAGTTGCAATGGAAAGTGAAAGTTGAGGTTCAGGACTCCTTTTGCTCTCCAAAGTTTTAAACAAGACATGCTTTTTGACATGTCTGCTTCAAAGTGTTTGTGCACAGCACCACTCACAGCACTGCACTAGCTATTGTGAGTTTGGTGCTCCAGGCATGAAGGAAATGAGAAGGAATTGCTTGGTTGGATGAAACTATGAGTATAGGGCAATGGCACTGAATATAGTCATGGTTTCCCACAGGCAGTGGTGATTTTAGCTGATATTTAGCTGATTTTAGCTGCTAATAGCACAGTTGCTGTTAGCACTCCAAAGCCTATATGCTGCTAGCCTGTTAACTTTGGCAGGCTCCATTGCAGTAATCACAGAGTAGTGTGGGAAAATGTCCTATCAAGGAGGAAGAAATAATGCTGCCATTGCAAGAAGCCTTTGGGAGAGGATTGCAGAATACCTCCATGAAAGTTGCATCAAGATCTCTCAGGAGGATTCAAGGGACATCCCTGTGTACATAAACAAGCTGCTCCGCATGTCCCCTTGAATCTCTCTCTACAGGGGAATGAAAAGCAGAGGATAACTCTACCTCTCTTTGTTGTACTGCTACCTCTTCTAGTCTGAGTAAATTAATGAAAAATCACTAGCTAAGTCCTACTAAGTTGGGGATGCCAACTGAACATCATTGTAATGGGAAATTCATTTATACACTTACCTGAAGTTTTTTTCCCTGCATCAGGCTCACCCGTGCTCGACTGGAGGGACTGACTGACTGAGGTTGAGTCTCAAACAAGGACCTCCCAGTTGCATTTCCCACATCCTTCTCCTCCTCCTCCTCACTGTTCATAGCAGATATCTGGGTCTCAGTCTCCTTTGAGGTACCTATGGTGGCACATGGGGTGGTGATGGGGTCTCCATCAAGTATCAGGTCTGAGGCTTGGCAGTGGATTAACTGTTGGCCTCCTTGGTCTTCTGATATGCCTGCCACATATCCTTCACTTTCATGTGGCACTGCTGTTCATCCCTTTTCCTGAATCCCCCATGCAATCTGCTCGTTGACGTCCATTTCTACAGCTGCTCCACAGCTGTGCATCCACAGCCTCTTCTCTACACAGGCCCAGGAGCTCCAATATCGCCAATCTACTCCAGCTGGGCAATCAGGAAAAGGCATTTCAAAAATTCGCAGGGTTTTAAAGAGGGGGGAGTGTGGCACTTCCAGTCTCTGTGAGCATAGATGTCGACTCCTTGGCTGGAGCACCCACGGAAAAAAACTAGCGGGTGCTTAGCACTCACCGGCAGCCAGCGCCCCACATCCCTCCCAGCACCTTCCGCCTGCTGGCAGCCCGCCAATCAACTCTTCCCCACTCCTGCCCAGCGCCTACTGCCCACTGCAAGCAGCTGTTTTGCAGCGTGCAGGAGGAGGAGGAGGAGTGGACATGGGGCATGCTCAGGGGAGGGGTCAGAACTGGATGGGAAGAAGCAGGGCCAGGGGTGGGAAGAGGTGGGGCCCTGGGAGAAGGGGATGGGGGCTGGGGCGAAGCAAGAGGTGGGACAGAGGTGAGGACTTGGGGGAAGGGGTTGGGTGGAGATGGGACCTGGGGCAGAGCGGGGGGTTGAGCACCCTCCAGGTCCAGAGGAAGCTGGCACCTATGTCTGTGACCCCTGAGCAGTGGAGTTCCCAACTATGACCAGAGTGGTCAGCATTGGGCATCGTGGGACAGCAGCTGGAGGACCGAGCTCTGTATGTCGACCATTTGAGGAGGTAGTGTTACTCTGTGACATTAAACAGCACCCTTTTATTCGGGGAGACAAATTTAAGCGTAGACACATGTACAACATAAGTCAATGCAAGCTGGCTTACATCAACCTAACTTTGTAGTGTAGGCCAGGCCTCAGTATGGGGCTTTAGTTAAGGCAGGAATAAGTGTTGCCTTAATGCCCCCCTTTTGCATGAACTGCTTTCGGCAGTGGCATTTAAGGGGAGAGAAGACGCTCCCTCATTCTACTCCATGGTATTTATGCCAATTTTCAGAGTGAGGTATTTGGTACAGATATTGTTTTATATCGTCTTAAAATGATTTGTGCATTATTAGTGAGGAAGCAAGAAAGGAACTAAAAAAGGCAATAATTGGGAAATTTGGGGGCTGCTTTAACTTGTGCTCTGCTGCAGTGTCCCTTTATGGGCTATTTTGCTGCACCCCAGAATTGGAGCCAGAGTCTCAAGTATTTGAAAACGTGGAACCCAACAGCTGAACTACTCCACCAAAGAAATTCAGGCTCTTTGTCTCCTGAGCTAATATATTCAATTCTGGAGTATTTATCCTTAACTGGAGATGATTTTCTGTACACTATCTTGTGGGATTGTAGATTTAACTTGTTTCAGCCTGAACGTGTCTAAGGCCTTGTCTGCACTAGCAGGGTTTGCTGGATAACTACACTGGCCATCTTTACTCCGCTCATGGATTCATTTTTTCATATGGTTCTGTGTGTACGTTGTTCAAATATAAATAGTTATTGCCAGAAATATAAAGTTATTAAAATATGTATATTTCATTTAGTAGATATTCTTATTTTAATGCCAGGGATAAAACCCCTGTTCCAGCAGTTCGTGTTAACATTAAAAGGCACTTGCACGTATAAATCCCCTTTGCGCTGAAATGAGAGAACATCCCTTAGGGGTTATTGGTAAATTAATTAACCAAAAAGGTTAACAGTTCAGGCCATGGTACAATCTCATCTCAAAGCACAGGAATTCACCCTTACAACCTACATTTTCATTGCTAAAATTTGCATGGCCAGATTGAGAAAACAGCCCTAAAGGACAATTCACTGGAGGCTGCTTCTGTTTAGACTGATCTTATTAATGTATAAACCTCTGTGCATGGGAATGAGGATAGACATGTCCCTCAGTGTAATTTCCAGAGTGTTATTGAACTCTACCTCCACAATATACAAAAGCTTGGTTTTAAACTTCATACATGAGAAACATACCAGAAGCTAGAGAAAATTAACTCCCCCCCACTGTAATTTAAAACAATATAGTGTAAGGACAAAAATACTTGTAAAGAACAAATAATCTAACCCAGCATTTTTCAAATGTGGCCATACACGGCCACCAGGGCCTTGCAGCCACAGCCTCCTGGGCTCTGATGGGGGGGGTGGGGTGAAGGAAGGGAAGGGGAGGGCAAAGTGGCAGGTCCTCTGCCTCCCTGTTGGTCCTGAATGTACTTCCTTGGTGTTGGTTGCTGTGGCCGCTAACAGGGGTTGGGCCAACACCTGTGGCACCACACTGGAGGAGCTGGCAGCTGGTGAATTCCCCACATTCCTGGGATGGTGGGCTCAGACCCTGGGCTCCAGCTGGGTGGCAGCAGGCTCCAGCCCCTAGCTGCGGGGTTCAGGCTCTAGTCCAGGGGTCGGCAACCTCTGCAGATGTGGTGTGCAGAGTCTTCATTTATTCACTCGGATTTAAGGTTTCGCGTGCCAGTAATACATTTTAACGTTTTTAGAAGGTCTCTTCCTATAAGTCTATAGTATATAACTAAACTATTGTTGTATGTAAAGTAAATAAGGTTTTTAAAATGCTTAAGAAGCTTCATTTAAAATTTAATTAAAATGCAGAATGCGCCCCCCAGAGCGGTGGCCAGGACCTGGGCAGTGTGAGTGCCACTGAAAATCAGCTCGCGTGCCGCCTTTGGCACGCATGCCATAGGTTGCCTACCCCTGCTCTAGTCCCTTGCTGCCTCCCCCATCCTTCCATCCAGGACTTAATTTGTCCCCAGGCTTGGCAGGGCTGAGTAAGTCTGCTGTGAAAAGTGATACCTGTATATTGGGTAATATCACTTTTCACAGCAGACTTACTAGCTAGCAATAAATAAATTACAATGATTTGGACATGTCTATGTGCATATTCATTTGTTTTTCCTAAAGCTAATTAAGTACTTCAGAAAAAAGTGTGAGTGCGGCCACCAGCAAAAGTTGGTGGCCACAGTTTGAGGCCACCAAAAAGTTTGTCTTGAGAACCCTAATCTATGTTAGCAATAATGATTTAGAATAGTATAGCAGTAAAAAAATATTTAAAAATCTAGTTTACTTTTCTCTGTGCGTTTTACATTTATCTCCGCTTGGACACAGACAATAAACTAGTCACTTCTACCAGGGCCGGCTCTACAATTTTCACCGCCCCAAGCAGTGCACCAAATTGCCGCCCCAGCGGGGGCAGTCCGTGTGCCCTTAGGGCGGCAGGCGCATTTCCACGGCGGTGGGAATTCGGCGGCAGCTTCTATGTTTAGCTGAAGCCGCCACAGACAGCTAAACATAGAAGCTGCTGACAAATTGCCGCCACCGCGGAAACGCGCGTGCCGCCCTAAGGGCACACGGACTGCCCCCACTGTCCGTGGCGGCAACTCGGCGCGCTGCTTGGGGGCAAAACAACAGAGACTGCCACCCCTTGCAGATTGCCGCCCCAAGCACCAGCTTGGAATGCTGGTGCCTGGAGCTGGCCCTGACTTCTACATTAGTTTATAGTCAGATCTGCTCTCAGGTTGTGAAGTACAGTGACCAGGCACACAGCTGTAATGTCTGAGCTGCAGACCCTCCAAGATAAAGTATATTTATTGGCAGAGCAAAGTGGATCTACACTCAACTTGATATTTGTCTGTAATGCAATAACTTTTGACCACATCATCTGATTAATTCAAAAATTTCAGGGAATGATCAGCACATCCCTGGGCAGGAGAACCCTATTTATTTTGGTGGAAATCAGAAAAACAGATGAGGGAAAATGTGGGGCATGCAGAGCCCCTTGCATCTGGTTAGCAGAGCCAAGAGCTTCAACCACCTCTGTAACTTTCTATAGATCAAAGAACTGGTTGATGGCAGCCATTAACACATTCCAGCACAACAATGCCTTCCAATACAGTTGAGGAAATGTTAACACAGTGAGTAACTTATCTCCCACACAGAAAGAGAAGAAATAAGAATGGGGACAATGGTATAGGGGAGGAAGGGGAGACACAGAGCCCGCTCCTGGGCAAGCTGGGGAGGGGGTGTTGTGGTGATTGCAGGAAGTCCATGAAATACAGGGGAACGGCACACAGGGACAGAGAGCGAGAGAGAGAGGGGTGGGGGGGCCAAGAATAGAAAATTGCAATGTCTGTAATACATTAGCCTATGGAAGCAACAGTGTCTCTCTCTCTCTCTCTCTCTCTCTCTCTCACACACACACACACACACACACACACACACACACAGTGATATACTAACTTTCGTGGCTGTACGCCAACATAACTTGCATCAGCCAAAGTTTGTTGCATAGACATGCCCTGACCCCCAGAATTAAAAAAAATACAAATAGGTGTTTTTATTTATTTCCAATGTGTGGTGTGGTTTTTTTTTTAAAAAGGAAAATATTTCTATTTGTCTAATGTTTTGTAACATTTGGGCCTAAACTGACCTGACAATTAACATTAAGGCCCTACTCTTAATGTTAATGAACTCCTGTGTCCATGCAGAGCCCCACTAAAGTCTGTCTGTTCACAAAAAGTTGCAGTATCGGGGCATAAGATTAACAAACTGCTGCTGCTGATGTATGTATGTAAAATGTAACCTATAGTTCCATATGTAGAAAGTGTAGTTTGGTTGTGGTATGGGAGACTCTAACTGGCTTTCTAGTTACACTTTACATAATTAAGTAAGCATTGAAATTTCAAGGGGAAAGAAACTGCTCCATCTGCTATGTGGGTAGCACTGAAGCACAGAAAAAAGACTTGTGTCCTGCTGTGAAATATCCCACTGATGCCAGTGTATTGTTTGAAAACAGATTTACAGGAATGTTTAATTGAAATAATTCTGTCATGTTTTTCCTTTTTTAAATAAATGTTTTTTTAAAAAGGGAGAAAGAAAAAAAAACATTGAAAGTGTTGCGAGAAAAGGGAGTACTTCTCTTCTGTACAATCTTTCAGTTTATTTCTCCAGAGGTGACTGAAATTTGCTATCTGATCCCATATATGTGAAAAGAGTACCTGTGTAGATGTCTCATCACAAAATAAATGGATGAGTGTTTAGAGAAACAGGAAAACACCTCCTAGCTTTTATTAAATAGCATGTAGATTCACATCTGATATATCCAATAAACAGATACAGTCTTGGACAATAAAGTATGCCCTACCAGCCTATTCCTATTTAAAGGAAATTGTCAACTCATCATCATCATCTCATAAATTGGGGGGAAAAATTAACTAAGAAGTAAATGTTGTTTCAGGTGTTACACTGGTTTGTAGTTTTGCAAACACATTTTCCTGTTTTGAAAAAGGAATCAAATGGGAAACAGATGAAGACCTTGATCCTGCAAACATGTGAGTAACATATATGAGTACTCCCACTGAAGTCAATGGGCATGGCAAACATCACTATAAATTAATGTTTTATTCACTTCTCTCCATAAAATAAGAGAAACAAGACATATGTGAAAGTGTAAATGTTAACAGAGATGGACAATACTCCACAACTTTAGCTTAATTTTGATTGTACTTTGATTTTCAAAATGCATCTACCATATGCTTGAGGTGCTCATACAATAAAGGCAATTAAAATATTACAAAATAAAGCATTACACAACCAGCCCATCTGGACTATTGATCATCAGGATTATCAATGAGTATCCCTCCCGAACACCTAACCCACCCCCCTTTCTTCTAAAAGCCCGTGAGAACAGCTTGTCATGAAGGTCAGTAGGCCTGTGCTCTGCTGAACTCAGGGAGAAGTGAATCCTAGAGTGTCCCTAAAAACACCCTGTGCCTCCAATTCCCTTGCATTTAAACCAGGGGACTGTTCGCTCAAGTGGATCTCACCACAAGGACAGAGGAGATCTTTCAGATACTCAGGACCCAAACTATATAGGGTTTTATTAATCAAAATACACCTTGATTGATTGCTCCCAGAAATTTTGTTCTTTCATATGTTCCAAGGCCTCACTCTTACAAAGTATTACCCGAGTGTTTCATTTTAGGCACTTCATTGTAACTGAGTCTCCTGGAATAGTCAGTGGAGCCACTCAACATTATTGTATCTTTCTTTATTATGCTTAACCTTACACATTGTAACAGTCTCATTATTTGAAGAGACTTTTATAGAGTGCACAAACCCCACCTAAGCACAGGGGATGAGAGGGCCAATAATGACATGCACAGTATATTCTTAATGATCAGATAAACTATCTGCTCTAGAACAGCAGCCTGTGATAGCAATGGACAGGCCAATGCTAGATTATAGCACTTAATCTGAAACCACAGGAGAAAAGCTTGCTGAAAGAGATGACTTGAGTTGTTGTCAGAAGGCCAAAAGATTGTTTATATTTAGCCAAATTTCAATTTGGATACACCAAGAAATTAAAATCTTTGTGACAGGAAAAGTCTTCAACACCAAATTCAGCATCAGAAAGAGGTGTCCATATTTATAGTTTGACGGCTAGTTTTCAAATGGCCAATTATAAAAGTGGCTATATTTAATATCATCATGAATGTAAGGCGCTGTCTACACTACAGCTGCACCCACGCTGAGACAACCTGGCTGCCCACTACTACTGTTAAAAGAGGAGTTCAGTCTTACAGCACAGACAGTTTGAATATGCATTTTTAACTGTGTCCCTGGAATCATGACAAAGATTTGGATACAAATCAACTCACATCCAAGGCTTTGGCATTGTTCGGGAAAACAAAGTGGAAGTACTGGTATGTGGTAACTGAGTCAATAGACAAAAAAGTGTAATAGTCAGGTCTCTTGACATAGTGGTATTTTCAAGATAGACAGGGCCTTTAAGGGGCTTCCTTTTAAGGATCGAAACATGTCCAGAAGGAAAGAAGTGAATATTACAGGTTATACTGTTACAATTCCATGTTCTCAAAAACAATGATCAGACAGTCTAATGAAAACCTGACTTTTACACATGAAAAACATTCTAGTTGAGTACAGCCAGCACAGGCTAAAACAGTCATCCCAAAAAAATTAAAGGAAAAGATAAGGTCAGAAATAGAATCCCTCAGCAACTGCAGCACAACATCTTATGTAGTTTACAGAAGCAGGCAAAATGTTTGGAATCCAAACCATTTCCAGTCCAACTTATTTACCAGACTGACCCAGATTTTAAAATGTCATTATGGCCAAGGAATGGAATTAGAACTGAAAACTGCCTTTGCAACTGTAAATGCAGAAGAAATGGATATTGAAATGAGTTCAGCCAGTAAAAGCATGAACATCCTGTATAATTGGAAATATTCCCTGTAAATTAATTTTCACTTTGTAGATTTTTTTAATTTGCACAAATTAATGCACAGTTTTTCTTACTAGCAGCTGCTAAGTGTCAGCACTTCCTAGGAGAGGCTAGGCTGGAGCATGAAAACAATGTAATGCAAATATGTGACCAACCTCTTATGTGCTAAAATACTACAAGGCATTCAAACAAAATGGTTCCATTATATTTATGTATGTTCTTAGGATTGGGGGAAAGCAGCTCTTCTTTCATGCCACCAAATACTAAGCTCCACATGACACACTTGTCATTTATCTTTGGTAAAGGAAGTCTGGTAGGAATTCTGCCCATATAAAACAACTCAGAGACATTAATGTGCATATGTATTAACAGGCCATGGTCATAAAAGTTACTTCTTCATGCTAAATCTTGCCTGGTTTAGAGTTTGTTATAATCTTAACATTTGGCCCAGGTTCCTTGAAAGGACCATGAAGCTTCTATAAAATCTGGGTCCAATTTCAGGCCCCTGGACCAGTTTATAGTTTCAAATCAAAACTATATGAAATTCTGTATGATAGTTTTGCTATGAAACCCATCAGTTTCAAATGAAGTTCATGCTGAATTTTTCTATTGATCTCAGAAATACCTAAGCCTAAGCGCCCTATCCCTTTATCTGAGTGCCAAACACTTTGGGGTTTGTTCAATCTGAAACAAACCAAAACTCAGGGAATCAGTTCCCAGCACAGATTGAAACAAAAGAAAACGTTGGCATAAACCGCTGTACAGTAACGCTGCAGCAATTCACATAACTAACAAGAAATCCATCAATTCTGGAAAAAATAATCCACATACTTGTTTAGAATGGGATAGACTGAGTTGAAATGACATTCTCTACTTGGCTATTAAAAATGTAACTCATTACTGGTAATTGGAATTGAGCATCCATTTTTCTCATTATGCTATCGACCATAGAGCTTTATTTTTTCTTTAAGTGCTCTTATTTTCAAGGTACTGTAGTTATAAGAACATACAGAAAAATTGAGTAGTCCAGCTGCCACCATATACCTAGCAATATAAAGAAGTGGTGTATTCCATTATCTCTGCCTTTGGAAACACCAGTGAGAGGATAGGTTTCATAGCGATAGCCATGTTAGTCTGTATCAGCAAAAAGAACGTTCTTTTTGCAGTGAGAGGGTGGCTTCAGAATTGGAAAGTCGTTGTTCCTTTCTGACACTTTGCAAAATCAAGTTCTTATCTGTTATGCTTTCTTGGATTATCTTCAGAAATTCCTGTGCCTCTCCTGCGAAAGAACAGCTGAGAATGCTCACATCTTAGCTCTTACATTGAAATCATATTTGTCTATAAGGGTCTGGCAGTTATTATGGGGGTGCTACTGACAGCCAACTGAAATCTTCTTTCCTAATGAACCTCTCTCCTCAGCTTAGGATCCAGGGCAATGAACTATGCAAATGTCTTCAACAGTTGCCTTCACCACCAGCTTTGCACAGAATGGGTGGGACCACTAACAGGCAACATTCTTATGCGCAATGATAATACTAGTTTGCATTATTTTTAGATGTAACATGTTTATAAAGGATATCTTGCTGTGATAGAGAGTAAGGGCAAAATTGCATGACCTCCAGCATTGGAAGACTAGCTTCCAACTTCATTGACACAGTCAATGGGAATCATAATAATCAAAATATAGGTGACCTCGGTTACTTTGCTTCCTTTGCTGGCCAACAGTGCCCCCATTTGTACTGTTAGAAAAGAGATGGGTCATATACCATGCCCCTCAGACTTTTGCTTGACTGGGGGTTTGGTTGCTTTTGTGGTAAGCCTATTCTTTCAAAAAATTGCGTAGATTTTTAAAAAAAGTGAACATGTGGTCTGAGGTGTTTAATAATTAGGCACATTTGATACATTAAAAAGTAAACAAAGCTTTGAAGGAACTTGCTTTTTAGCATCTGTATCAAATATCTACACAAATGTAGATTTTGTTTGGCAGAAAACCAGAAAAAAAAAAAAACCAGTTTACAACAGGAAACTTCTGACTTCACTAGAAAAATGTTCGTGACTCTTCACACTCACCTCTCATAGTTCCAGAGCAGCTAAATTAAATACTTCATATTCCTATTCTCTCCGGTGGTGTTCTGGAAATACACAGTTCACCAAAAGGTGTGGGGAAAGAATCTGGGCTGATCTCAAGTCATGCAGAAGACTAGACATTCACAAAAATCCAACCCGAAACTAAATAAAAGGATGTAGAAAGTGGTGGGTTTTCGGATGTCAGCCAAAGAAAGCAACCCAGAATGGCTACGTCTCATTACAAGGAAATACTTTTGAGTAATTCCAGTGTTTAAATAAAAACATTCAAATTAATCAATGAACAAGATCCGTGGACCTGGCGTCAAGGGAAATCTTTATATTTACTTGACAACATTCAAGAAACACTGCAGTTTTTCCTGCAGAAGAAGGGTTCCATCTTGATAGCCAGCAGATTTCAAGAGCTCTGTCAAGTGACATGCACAAAAGAGTATGTAAGAGCCAACCAATGGATGCAGGTGATTGTGAGTGAAGATTCTACAATATCCAATATGACTTCAGGCAAGAATTGTTCAATTCCCTCCACTGGTGTTCCACAGAATCAGATTCAGGTCTTGTCTTCACGGCTCAAAGGAGTTGCATTTTTTATCTTGCTGTAGCTAACCTTGTGAAGCCAAGGCACTTTAGCTTTATAGCAAGGTAAACTAGTGACCTCAGAACAAGTCCCCTGCAGGGGGTGAGGGGTGACCTCACCTAATTTACCTTACTGTAAATCCTTGTCTTTAATGTGTTAGTTACCTTATGGGGAAAAAAATATATCCCTTTTAGCAGTGAAGACTATACCATAAAATAAAGGGACAAACTTTACCAGTATGAGTCAACTGATTAATTTCTTATGTGTTAGGTTTTGTGCAATTTCTGGCATCTCCCACGCTAGCATGGGAGGACAAAGACAATATACATCCATGTAACCAAAGTAATTTGTTTATGGATCATATTTTATTCTCTATTTGTCTAATGCACCCTATTCCTGTGGCATTAGACATCTTCCCTCACTCAGGCCCTGCTATCAGCCTGTGTATTTGTCCCTTTCAACTGAGTGCTGAGAGCCACTACAGCTGGCACAGAACAGCAGTCAGGAGTGAAAGAAGAAAACGCCTCTCTAGGGCAGCATTCAGAAAAAGAAAGAAAGCAAAGGAAGCTTTTCTATCTACGCAGGAAGGAGCTCTCCTGAGATACATAGACACAAATGTGAAGATATGAGTGGTGAGAAGATGCCTGATCTTCCAGTTAGTCAGGGTGCAGGTGACCTGGCAGCAACTGCAGCATCCATATCTCCATCTCAAATGCATGTAACCGTGCACATTCCTGAAGAAAAGTGTAGATCAGAGAAGAGTGTGGCGGAGGCGCAAGAAACAGCTGCTGCTGAGTTTAGTTCCTTAAGGCTAGATGATCCAGGACTGTGGACCCACTTGAGCAGTAGCCTGAGGGACTTCCTTGTACTGCATGGGCCAGAGCAAGTGGAAAACTTCATGTTCCCCAAAGACAATTAAAATAGAAGTTTCCATCCAACACATTACTGGTGTGAAATCCCCAATGGTGACAAAGTGGAGAGGCCATGGCTTATGTACTCAAAACCCCAGAATGCTGCATGCTGTTTTTGTTGCAAACTCTTCCAGTCTAATGTTCCAGACACATTGGGTTCTACAGGAACAAAGGACTGCAAAAATCTGGCTAGAAATCTGGCATGCCATGAGAAGGCAGCAAAACACCAGAGAGCATTCCATAGGTGGAAAGAGCTTGAGATGAGACTAAGGTTAAAGGCCACCATAGATGATCAGCATCAAGAGAAGATTGCATCAGAGTCTCTTTACTGTCAAAATGTTCTGAAAAGGCTCATTGCCATTGTGAGAATGCTTGCTACCAAAACTTTGCACTGCATGGCACTTCAGATCAGCTGTATGTGTCAAACAATGAAAACTTCCTTAAAATCATGGAGCTGATGGCTGAGTTTGATGCAGTACTCCAGGAGCATCTAAGAAGAGTCACCACCCAAGAAATGTACACACACCACTACCTTGGAAAAACAATTCAAAATGAGATCATACAGTTACTGGCAACAAAAGTCAAACAGAAGATTGTGGCAGATCTGAAGTCAGCAAGATACTACTGTGTTATTCTGGACTGCACACCTGACATCAGTCACACGGAACAAAATGACTTTAATGGTGCATTTTATAACAGAACCTAGTGAAAATATCCCTGCAATGGTGACTGTCACAGAGCATTTTCTAGAATTTATTGACATTGATGATACTACAGGAGCTGGTATGACAAATGTGCTTCTTAAAAAGCTGGAAGATACAGGAATTATGATAGCTAACATGAGAGGTCAGGGCTATGATAATCGTACCAACATGAGAGGAAAGAACAGAGGAGTGCAGACATGGATCCGAGTGTTAAACCCTCGAGCTTTTTTTGTCCCATGCAATTCTCATTCATTGAACTTGGTGGTCAGTGATGCAGCATCAGCTTTGAGTGAGGCTGCTGAATTTTTTAATGTAATTCAAAGCATCTATGTATTTTTCTCCGCATCAACTCATTGATGGCAAATTTTGAAGCAACATCTGGGAACATCCTCTTTGACACTGAAACCACAGAGTGCCACATGATGGGAAAGTTGAGTGGAGGCAAATTGGGAAGATGGATGATGCCATAGTTGCCATTATGGAGGATAATGCTATGACAGGAACTGTTTGTGGGAGAACAGCGGCAGAGGGAAATGGAATCACCAGAAACATACATATCTTCAAATTTCTGTGTGGCATGACATTAGTGTTGTGGCATGACATACTGTCTGAAATAAATGTTGTAAGCAAGAGACTCCACGGTGTTGACCTTGATATATCTGGAGCAATGGAACAACTGGACAAAGCAAAGTCATACCTACAGTCCTACCGGTCAGATGAGGGATTTCAAAACGTCCTGAAGAGTGCACAGAAGCTGGCAGAGGAACTTCACACTGAAGCTATTTTCCCACCCATTCAAGAATACAAGAGTCACCAAAGAAGACGACATTTTGATTACGAGGCACGGGCTAATCCCATAAGAGACCCCAAACAACAATTCAAAATTGAATTCTTTAACCAGGTGCTAGATTGTGCTATACAGTCAGTTGAAGAACGTTTCATGCAGCTCAAGGAACACAGCAGTATATTTGGGATGTTGTATGATATTCCGAAACTCCTCACTGTACCTGAAGACCTACACCAGCAATGCGGGGCACTAGAAACAGTGTTGACACATGATGTCATGCGTGATATTGATGCGAGTGATTTAGGTGATGAACTGAAAGCCCTTCCAAGATACATTTCAGCAGGATGAACTCCAAAGGCTGTTCTGGAATATATGTGCACAAATAAGATGACCACCCTCTTTCCAAATGCTTTTACTGCTCTTAGCACACTTCTAAACACTTCCTGTAACAGTTGCCAGTGGAGAACACAGCTTCTCCAAGCTGAAGTTAATAAAAACACATCTATTTTCCACAATGACACAGGCGAGGCTGGTTGGCCTTGTAAGCAACCATCTCAGTAGAGCATGAGCTGACCCAGACTGTGGACCTTCAGGAAGCAATTCAAATCTTTGCAACCAAGGCGGCACAGAAAGGACCACTTTGATTATTCAAACAGATAAAAATGTCAGTGTTTACTATGCAGACAAGAAAAGTTACATTTGCTGTTCAGGCATTTGAAAGTTAAGTATTACTTAAAATCTTTGAACAAAGCATTTTAAGCATTTTAAGTTGATACCCCTTTATTGGGGTAGGTAGCAGAGCAGTACCATGAGAGGAGTAAAACAGGAAGAAGGTAGAATTGAGACCTTTCAAAGTTTTGGCCCAAGCAAGGGGGCTATGGGGGCGTCATTTGAGCGCCTCGCCTCAGGTGCCAAAATGTTGTGGGCTGGCCCGGTCCACCGGGAAGCTGACACCATGTTAATTTTTGCAGTGTCTCCCTGCCTCCCATTGTGATAGTTAAGTGTCTGTCTCCCCCACTCAGTAGTTTGATGGCTTTGTTTACCTTTTCTGTAAATGTATTTCTATTGCCTCCTTGCTCAATTTATATTCTATATCACCCATACATACACCACACGGTAATATTAATTATGAGCATGTTACCAATTTGCATATTATACCTTACAGGAAACCTTTTAGATATAGATTATGACACTATCAAGTTGGGTTACACTGAGCTCATCAGGAGAGTTGAGGCTCATTGCTAGATACCACGGAGCCCTTTGCCTTATGGCATTGGGGTGCTCTTATGGTTCCCAGGGAAGTGTTCCTATTTGGATACAAGGTGTTTCATATAATTAAAGTACATTACACAATAGATATTAAAATTACATTTCACTTTAGCCAAGGTAGAATGTATAATGTATTAATGGTATCATATGTGAACTACTTGTTTTAAATCAATGCCTGGGAAAAATAGCTTCCCCTCCCCCAGCCAACTGATATTGAAAGATGACTTGACAAAGTATTAGGAGATATGAGGGGAATTTTTTGAAATAAAAACCAATTTACATAAGGGACAAATATAAATTAATGCTCATAGTTGCACAAGAGTATTGTACAGTCTAGACACCTATATTTTTTCTTCTGTTTCCTGTATCCTGTTTCTTTCCTTGGCAATTTCAACTGATCCCTGTGTATGGTCTCCATTGTGTTAAGAATAAAACCGTGAAAACTTTAAACTTTTGGAAGAGTGTATGGTTATATAAAGTCTCAATAAATGTTTGTTGTTGTTTTTTAAATCTATCCCAAAAGCACAATAATTGAGCCTGCAACCTTGACATTCTGAATCACAATTCAATATCTAGGATCCTCTAACCTCAGTTCATAGCAACTACAATGCTAAGCATTAGAACCCTGCTCTATTGTTATGTCAGCAGAGCGATGGAAGTGGACAAGGATTCTCCCAATTTTAATAATGCTTCCAGATGAAGTTTAAGTGACAGTAGAACACTATATTAAAAAAAGAACAAACGGGACACAAAAGAATTTATTCAGTGCGGTGTTGGAGTTCTCGTAACTACTCAAACTGAGCTGTCCTAGTGATTGCCTCAGATACACTTGCTCGCAAGGCAGCTCCTACTCTGAGGAACTGATCTCTGACTCTCATTCACCATGAGATTCTAACACAGAAATCAGCAATACAAGAGAGATATTTATCTGTCTTATCAAACTGTAGGAATGCTCGGTGCCAGTGAGCTTAGACATGTACCCTTACTCATGCCGAGTAAAGCCTCCTCACTACACCAACAGTCCCATTGATTTCAACATGCTCAACATCAGTGAGAGCATCAGAATGTGACCCCTGCTGATTATGACAAAAGCTCACCACAGGCAAATCATAAATGTGCTCTGTATTTGTGTCTAAATGTACAATCTTATTTTTTAGTTATTGAACAAAGGTGCAGATTCACAATATGAGACACCAAGGAGGATGGCAGAATATGGCAATTTCTAGCTTTCCTAAAAAAAATAAAAAGGAAACTACTGGCAGAGTATGTTCACATTCAATATAAGCAAGGGGGAAAGAATCTGGCCCCATATGTCTGCCATCATATATATATTTACTTATGGATGTCACAGCTCTTTTAAACACTTACTCATGGTCTGAGTGGACAGTGACTTCAGTTCTAACATCAGTTGCCAGCACTGTAAACGTTAGTCAAGAGCTACTACCATACATCTCTGACTAATCTAGCAAGGTGACTGGGAGACCAACCAGATCTCCTACACAGCAGTACAAAAGTACTATTAGCCGACTGTTCTAACAACATCCCTTATTATTTGAGTAGCATCATGTTCTCATTCTGAGTGAGGCTTGTCCTTCCCCTCTCGACACTTTTGTTCTTCCTGAGACTACAGCAATATTCCTAATAGTACAAGTATAAATATATGTAATTTGGAGGCCCTATTCTCTCAAAGAGAGAAGGTACATCTCTTGTAAACTGTACTTTTAAAGTAATTGTTATGTGAAGGAAGATTGTGAGAAAGCAACAGTGCATGACATCACATTCTTCTTTTGATAACATCTCTGGGTCCGTGCACTTTCTGATCACGTAATAATTAAAAGGAGTTCAATAGGTTCACAAGCAAGCCCAAACAAGCAGGAAGCAATTACACCTCATGACCACTGCCCTATAAACCATAGGAAGAGGAATATTATGTGCTCTGAACCTTTTACCCAGACTGATTTGTTGGAGGGTAGAAAGAAACAAAACTGTTCCTGAACAACCTTTCAGCTTGTCCTCAAGCACTGTTAACAATAGATTCAGTTAACTTCACTCTTAAAAGGAGAAGGCTGATCTGATCTGCCACAAGAACAGAGCTCATATAATTTCCCTCCTTTAATCAAAGGTTGTGTGATGAAATCTGATTGGTAAATACATTTTTACAGTATAACTAAATCCCAATGTAGACGTTCCATTCAGCTACTTTTCTTAACCATGCCGATTCTGACATCCAAGCAGCAAAATGGTATCTCATATTCTTTGTACCTTATTAATCCACTGTGTTATACTCAAGTTTGTTCTGTTTTCCTGACTCTGGTACCCATCTGAGACAATCTTGACATTCTTTTGGGATTGTCAACAATACTTTGCCTATGCTCAGTGACTGTGTTTTTACAACTTTGCACCCCAATTCTTCTTCTCTATCACTTACTAAATAACAGTATCACTATTGAAGTCAGTGAGAGTTTTACCACCGATTTCAATGGAGCTAAGATTTCACCCTTTGAGTGCAACATCTGGGCAAACCTAAGTAGATATCCCACAAAATGGGATGAGGAGGATGTCCAGAGCCATTGAAGGATCAGCATCTCTGAAAACCAGGACATTTAGGGACTGATAATCATTCTATTAACTTCAGTGAACACTATCTGATACAGGTTCTTAGACTTCACTCATTACTGCAAGTGACTGAGGCTTCCAGTAGTGCTCCCAAAAACTTCAACTGGAATTGGATCGAGCTTTTATTTAGGTGTCTAAGTTTAGGTACAGACATCTGAAAATTTTGGCCAGAATATTTTGAGCTTTACTGGGACAGCTAGTTAGACCTTCCTTCCACCACACAAGAGAGATTTCTGAATCTACAGGAACAAAGCAACAAAAATTATTAAAATTTAGAATATTTAAAACTTAAAACCACCACCTAAGACTTTTTTTCCATTTTAATCTATGGAGTAAGATGCAAAAAATTCCCTTATAATTAGCAAAATGCATCGGATTTCATTTTTTGCATAATAATTACACAGAAGCTGACCTAAAACTTGGCTTGTGACATAGGGCCATCTCACTAAGGGCTGACTCAAGTTGAGCACCGACTCATGGTCATGCCCATGTTGGCTCAGCCATGCCAGTGTAGCCTTATAAGTAGAGGACAGGAGTTCTAGACAAATACTGTACAGCTCTTACAAAACAAACATCTGGGTTAAATTTAAGAAGGTACCTGAAGTGGAGTTTCTCACTCTTCCTGTCTTGCAGGGGATACTCCTCTATGACATCTTGAATCAAAGGTGACTGCTGCCTATGTGTTCTGGAGAATGGCAGGGTTCCCATATGGCTAAACATATCACAAGATCTAATGGGAACGGCCCCCTTTTTCTTCCTTGGGAGAGTGCCATGGATAGAAACATCTTGATAGGAGTCGAAGCGATGCTCAGCCAGAGGAGGTTTGCTGCTCAAAAGATCCATAGAAGAAGCCAGTGAGAACTGATGGTTCACCTGCATGTTTCTGGGGAGACTTGCAAGTTTTCCAGCAGCTATCATTCTCAGCTCTGAAAAATAAAAATTGCCCACAGCGTTCATTACTCACAAGTGCGGCCGTTTTAAATGAAATTAAATAACAGTTGTCTTTAGCAGTTGTCTTTATTGACATCACACTTCTTGTATTAGAAGGCAGACAATATATGCTTTTCAAATATACACTAAATTATAACCTAATCTCATAGGTCCCAATCCTGCAGATTATTATACAAATGTGCTTAACCTTTATGCATGTGAATAGCCCCATTAAAATAAGTGACTTAAGCACATCTGCAAGCGTTTGCAGGATCTGGGCCATAATCTGCTATTACTTACAAGGTTTATCTTCTTATCTGTTGTTTTACCCCGAGTTCTTAGAAACCATTCCATTTGAAAGGTCAAACATCAGTCTGGAATCATTAACTGAAACTAAATTGTCAGGAAAAAAACCCAACAATGTACAGACCAAGGCTCAGTTTAAAAGATTGCAAGTCTAAACTCAGTAGTGGGCACTACAGACCTGGTTAAGTAATAAGCATACTAGAGAACTGGGGCAAATATTTTTAATAGCTTGTAAGCCAAAGGATTTTATCCAAAAGATAAGGACAATAGATTACTGGAATTCTTTTCTGTAGGATACACAGGCCAACTGAGTCAAATTCGCTGCTGGTATAAGGGGGATGCACACTTTACATGAGAGGTGAATTTGGTCAATTGTACCCTGGCCTACAACAGAGAGGCGTCTCTGAAATACCTCTGCAAACATGAACAAAATCACAGCACTTGGTGTAAATTCACAGGGTCAGATTCTGGCCCCCTGATATGGCTGCTTTCTGCCACTCCACAAATATAAAGTAGCATTAAGTGACTATCAAGGGATGCCTCTGGGTTAGGGGAATCCACAGGTCCAGTAGTGACGGCTACACTGGCTCCCACTCCATCCACTTCCAGCTCCAACACTAGAACATTGTCAGAGTGCTGGGGGGGTCTTTGAGGGTTATTGTAGCCAGGCATAATTTGGAGCAACACTGAAGCTGATCTCAGTTATGTCAAGGTTCAGCTCATAAAACTACCTTTACGCCCTCCCCCCCACATTAGCTGCACCACAAAGGCCTCTTATGCTGCTGAGAATCTAGCCATGGCCTCCACAAATGTGTTGGCGACTTGACAAAAACTCCCTCACACTTTTTTTTTTTTAAATAAACTATCTGTAATTAGAGCAAGGTATTTATGGTAAGGCCTTGATGACATCACTTATAATGTAAAAGTGAAAAGTTCCATGTGCAGAGGCTCTGTAGAATTGCCCTTGCATGTGGTGTAATGTTTATGGGAAATTGGGCTCTTGTAGCTGTAGTCAACTAAAATGGATTTAATTATTATTATTATTTAAAAAAAAAAGTTTCAAGAGGTCTTTCTGAAAGATTATATGTGGTCCCTTGATGTGACCCCTTAATCTCAGACCCTCCTATTGTTTATACCTTCATTCGGAATGTGGTTTGGGGAAGTCATTTCTACTTGGTGGCATCAAAAATATTGCATGTTCATTCAAAATTTAACTGTGTTGTACAGGCTGCTTTGCATTTGTGATTACCCATGCCAACATAATTGATTCATAGGTAGATCCAAAACAGAAAATGCCTGATATAGATCCAGGGCCAGATTCCCAGCTGGTATAACTCCATTGTCCCATATACTAAACATAATATTGAGGCATAAAAGTTAACTATTCCTAATCAAAGTCAAGAAATTAAAAAAGTGAAGGTTCTCAAAACTCACACTAAGATTGAGGCTGGGACCTTAATGAGTTAGGCACTCAAACCCCATATTTACAGGAGTTTGGAAGTTCCAGCCTAACTTGCCCATAATGAGCCAATTTTTAGAATTGGCTCTGATTTTGTACCTAATGATGGTACTTACCATCTTCATAAAAAATCTTGAGACTGATTAGTGCAAAAGTATTATTATATTATAATAAATGTTCTTTCCTCACTCTCTAACTCAAACATATGAGGGATTTTCCTCAAACTTGCTAGTAAATTCATCTCTGGGCTGAGACAAAGCATATGAAGTTTTAGCCTCAAAAGTTACAAGCATGCAAAAACAAGTGGATATAAAAGAAGTTGCAATATAACTTCAGCTATAGTTTTGGCTACCAACAAAATCTGTGATATACACACACACAATAACCATAGACTTCAGACTACTTTCTATGTAGCAATATCTAGAGAAAGAGGACCACCCACTTCCACCTGATATTGATTTCTAAAATAACAATCTGACAAACTTTCAGTGAAACAAGAAAGGCTCATCAGGTTTACTTTTCCAGGTATTAAACCACAAATTTGCTACTGCACATTTTAAAGCACCTCCACCCCCCACATCAGCTATACTAGGGTTTCTCAAACTGGGGGTCAGGACCCCTCGGGGGTCATGAGGTTCTTACATGAGGGGTCACGAGCTGTCAGCCTTTACCCCAAACTCCGCTTTGCCTCCAGCATTTATAATGGTGTTATAAATTAAAAACACTTTTTTATATATTTAAGGGGGGGGTCGCACTCAGAGGCTTGCTATGTGAAAGGGGTCACCAGTACAAAAGTTTGAGAACCACTGAGCTATACCATAAGCCCAGTTTTCAGATGCATACACATTGATGGGATATACAAATCCAGCATTTAGATATTTAAATTCACACTTAGATATACAAAATGAGAATTTAAGTGCTGTTTTGAGACCTCACATGAGACACATGAACATCCTGCTTCCACATTTGATAAATGATCTCCCCACTTGCAAAATATATATAACTATACTTTAATTTTAATACATAAAAAGTTGATTACAGTATTTCCCCCCCTCAAAATAGGTCTACTCAATTTGTCTATAATCATGCCTGCTAACATCCTCACCAAGGGTCAGAAGTAGGACTTGCTAGTCCTTGATGGACTCCTAAAAGCAAGTCAAGATTCAGCAACATAAATAAAACAGGACAACCCAGTAATGCAAATAACCAAATTATCTGCCAAATTTTCCGTTTACTGAATGTCAAAGCTCCAAAGAATGAGCCCCTTTTCAGCTGGAGATCCTGGAATGTTTCAGCTGTTTCAGTGTATGAGCCAAGCAGGAATGCTTGAATTTACTGTAGATGCAATCCTAGAAAACTGCACTCATTATTAGAAAACACTCTGCCTGCCAAAACAGCTTCAGTCAACAGCTGACACAATGGGTCATCATACTAGATGGTTTCTGAACAAAAGGGACTGGAATCCCAGTTCTGGACACTGCTGCTTGCTAACATGCAGTCACACTAGAGTAAAAGCCTGGGAAATGGTATAGTTTGCGTCTATTTAGGGCAGAACAAAAACTGATTCAGTCTCCTATAATGCTAAATCTAGGGTAGGAATTTTGCATTTTCATCTATAGTACAATATTTCTGTCTCCCTTAATTCCTCCTAGCCCCATAAGCAGAATAAAGACAGCTTTTGACCATCTGTGAAGCAAGTTGGCCTTAGTCAGCTACAGAAGAATCAAGACTCCAGATCCAGATCTCGGCTAATAGACAAGATGTTTTCCAGATTCCATTCATGGATTCTGAAGGGACCCATCCACCCTTTTATTACCTTGTAAACAGAGAAAGCACAGACCAAGAGGTCTTTAAGTGACCATGTACATTAATGAATGTGGATACATTGGGAAATTTTGTAGGGGGATTGGAAACAGGATGAAGGAATCTGTCTGCTGGGCAAAACCAAACAATACTGCATTCCAAAACAGAAAGATTCTATTCACCTCATTGCTCAGATACCAACTTAATATATGCCCTATAAATACTTAAGATGGAGTATTCAAAAAGCTATCTTGACTCTGATTTAAGAATAAAAATGTCAACATTATGGTTCAATCTGCCTTCCTGAAGCAGACACCCACAGAAGGCTACTTCACAGAGTAAGTGGTCCTTTTGGAGAAGGAACAATAAAATAAAACTAATGGTGAAAACTGTAACTACAGTCTGGCCAGGAGAAAACCTCTCATTTGGCCACAGAAATTAGATTCACTCCTGTCTGCCCCTTTTGTATTTGTGAAATCCCTATTTACAGCCTGATTCAAATCCCATGAAGTCAATGGGAGTCTTTCCACTTATTTCAAAGGACTCTGGATCAGGGTCTTAAACTGTCTCTTTTCAAAATGCTAAGTGATTAGTGCATTGTTAAATATTTATGAAAACTGATTCATATCACACTCTAGTTCTGCTCCAAAGCTCATCATACAGAAAGATGCCCATTGATTTCAGCGGGGGGTTTGTATCAGGCTCTTTGGATATATGTCTGTCTTGGTTTGGTTGTACCATCACTGATACTAACCTCCTTCCTCTGCCCCGTCTCTCACTGCTCTCTCTAGTAATGGAGCTAAGAGGGATGGAGCAGAGTAATATGTGCATATCCAATTCAAGTAAACAAACTATTCTGAGACATTTAAAGGGACACAGTCAATTTAAAAACACTCACCCTGTTTGAAAACATTTTACTTACAGTACTATTATTACAAGTAATCCCTAAGAATATTGTAATTGAAAGAGATTACAGAAAAATATATATTTTTCAGTTTGTTTACTTTGCACATTTTCAAGCACTTTGTGTATAGTCCCTTTCACCATTTTCAATGTATAGTCAGCAAAGCCCTGATCCTGAAATTGAATTGGCAGAGTCAATGGCAGGATCAAGGCCTTCAGTTTTCCCTATTGCTGGTGTGGGTGGTTTTTCATATCAAGAGGGAAGAACCACACATTTTAAAAAAAAATGTGATTGAAAAAACCACAGAAGTTGGCAGGTGGTTTGGATAGATGTAGTAGCTGAAAACTATTTTGAACTAAAAAAAAAAAGGATAGATGTCATGTTGATTTTCTCCCTATCAGGGAATACACATTTTTCTGCATTACTGTAAAGTAGCCAATAAAATAGTTAAAAATCAAACAACTATTATTGTACCAACAGGTGCTTGCATAAAATGATCTGGGATTAAAAAAATCCTGCATAACACCAAGCCTTTGATACAGGTATTATAAAATTCATTGGTACTCTAGCCTCCATGGCAAACTGGCCTGAAGACTTTGAAAAGAATACAAAGGTTCAGGGAATCCATAACCTGATATGATAAAGGGGGTGAGTGTGGGAGAGCACAAGCAAGAGTTCAAAGGATCTAAACCTCTATCAGTAACAAGCCAGAGTCTGCCAAGCATCAAACACATGAGATTACAGACAGACTAGAGCTTTGAAACAGCTCCTGAAAAGAGGTCAAATGTACTCACAATTTAAAAAAAAAAAAAAAAAAAAAGTTGATTAATCCTTATCCTATATTATGATAAGCTCACAACCTATTTGAACAGTTTTTTATAACCATTATTCTGAGTCAGTGGAAAGCATATAAACCAGGATGACTTGGGTTTACTCAATATCAGTTTCAAATTAAAATAAAACTGTAGCCATCTTATATTTCATACTAGATTTTTAACTCGCTATTGAGAAAAGTTTAACTGAACAAATCCCCCACTGTGTGTAAAAAACATTTCAGATCAGTCTTTTTTATCACATCATTTCATTAGATTTATAACTGGCCACAAACTAAATTTTGTTTTTTTTTAAATAAATGAATGTATGCATAAATATTTCTAATATTTCAATTTTAAGTGTTCTTTGGGATTGTTAGTCATTTAAATTGTAATATGATCAAGATAGTTTTAAATCAAAATCTTCAAAATTTAAAATGCATTTTGTCAAGCAGAAAACCTCTACTAAATCATAATGAACGTTTCTGTGATGAACATTTTAAAAAAATTCTCAGCCAAATTCTGAGATCCTTATTCAGCTCATTCTGAAAGATTCTGAAAATCTGACCATCTCTCAGAAGATGCTGAGTGCCCTCAAATCCAATAAAGTCAAGCCTTTAATTTGTACAAAGTCCTTAACCAGGAAAAATTCCCACTGATTTCCATTTCCCTAAATCAGGAGACTTGGTTTTTTCCCCCAGCTCTGCCATGACATGTTCTTATTTGTCTTGGACATGTCACTTCACCAGTTTCTCAGTTTCCCAATCTATACAATGCCTTGAGATCTATGAATTAAGAAAGAAAGCTATATAAAAAAAGCTAAGCATTAACTATTCATATCACTAGGACTCAGTAAAAACTGAGTAAGTATCTCATCATTTGGACCTTTCATCATACTATACAATTCCCTGAAAATGTTGCATACCCCTGTTAAGGTAATATGAAATTAGACCCACACAGTGCAACTGCTCATTATTGGCTGATCTGCCATTCAAAATCAAACACCCTTGACTAGGGATATATATATATATATATATATATATATGGATCCTCCTTCTCTCCATTCCTGAAGATGAAATAGTGGTCAAATCAGAGTATTTTTCAGCTAACTCTTTAAATGAAAATCACTGTTTCCCAGGGGTGCTGGAACAATTTGCATAGTGGGGGTACTCAGAGTCATTGAACCAAACTGTTACTCCTGGGGGAATTCTGTGCCACTGCATGTGTGCAGAATTCATGTCCCCTGCAGATTTCTTTGCTTTCCCACAGAAAAATGACTTTCTGACAGCAAAGGGAATCTGCAAGAGCAGTCATGCACTACTCCCTAGCAGAGCAGGTACATCGTTTCAGGCACCTGGAGCAGCCAGTGAAGAGGTAAATCACCACAAGGCTGGGGACACTCAGGAGCCAGTGGCTCCTATCCTGAGCCAGGATCAGCTGCTAGTCATGGCTGGGCTGAAGGCAGGACAGGACAGGGCTTCCTCTTCCCCTGCAAGGAGTGTCTGGGGCTGTGTCAAATCCACCCCCAGAAACCTCCCCTAGCTTCAGGAAGCTCAGTATCCTCCCCTGCTTCCTGTCCTCATTTCTCCTCTGTTGTGCCGGGGAGGGTTCACTGTACAGGGAGCTGCTCCTCTTTCCACCCAACCCCCATGCATATGGACCTCCCACCATACCCAGACACCCCTGACAAGTTTCACTGGGTACTTCCAGAATCTCAACCCCTGCTTCTGAAGCCCCCTGCACCCAAACCCCCTGCCTCTGGACCTCCACCCCTGCACTCAGACCACCCCCCACTGAGCTCCCTGCACTCAAACCCCCACCCTGAAGAGCACAACCCCAAGCCCCCACATCCAGACCCTCAATGAGCTCCACCCAGATCCCCACCCCAAACCCCATTCCCCCCACTGAGACCCCCAGACTCAGACCCCCCCGCTGAGCCCCAACCACCTTCACCTGGAAGCCCCTGCAGAGTCCCATTACCCTTACACCTTGAAACCCCCCACAACAAGATTCTGTGCATCCAGATCCCCCTACACACATCCCAGACCCCCCCAGAGCTGCCTGCACCCAGATCATCCTACACAGAATCCTCTCACCCACACCTAGATCCCCCCACACTTGGCTCCTGTTTGGTTGAGCCTGCCTGCCTCACACCCTAGTGCACCTGGTGCGGAGAGGCAGGTCCCAGGATTTTTCTGGGACAGGTCCAGGCCTTGTGCTGTGTCAGGGTCAGGTCCAGTCTCACCACTGAGTCTGTGTCCTGGGTGGGGAGGGGGCTGCAGGGTGATCCCCCACCTTCAGCAAGCCAGTGGCCTGTGCTCCCCACTGCCATGCTGGAGCCTCTGCATGTATTTATTGACAAATAAAACTTGCAGAATTTTAAAATATTGTGCATATAATTTTTAGGCACAGAAAGCATCAGGAGTAAACTATAAACTCTGTAGATGATGGAGACCACTTTAAGCCAGGGGGTGTGCCAGGCCAGCACCCCTAGTTCCCCCACCTATGCTGTTTCCCCTCTGTGCAGACAGAGACAGACAAACTGACAAGACCACCTCTGTTTTTGGCATGTTATCATGCTGTTCTAGTCCCACCATTTCTCCGAGTTACCAGGCACATCCACATGAACTATTTCAGAGTTCTTTCCAATAGTAAACATACAACTCGTCTATCTTGTACTACTAATGGATTTATGTAAAAAACGGTAACAGAAGATTAGGACAAGCAGCAGCATCTTAGTATGTGCTCCTCAAACAAAGCAAAATTATGTAATCAATAACAGATCTCATCATTTGTGACTTGACACTCAACATTGTATCTTTCCTTTGGCTGCTGTGTGGAACACGAGCCTGAACGCACCAGCTGCTTTTGACTTTTAAAATAATAGTCATCATTTACCTATCTTTGTGTACTGAAGCAGTTTCCACAGAGCCCATCTCTAAACTCCGAAATCTCTACACACTGCAAAGCTCTAAACGCCTAAAATCGAGGCCAGATTTAGTTCAGAGCTACCAAATAGTTTAGATGAGTCAGATGTGAGCTCTTCTCTTTTCTCCCCTCCCCCTGGGAGACAAATACAACCAGCTATTCATTCGTCATCCAAGAAAAAGAACAATGTTGTCAACACAGTTACATGGCAGGCTACTTCTCTTTCTTTGCTAGCTTTCGAAGAGATTAGTTGAAAAGTTTGTCTCCTCGAAATGTTCTACCTCCAGCTGAGCCCCATTCAATTAATTTCCAAAGCAGCTGAGCCCCCTTTGATGCAGTAATCAGGGTAACACATTGTAAACAAGGACCACCACATCAAACTATTAGAACAAATACATGTTATTTTTACACACACATACAAACCCAGCATATTTTTAACAAAGCGCACTGATCATCTGTATATACAAGTGCAAACGCCAGCTCCGTCTGTCCAAAGTAAATTAGTTGGGATATTTATGGGCAAATTCCAGTGCATCACTATTACCATGGTAACACTTTTCATTTAGTTAATGGCTGTTCATTATATAGACCAAAGATCTCCACATTAAAGTCTCCTAAAAGCACCCCGGTCGAATCATTGTATCATTACAAGGATACCAAAATACAGAGAAAAACAGCGATGTAAAATCTTTAAAGGCTTCTGGTTCAGTGACTTGTCTCTTTGCATAAGCTGAAGTTAGACAAGTAATAGGAAGCCACTTACCTCTCTGAAGCGCCTCAAACACTTTCAGATCAGTGCAGCATATCCTTCATTTCGGAGCCAGATCGGTTCGGGAAGGCAGACAGACACTGGCAGCTCTTAGTCAGATCTCACAGCTAAACCAGAACCACGTCGATTGAAGAGAATTCTTCTAGTCTTTTGAAGTTCTAATTGAGCAGCCTAGAGCTCTGTATACTGCGTGCAACAGCTCAGCAGCTGCAGACACAGTTCTGAGAGACGCACAAGCCAGCACTCAAGCGGTGATTTACTGCTTTCCAGCCACACCCCTTGGTAGACTATTCAGGCTGAATCTCGCTGAACCCCCTACATAAATGCTAGTTACATGCGGTGACCTCCCGTTGCCCTTTTCCATGGATTTGAGAACTTTAACTTCTCCCTGTAAGATACCACTGAAGTGATGATTTATCACTTCCATGTACAACCTTTCATGGGCAATCCAGACGGCTACTGTCACTTCACTCCCAGATAATGTAATTATATTAGGAGCTATTATTGCTCACATCTAGTCATGGGTGCAACTAGTTTGCAGTGTAAAGTGTATTGACTGAGACAAAAGCCCACCTACCTGTAAATGGTCGTGACCAATTAAAACAGCAGGTGTTGGGTGCAATAAACAAACAGCTCTTTCCCTCAATGAATTAACAAGGGCTCATTTACAGTGAGAAAAGCAACATATGTAGAGATCAGGCTGCCCCAAGTAGACAGAAATGTTGTGTCCCTTCTCTCTATCGTGCCAATGCAATGCACTGCATGTGGACTGGTACATATACCCAGCTCATCCATCTCCTCTCTCAAGCTAGCATCGCTTTTACTTCTTGTTTATACTCAGATGTGTCCTCCTCATGCGAGGGAATTCCTTTGCACCTTGCACCATTCTCAGAGTTCACCTACCACCACATCTGCAACATCACCTGAAGCTACCACTATCTTAACTCTCACTCTGCTGCATCACTGATTTCATGCCTTGATCACTGCAGCCCCCTCCTGTTGTTCACTACCAGTGCTAGCCTGTTCATAACACAGCAACACGCCTTCCAGGGGCACCACGTAACTGTTCACAGTGGGGGAGGGCAGTGTAAAGGTTCTGGGAGGCACGTGACCACCTCACAGCGGTTTTCAAACTGTAGGGCATGCCACCCTAGGGGTGAGTGGTGACACCAGGTGGCTCAGACCAGCCCCATGTGGAGGGGTTCAGGGAGGGAGTGCCACCTCCACCCCTGACTCACTTCAGCAAGCCACCCAGCCTGTCTGAGTTTGGGGGGGTGCAACCAAAAATCTGGGGTGGAGGGTACATGAGCCCACATGCCTCCCACCCCAGGGATTGCCTGTGAATTGCCTTCTCACCTCTAGATGTAACATTCAGGCCAAGTGTGCCTGTCTCCTTTGTGACTTGTCGGAAATCCCCTGGAGCTTGAGGATGATTGTCTTCCATAAAATGATAGCCAGTTATCCCTGGTGGATCCGCAGGTGGCTAATGAAGCTTAGCTGATCCAGGGTCCACAGATTTTGTCACATTTGGGGCAGACATTTCCCAGTGGAAGGGGCTGATCCATAGAGAATAGCCACGTGCTAACTACACTCTGCTATCAGCATTAGCTCAAGTGTCTGTAGCCTTTGCTTAGGACCCAGAGGTCTTGGGTTCAAACCTGACTGTTGCTAATGTCATACTTACAGGGCTAGCTGCCCTTCTGGTCTCTGAGTACATGCCTTTGCCTTTCCCCTGATGAAATCATGCAATTCTCCCACTGTCAGACCAGGACCTAAACTACAGAACCCTGTGTATCAACCATGCTAACCAGCAGGTCTGACTGGATTCAGTACCTGTGGTTCTTCCCTTCAGGAGCTTATAAACTATGAAGACCCAAACTACTATTTATTTAGCCACAGAACAAAGCAAACAAGATAAAGGGGATTTTTATAACAAGGGGTCTGCATGCTTGCTTTTCTTACCTAAGGCCCTCGGCAGGTCTGTCAGGCCCCCAGACTCCTAACCTCTGGATCTCAATCTGTTCCCTTTTCTCTCTCTCTCGCTGGCCTTAAGGACCTCTCTCTAAATCCAGCCAAAAGCTTCTGTTCTCAGTTTCCTGCAGCTTCTTTGTCCTGCTCTCCAAAACCCACCAGCTGAGCTCAGCAGTGTGTCTGGGGGTGGAACCTGAAAGCCAATGGCTCTTTCACTGTCCCTTAAGTGTTGGTGGATAGACAACTCAGTGAAGTCATTATACTATTTTCCTGCCTATGTGCAAACAGCCTCTTCTTGAATTAACTTAATGTATTACATTAAACCCCTTATAACAACCAGGCAAGCATACAGAACATATAGTGTTCATAAATTATTACAGTCACCTTCAAATCTATCACTGACCTAACCAGAGGATTATTGCTTACATGCAGAGGTAGGTACATCAGCCCTCATCCTGAAAGATCTTTCTGGGACTGCTACTTTTTTCAAAGATATGCTCACATTCCATATTGGATCCCTTCACTTTTCCAATTCAATCTCTCTCTTTTTCTCCTTTGTTAGATGCTGATCCTTTGTGCTGTCTCCAGTTATCCAGAACAATCCAGAACCCCCTCCAAGATTTAGTCAGGGGTATATTGTAGAAGTCATGGACAGGTCATGGGCCATGAATTTTTGTTTGCTGCCTGTGATCTGTCCAGGACTTTTACTAAAAATACCCATGACTAAAACATAGCCTTAGCCATAATGTATAGGTGGTGAACGTGAAATCCCTGGATAGTGGATTTAATTTCTGCCAGGCACTCAGAATAACCTCTCTCTTGAAGCTTATTTTTATGCATTATCCTGAGTATTTATCTGTCTTCAATCAGACCTATCTAAAATTGGATGAAATGTTACATTTAAATCACTTCACAACAGAATGAAATCCAAAGTGAAACTTGTCAAGATAGTAATAAAACATGGACCTGAATCTGGAGCATAGATGGAGCCTATGCCCATCAAGAACCTTTAACTGAGAACAAGTGCTTTAGGGATGGGGAGATAAAGGAGGAGGCTGGGACTGAGTACTCTTCTGAAGAAAGAACAATAGCAGGACAACCTGAGAGCTGAGTGGAAGTCAGGAAAGGGGGCTTTGCTATGGGAGTGGGGAGTAGAATTCCTCCGGAGAAGAGGAGAGGGTCAGGAATATTTGTGATGGGAAAGGAGTAGCCAAGCCCCCCCAAGCTGGAAATAAGGGAAGATAGGGCACTGAATGGGTTACAGAAGAGTTAAGATCAGATCAGGTACCTGTGCTGAGAGATAGCACATAGGTGGGAATCACCTTCAGGACCTCAGTGCAGTTTATACCTCTGCACAGTGTTCTAAGAGCAGACTCAATTTCTGTCTGTAGGAGTTGTTGGTATTTGTTTGTTTGTTTTTTGTCAGCTCAGGCTGCTGAGGTTATTTTCAAACTGTAGTTTCATTTTCTCATTTTATGGTAAAATTTTCAAATAAATCCTAAAGAACAAAAATTAAAGAAGCTACCCCACAGACAAGCTATGGGGAACAAAGATCCTTCAGCAGAGGTTTCATTAAAGGGATCTAGTTTATTTCTCAAAATGAGTTAAATGTACCAAGTACAACACTTACCCTTCAGTCCCCTGGCCAATTGTGATAGCTTTACAAATCACATTTTCCTGTTTAAAACAACAACACTTCCCCTCCCCTTCCACTGTGGAAAACACAGACACAGAGAACAGGTAAAACTGTGAAACTGAGTATACACAGTGTTCTTTAAATGCACAAAGTAAATAGACTGGGGGGAAAAGCAATTTCTCTCTTGAGGTGTAGTTTGTAATAGGTAATAAAAGGGTATGGACAGTATCATTTTTTAAAAAATTGATGGTTTCCCTTTACATTTTAGCAGCATACAGTGTAGTGCTCCTAACCTGATCTAACACTCATCAAATCTAATCTTCAAAATGTAAACTGAGTGGCTCCAAAAGGCACTGGAAGGATCCCCTCCCCTTACTGCACAATAGGCCATATGCATTATGGAGAAATTCTCCTTCTGATAAAGCATCAGGTAGTGGTTGCTGCCAGAGGCAAGATACAAGAGTCGATGGAGCAGTGGTCTGATCTGGTACTGGAAAGAAATGTACGTGGCCTCTACCCTATATTCTATTAATACAATGCATAATATACAATAGCAGCAGCCAGAAGGTTTTGCTGCTAAGGGCCATATCTTTTCTGTCAGGCTTCTGCTAGTGTTGGATGAATAGCTTAAAAATCAAAATAAAGCAACTGCTATTTACTGGCCATACAACTGCCTTTATAAAAGAAGAAATTAGAGATGGACCTGAGTTGAGACACCTGATTCAGTCCTGCCCACCTTCCTCCTGAACTTTTGGTAAGTTCAGACCTTGGTCCAACTTTTGATCAGAACATCACAACCCAGGACCGCATCTCTAAAACAAGTGCGCTAGACTAAGGGTATGTCTACATTACGGGATTATTCTGATTTTACAGAAACCGGTTTTTTAAAACAGATTGTATAAAGTCGAGTGCACGCGGCCACACTAAGCACATTAATTCGGCGGTGTGCGTCCATGTACCGAGGCCAGCGTCGATTTCCTGAGCGTTGCAGTGTGGGTAGCTATCCCATAGTTCCCACAGTCTCCCCCGCCCATTGGAATGCTGGGTTGAGATCCCAGTGCCTGATGGGGCAAAAAACATTGCCGCTGGTGCTTCTGGGTACAGCCTCACCCCTCCCTCCGTGAAAGCAGCAGCAGCCAACCGTTTTGCGCCTTTTTTCCTGGGTGAACTGTGCAGACGCCATTCCACGGCAAGCATGGACCCTGCTGAGCTCAAGACAGCAATCATGGACGTTTTAAACACCTCGTGCAGTCAGTGCTGAACCGGGACCTGCAAAGCCAGGCAAGGAGGTGGCGGCGGCGGCTACGGCAGAGCAGTGACGAGAGTGATGAGGACATGGACACAGAATGCTGTCAAACTGCGGGCCCCTGCGCTTTGGAGATCCTGCTGGTAATGGGGCAGGTTCTAGCCATTGAATGCCGATTTTGGGAAACAAGCACAGACTGGTGGGACCGCATAGTGTCAGGGCCGCCCAGAGGATTCAGGGGGCCTGGGGCAAAGCAATTTTGGGGGCCCCTTCCATAAAAAAAAGTTGTAATACTATAGAATTCTATAATCTTGTGGGCAGTGGCATAGGCAGGTTCTAACATCAGGGGCAGCGAACACATAAAAAAAAGCGCCACTCAACATATCAAATTACTAATTACATCCACTCCCTCCCACTTCTTGCCCCCCTCAGAACCCCCAACATCCCCCCACTCCTTGTCCCGTAACTGCCCCCTCCTGGGACCCCTGTCCCTAACTGCTCCCCTAGGACACTATCTCCTAGCTGTCCCCTGACTGCCCTGACCCTTATCCACACCCCTGCCCCTAGACCAGGGGTCTCAAACTCAAATGACCCCGAGGGCCGCATGAGGACTAGTGCATTGGCCCGAGGGCCGCATCACTGACACGCCCCCTTGCTGCCCCTGGCCCCACCCCCAATCCACCCCTTCCATGAGGCCCCGCCCCTGCCCTGTCTCTTCTCCACCTCCTCCCCTAAGTGCGCGGCTCCCCGCTCCTCCCCCCTCCCTCCTGGAAAGTGCTAAGCGCCACCAACAGCTGTTTGGTGGCTTGGCGGCGGGGCACTTAGGCGGCGGGTCCCGGAACAGAAGGGGCCCCCCACCGCCGAAGACCGGGCTGCGCTTCGGCGGCGGCGGGTCCCTCTTTTCCCCACCCCGGCCGGTCCTGCTTCCCACCCCGGCCCCGGCCGGTCCCGCTTCCCTCCCCCACCCCCCGGCCCGGCCCCGGCGGGTCTCGCTTCCCTTCCCCACCCCCGGCCCGGCGGGTCTCGCTTCCCTTCCCCACCCCCGGCCCGGCCCGGCGGGTCTCGCTTCCCTTCCCCCCACCCCCGGCCCGGCCCGGCGGGTCTCGCTTCCCTCCCCCACCCCCCGGCCCGGCCCCGGTGGGTCTCGCTTCCCTTCCCCCCCACCCGGCCCGGCCCCGGCCCCGGCGGGTCCCGCTTCCCTTCCCCCCCCCCGGCCCCGGTGTGTCCCGCTTCCCTTCCCCCCCCCCCGGCCCGGCCCCGGCCCCGGCGGGTCCCGCTTCCCTCCCCCCGGCCCGGCCCCGGCGGGTCCCGCTTCCCTCCCCCCGGCCCGGCCCCGGCGGGTCCCGCTTCCCTCCCCCACCCCCCGGCCCGGCCCGGCGGGTCTCGCTTCCCTTCCCCCACCCCCCGGCCCGGCCCCGGCCCCGGCGGCTCCCGCTTCCCCCCCCGGCCCCGGCGGCTCCCGCTCCCCCCCCCCTTACCCGAGCGCGTCTCCGGCGAGGCCTGAGCTCCGTCCCGCTCAGAGCCGCGTGGTGAGGGGGCAGGGCTGTGAGCTCCACGCCGAGCGCAGCGCTCAGCCCAGAGCTCCCAGCCCCGCCCCCTCCCCACGCGGCTCGGAGCGGGGCGGGGCTCAGGCGCTCGGACGGAGACGCGCTCGGGTAAGGGGGGGGGGGAAAGCGGGAGCCGCTGGGGCCGGCTCAGGCGCTCGGACGGAGCTCCAGGAGAGGAGCGGAGGCGGGAGCCTCCGCTTTTCTCTTGGGGGCCCGGGGCAAATTGCCCCCTTTGCCCCCCCCTCTGGGCGGCCCTGGGGAGCTCCGCGGGCCGCAGGGAAGAGCTCCGCGGGCCGCATGTTTGAGACCCCTGCCCTAGACAGACTGCCAGGACTCCCACGCCCCATCAAACCCCTCCCTGCCCCCTGACAAGACCCCCAATATACACCGACACATCCCTTAATCCAAAGTGTGGGGGGGGGGCCGAGGGACCACGCACAGCTCCTGCCATTGAGGGTACATGGGTAGCTGCTTCTGCCCTAGCACCTGGATTTAATGTTTAGCCAGAAGCCTTTGCGAGCAGGCGGAGGGATACTGCTAGCAAAGGGAGCGTTTGATTTTAGAGTCTGATCCAAACAGACCTAGCAGAGAACACAACAATAGCTCTGCCTCTACCATCCCAGCACAGAGCCTATAAACAAGAGAGGCAGAGACGTGCTTAATACAGTGCATGGGGTGGAGAGGGAGCACAGACAAGGGACGGGGCATGGAGAAAAACCACAGACAGGGAGAGAAGAAGAAAGTGAGGCAGGAGGAGAAGCCAGGAGGCTGTGTCTCTGGAGGGAACGCCTGGGGGAGGGGCGTTCGGATGCAGCATGTTAATGAGACCCTTGCAAACACAAGGGAAAGAAGCAGGGAAGGGATTGCAGAGGACAAGCCGGGCTACTCACTGAGGCTATGGCTACACTTGCACTTCAAAGCGCTGCTGTGGCAGCAGCGCTTTGAAGCGCTAAGTGTAGTCAAAGCGCTGTCCGTACTCCACCTCCCTGTGGGGAATAACGTACAGCGCTGGGAGCCGCGCTCCCAGCGCTGGGGCTTTGACCACACTGGCGCTTTGCAGCGCCGCAATTTTCAGCGCTGGAGAGGGTGTGTTTTCACATCCTGCTGAAGCGCTGCAAATTTGCAAGTGTAGCCATGGCCTCAGTATCCCCTGTGGGGCCCTGGGCATTGGGTAGCAGGGCCCAGGAAATGAAAAATCTCTTAACCACACAGAATTGTTAACTGCTCCCAAATCCTTTGCCATGGCTGCAAGCTTAGAAGAGCTTAAGCTGTGAGATGCATGGCCTTCCTCAATACAAATCTCTTGTGCAGTGCCTCAAGCAGGTTTGCATTGTATGACCCAGATGAAAAGCCCAGCAGAGAAAGCTTGCAACTTTCCCAGCTCTTTCAGCAGCCTTCAGGCATGGGTGGCAAGTTTGTAGAAATTTTGGTGGTGCCCAGAACCTGCCCCTCCAACTCCGCCCCCACCTGCCTAAGGGTCTGGGAGGGGGTTGGGGGGGAAGGTCTGGGGTGCAGGTCCTGGGCTGGGGATTAGGGTGCAGGAGGGGTGCAGGGTGCAGGCTTTGGGATGGAGTTTGGGTGCTGGGTGCAGGCTCCGGGCTGGGGCAAGGGGTGGGTGTGCAGGAGGGGGTGAGGGGTGCAGGCTTTGGGACGGAGTTTGGGTGCAGGCTCTGGGCTGGGGGTGGGGGTGTTGGAAGGGGTGAGGGGTGCAGGCTCTGGGAGGGAATTTGAGGGTGGGAAGGGGTGTGTGGGAAAGCGGAGGTGGTGCACGCTCTGGGAGGGGGTGCATGCTCTTGGAGGGAGTTTGGGGATAGGAGGGAATGCAGGGGTGAGGGCTGTGGGACTGAGGATGAGGGATTCATGATGCAGGAGGGGGCTCAGGACTGGAGCAGAGGATTAGAGTGCAGAGGGATGAGGGTTGGGGCTGAGGATGAGGGGTTCATGATGCGAGGGGGCTCAGGGCTGAGGCAGAGGGTTGAGGTGTGGGGTGAGGGCTGTGGGGCTGAGGATGAGGGATTCATGATGTGGCGGGGTTCAGGGCTGAGGCAGAGGATTAGGGTGTGGGGAGATGAAGGGTTTGGGGCGTTGGAGAGGCTCAGGGCTAGGGCCGAAGGGCTAAGCCGAAGGGCTAAGCCTGCCCTGCCAGTAGGGGATGGAAGACAGCAGTTCTGCCGGGAGCCATTCCACTCCGGCAGCAGAAGCAGGCAGGGGAGAGGTGCCGTGCTGCTTTCTGTCAGGCAGGGACGTGGCGGGGTGGGGGGGAGAGACCCACGGGGGCGGGGGCCGGGGCCAGGGCCCGATCCAGGCAGGGCCGGGGGAGAGACCCAGGTCCAAATATTGCTGGAGCAGGGCCCCCAGCCCTGAATATTCCTGGTGCTCGAGCACCGCAAACATATATAACCTGCCGCCTATGCCTTCGGGGCCTTTAAATCACTCAGGCTGCATCTTCCAACTAAAATGCATTAATAATACAGCTCAGGCAAGCAGGCTGGGGGCCGGGCAGGCTGCCCGGGCCAGCTGATAGTACTTCCCACTGAAGGCTGCTTTTCTATGCTTGTGTTTTGCTGTTGGAAAGAGGCCCAGACTTCCTCCCATCTAACTCCCCTTGCTCCCTGACTGCCCCAGCCCCTCTCCCCACCCGAACCATCCAACCCGCCCCCTGCTCCCTGACTGCCCCTGGGACCCCTCTTACCACCACGCAGCTCCAGCCCCTGGCTGCCTCTGGAGCCCAAGTTAATCACGCTGCCAGCACACAGCCCCTCCTCCGCAAGGTGCTGAGGCAGCGCGAGGGGGCGGGGTCTGGCTGCTGGAGGCCCCATGGGAGCGGCTCAATAGGCCCCGGCAGCCAATCAGCAGTGCCGCCCTCTGCGTGGGGGGGAGGGAATTCCGGACCTTTCTACCTTCTTACAAATTCCCGCTAAGGCCACTTTAGGGGAATGTGCTCAGTGGGGGAGCGGCGGCCCCCCCAGTTCCCTCCTTAGCTGCTCTCCTGTTGTGGGGGCCCCTGCAAGACCTGGGGCCTGGGGCAAACTGCCCCACTTGCCCCCCCCCGGGCAGCCCTGCATAGTGTTGCAGGTGTGGGACGATTCCCAGTGGCTGCAAAACTTTCACATGTGTAAGGACACTTTCATGGAACTTTGTGACTTGCTTTCCCCTGCCCTGAAGCGCCAGAATACAAAGATGAGAACAGCCCTCACAGTTGAGAAGCGAGTGGCAATAGCCCTCTGGAAGCTTGCAACGCCAGACAGCTACCGGTCAGTCGGGAATCAATTTGGAGTGGGCAAATCTACTGTGGGGGCTGCTGTGATGCAAGTAGCCATAGCAATCACTAAGCTGCTGCTACGAAAGGTTGTGACTCTGGGAAATGTGCAGGTCATAGTGGATGGCTTTGCTGCAATGGGATTCCCTAACTGTGGTGGGGCGATAGATGGAACCCATAAACTACCAGGGGTACTTTTCCATGGTGCTGCAAGCACTGGTGGATCACAAGGGACGTTTAACCAACATCCACGTGGGATGACCGGGAAGGGTTCATGACGCTCGCGTCTTCAGGAACACTACTCTATTTAAACGGCTGCAACAAGGGAATTACTTCCCAAACCAGAAAATAACAGTTGGGAATGTTGAAATGCCTGTCGTTATCCTGGGGGACCCAGCCTACCCCTTTATGCCATGGCTCATGAAGCCATACACAGGCAGCCTGGACAGTAGTCAGGAGCTGTTCAACTACAGGCTGAGCAAGTGCAAAATGGTGGTAGAATGTGCATTTGGCCGTTTAAAGGCGCGCTGGTGCACATTACTGACTCGCTCAGACCTCAGCCAAACCAATGTCCCCATTGTTATTGCTCCTTGCTGTGTGCTCCACAATCTCTGTGAGAGTAAGAGGGAGACCTTTATGGCGGGGTGGGAGGCTGAGGCAAATCACCTGGCCGCTGATTATGCACAGCCAGACACCAGGGCGATTAGAAGAGCACACCAGGAAGCGGTGCGCATTAGAGAAGCTTTGAAAACCAGTTTCATCACTGGCCAGGGTACAGTCTGACTGTTGTGTTTGTTTCTCCTTGATGAAACCCCCGCCCCTTGATTGACTCATTCCCTGTAAGCCACCCACCCACCCCTTCGATCACAGCTTGCTTTCTAAGGAAATAAAGTCACTCTCATTTAAAAATCATGTATTCTTTATTACTTAATTATAAAAAGAGGGAGAGAACTGACAAGGTAGCCCGGGTGGGGTTTGGGAGAAGGATAGTAGGGAAGGAAAAGGCCACTAAAATTTTTTCATAATAATGAGAGCCTTTTGGTTGGGCTGTCCACTGGGGTGGAGTGGGTGGGTGCATGGAGCCTACCCCCACGAGTTCTTACTCGTCTGGTGGGTGAGGAGGCTAAGGAACATGGTGAGGGTGGTTATACAGGGGCTGCAGTGGCACTCTGTGATCCTGCTGCTGTTCCTGAAGCTCCACCATACGCCGGAGCATGTCAGTTTGATCACGCAGCAGCCCCAGAGTTGCATCCCGACACCCCTGATCTTCCTGCCGCCACCTCTCATCTCGAGCATCTCTCCTCTCATCTCGAGCGTCTCTCCTGTCCTCACGTTGGTCCCTCCTGTCCTCACGGTCACTGGTATCTTTCCTGTACTTTGCTACCACATCCTTCCACTCATTCAAATGAGCTCTTTCATTGTGGGTCACTTCCATGATTTCCGAAAACATTTCTTCTCGCGTCTTTTTTTCCCGCCACCTTATCTGAGATAGCCTTCAGGACAGAGTAGGGAGGCTTGAAAAATTTGCAGCTGCATGAGGGAGGGAAAAAAGGGAGAGAAGTATTTAAAAAGATACATTTTAGAGAACAATGGTCATACTCTTTCATGGTGAACAACACTATTCACCTTACATAGCACATGTGTTTTCACTACAAGGTCGCATTTTGCATCTTAATATTGAGTGCATGCGGCTTTGGTGTTACAGATCACAGATGCAGGTCCGGGCAGCAGAATTCGGCTTGCATGCGGCCATTGTAAGCCATTGTCTTTTGTCTTCTGCAGCCTTCATCTATCCAGCGCCCTCCTTTCCCAAATAGCAAGCAAAGCCCGTTGAGTGCTGCTTCTTTCCTGTTAACGTGCAGCAGCAGAAACCACCCCGTGGCTGGTATCATGAAAGATCACTGCTAAACACCCCCCTTTCCCCCCCCCCAACCGCGTGGCTGGTAGCAGGGAAGATCCCTGCTAGCCAAACGCGGAAAAGCTCAGCGCCAATCGCCCCCCTCCTTCCCCCCGCTTGGCTACCTGCAGGGAAGGATTTCTTTTAAGCAACAGGCAAACAGCCCAGTAGGAATGGCCATCTCTGTCCCCTTACTTAAATTCCTGAATTTCAACCAGGTTACCATGAATGATATCACTCTCCTGAGGATAACACAGCGAGATAAAGAACAGATGTTGCTTGAATGCCAGCAATCACCGGGACCATACGCAGCTAGGCTTTGTCATGCAATGATACCAGATTACTTGCTACATGCATGGCGTGGTCAAGTGTCCTACCATGGAGGACGGAATAAAGCAGCGCTGCCCAGAAACCTTCTGCAAAGGCTTTTGGAGTACCTCCAGGAGAGCTTCATGGAGATGTCCCTGGAGGATTTCCGCTCCATCCCCAGACATGTTAACAGACTTTTCCAGTAACTGTACTGGCCGCGAATGCATCCCAAGTCCTCAGGGCAAATTAATCATTAAAAAACGCTTGCTTTTAAACCATGTCTTATATTTACAAGGTACACTCACCAGAGGTCCCTGCCATGGCTTCATTGTCTGGGATAGTTGCTTGGGAGGGCTGGGAGGGTAATTCCGTCAGGGTGAGAAAAAGCTCCTGGCTGTTGGGGAGAACGGAGTGCTGTGTGCTCTCTACAAGCTCGTCCTCCTCTTCCTCCTCATCTTCCCCGTCCGCAGAATCCTCAGCCATGGCTGCGATTACCACCTCAACCTCGGAATCCACGGACAGGGGTGGGGTAGTGGTGGCGGACCCCCCCCTAGAATTGCATGCAGCTCAGCATAGAAGCGGCATGTTTTCGGCCCTGCCCCGGACCTTCCGTTTGCTTCTTTGGTTTTCTGGTAGGCTTGTCTGAGCTCCTTAACTTTCACACGGCACTGTACTGAGTCCCTGGTGTGACCTCTCTGCATCATGGCCTTGGAAATTTTTTCAAATGTTTTTTCATTTCGTCTTTTGGAACGAAGTTCTGTTAGCACAGAATCCTCTCCCCATACAGTGATCAGATCCAGTACCTCCCGTGCAGTCCATGCTGGAGCTCTTTTTCAATTCTCAGGAGACTGCATTGTTACCTGATGAGCTCTGCGTGGTCACCTGTGCTGATGATCTCTCCACGCTGGGTGAACAGGAAATGAAATTCAAAAGTTTGCGGGGCTTTTCCTGTCTACCTGGCCAGTGCATCCGACTCCAGATTGCTGTCCAGAGCGGTCAAAATGGTGCACTGTGGGATAGCTCCCGGAGGCCAATACCATCGAATTGCAGCCACACTAACCCTAATCCGACATGGCAATACCGACTTTTCAGCGCTACTCCCCTCGTTGGGGAGGAGTACAAAAATCGGTTTAAAGAGCCCTTTATATCGATATAAAGGGCTTCGTTGTGTGGACGGGTGCAGGGTTAAATTGGTTTAACGCTGCTAAATTCAGTTTAAATGCGTAGTGTAGACCAGGCCTAAGTCCTGGTGCAGTGATACTCAGACCTCAGCGGTTCAGGAGCCCAATTAGCAATCATCATTGCCCAAAAGAGCCACAGTAGTGTGAATTCATTGTTCCATCTACTATAGTATTGTATATTTGTATTTAAGCAGTATGATAGGGGAAATATTTAGTTTTATATCTATATATTATATATTGATATATTATTCTCTCAGCAAAATGACTGACCAAGTATTATTTCATCAACTACAATTGATTAATAGCATAGTAAAAACATCCTAATTGGTTAATAATTAAATCAGTGTTTTAATATCACATGCTGCAAAGAGCTGCAGGAGACATTACAGAGCCACTTGCAGCTTGCGCGCCTCAGTCTGAGCATCACTGCCTGGTGTAAGAGTGCGTAACTCTATTGACTTCAACTGGATGAATTTGGCCCGAGGAGCTTATTTTTCTTTTTTACTTTGAGGTAAGAACACCTGATCTTAAAAATCAAAGATTCTAAAGGTACTGGAATCCATCTCACTAACCTCACCAGAGGACAAAATAACCCACTCCTAGCCAGATCCTGCCTCCAACATCAGAATGTACAGATAGAAATAATACATTACAGACCATTCATGATGGCTGGGGCAGATGGCTGCATTGATGGAGCAGTGGGAGAATGGGAAAGAAATATGGTGGAGGCAAGAAAGATATGGGAGCCTCAGCTAGGGCAAGAGAGCAAATATGGAAGTGTGGGGCGAGTGACTGGAATATGGGGTAGAAGTGGGAGAAGAAAGCTTGAGCAAGGGGCTAAAGAGGGGCTTGGAGAAAACAGAACAGGAAAGGGTAGACAGGGAATAGAAAGCAGAAGTAAGGGAGCCAGGGGAAGCAAGAGAGCTGTGACTGGGAGCTAATGGGAGATTATGGAAGAAATGAGTGAGAAAGGAGAAAGGTGGAGGCACAAAAAACCATGGAGAGAGAGATTTAGAGCCTGATCCAAAGTCCATTGAAGTCAATTGAAAGACTTGCATTGACTTCCATGGTCTGTAGATCAGGCCCTAGAAGGCGAAAGAGAACAGGACACAGGGGAAAGAGCCATGAAAGGAAAGAGGGAGGACAAAAACCAGTCAGTAGATTTCAAACTGGTTTTGTTTAAACAGAAAGTTTGGTAACAAAATATTATACAAACTCAAATGTGGAGGCGGGCTGAGGACTCCTCATTGTTTTTGGGGGGTGGACAGTGGAGTCTAGCGTCCCTGTCACATGTACGGAGGAAAGGATAACAAAACAAATAGAACCACATAAATCCAACATGGGCCCCTTTTTGAGTATATATGAGTATTTCTGAGCCAAGGTTTTTGATACATGTTTGTTGGTGTTTTAACTCCATATAGTTTGTCATCAAATTGTTTCCTACAATTCCAAACAAACAGTAGATAGGCTTCCTTCTTCAGGTTTTGGTTTTGTTTGTCTAAGAACCTTCTAAAACACAGAAGATTGCACTTGACATGTCACAATTTTCTGGGGGGAGGATGCCTATTACATTTATGTTTTTATTGTCTTCCCAAAGCATCCTCACTTTTGTTTGCCTAGCTACAAGCCTGAGCAGTTCTAAGACGTGCTCACTGCTAATATTGCCACATAGCTCAAGAAACAAACAATATAAATGCCAGAAAGAGAAAAGCAGGGAGACTTTGGGCTTGTCTACGCTACAGGAACGATACTGTCACCGCTATGGTGCCATAGCTATGTTGACATAACCACACAGTAGAGAACAGCAGTTCTCAACTCGTGGCCCGTGCGCCACATGCAGCCCAATTAGCACACAGCTGCAGCCCAGCTGTGTGCTAAAAACATGCAACATTTGCAGCTCTGGTCTGAAAGGGGGCGGGGCTGGCTGAGGAGGAGACAGCCTCTGGCAGCCTGCTGGAGTGCTACTGCCAGCAGGGAACTGGGGAGTGCCATAGTGGGGAAGGGTGTGGGAGAATGGGTCTCTGGGCAGGTTTGTGAGGAGGGGGAGCACTCTGGGCAGTGAGGGGGTGGGGGTTCTGGGAACTAGGGGTTTGTGGGGGTGCTCTCCCCTCTAGGAGGGGTCCCTTGGCAGGGGGTGCTGGGCATGGGGGACTGTGGAGGGGTTTTTTTGGGAGGGGGCTGTGGTTCTCAGCCTGTGGCCCACGTAACACATTGTGGGGCCTGAGAACCACTGTTATAGACACAGCCTACACCAATAGAAGGGCTTTTTCCATTGGTGTAGGACCACCACCTCCCAAAGCAACGGTAGCTAGGTTGACTGAAGCATTCTTCTGTTGACTTAGTTGCATCACTGGGTATTATGAAGCATCGCTACATTGCCCAGGGGTGTGGATTTTTCACACTCCTGAGCATTGTGGCTATATCAACCAAACACTAAGTATAGCTCAGACCTTTAAAAATATATAAAAGAACAAAGTTGTTCAAATGACACTGGAATCTCTTCTTTTATCAATGTCTACAGTTTTACGGGGGGCAAAACCGACAACCACCACTGGGGCTTACACACAGCAATCCTTGCCATATTGATGGATGAGTAGAACCCATCATCTTCATGTGGCTATCTTTCTGGAAAATACTGATACTACCCTCCCTTTAAAACTAGGCTAACAGAAGAAGGAAACCTTTTGCAATCATGAGCAAAACCAGATAACTCTGGCTGGAAATGGAAGTTGATCTCTGGCCTGGTGATACAGACCACAACCACTAGGTCAATTAGGCAAAATAAAAAGAACCAACATCAGAAAAAATACCTTTTAAAGGTGACATACGGAGGAGGGGGGAAAGGTAGGGGCTTGTGTACTTCTGTGCTTTTTTATATGTATAAAGAAGGCCTATATTTTGTAAAGGTTCTTTTTCTGCTTGTTTCTTACATTAGAAATGCAGGTCTTGTCCACTCTGGAAGATTCTACAGTCACTGAGAATTAGTGAAAGGATAACATCACATGATTCAAAACAATGAAAGGAGTTTTTGAGAGAGGAAGGGATTTTTAGTAAACCTGTTAAATTTGTTTTGGTTACATCTATTTAACTTCACTGCCTAATTAACCCTTTTGGAAAAGGAAATCTTTGTTAAAATATTTGATATACCTACCACCTCAACTAAGGTTCACAACAAACATCCTTTAAGATATCCAGAAGGTCCTCCAGCAAAACCAACAAAGACCAGACTTGATATTTCTGATATGTCTAAGGTTAAAAAAAGGTGAAAATAAGCCTTTAAAAACAGACACACACACTTCCTCTTCTGCCCCATTAAGAAAAAAAATAAAAGAGTAAAAAGGGCACACCCTCAATTAGAAGTCGTCGTCTTAGGTCACCTTTAAAGCTAATTAAAGAAGATATTCACAGGGTACATCTACACAGCAATTAAAGCTCAGCAGGTGGCCCAGCTCCAGCTCTGGGACCCTGGCAGAGGGAAGGCTCCCAGAGCTTGGGCTCCAGCCTGAGCCTGAACATCTACACAGAAACTTTACAGTCCTGCAGCCTGAGCCCAAGTCAGCTGATCCAGGCCAGAATCAGATGTTTAATTGCTGTGTACGCATCTCCACAAGAGACTTAGCCAGTGGCTCCTATCCAAAATCCACCAGATTGCCTCAGAAATTACCATGGGTATCAGAGAAAACTGAACTCATTGTGAAAAATTCTTAGTTGGTTTAAACTGGTGTAGCTCAATCAGCTCCAATTACATCAGCTAAGAATCTGAGTCTAGAGTCTAGAATTTAACAGAAACCACCATCAGGAAAAAGAAGAGGACAATAGATAAATGTGTAGTCAGTATACTAGATTCTGATGTACAATTCAGAAGTGAAAAGCTAACATTTCAGTATACTACTTTTTTATAGCCTACCAGATAGCGCTGTTTGAAGTTTGCCAGTGTTGGTTTACTGGGTTTCACTGCAATGTTTTTCAACAGTTTTGATCATTGTGAGTTCTCAGCTCTTGAATTTTCAGGTTTCAGCGAACCCAAAGAACATGCATAAGATTAGGTCAGAAACACTGAGTTTTGCCTGGTATCAACATGAAACCACAATTCAGGCCAAATTCACTTAAACTGAGTTCAGAGCCACTCTAGAAACTGATGTAAGAGGCTTAAAAACCTTTTCACATATCCAAGCTGACTTTTGAACTGGTGATGAAACAAGAAAGCAGATAGGATTTGGATGGTCTGAGGGTTCACTGCAAACATATGACATAGTCCAGATAGCAATCCTTAACTAGCACACTCATCATTGCTGGTCATGAGAGACAGGATTATGGCGAGAGTGCAGGACTTGGAGTCAGGAGAACCAGGTTATAGGTGTAGCTCTGTGTCACCTTGTAAGAAGTCATTTAACCTTCCTACACTTCCATTTACTAATCTAAACTACCTACCTCACTGAAGTGTTGTGAATATTTGTCCATTATAGCACTTTAAAAGAGTATCAGATGGAAGGTGCTAGGGAAGTACAAATATTTTCCTCGCAGCATAGGGGAACATTTCTTGCTGCTCTGACTGGACCAATTCTGCTACTGTTTCATGGAAAATGTATAAAAATATGCCACAGAATCAAATCAGTTTTAGGATGTGAACTGGTCTCTACTGATTGATTTAACTGTCCTGCAAATTTCCAGGCAGTGTAATTTATAGACGAGTAACTCAGGGTTTTTTAAAATTGTAATGTTTTTATGAATAAGAACTAGGCAATGAGTATAGATTTCCTTCACAACATGGCTGGGTGCTAAGTAATGGGGCTAGTGACTTGACATTATTACATATGCTAAGAATACTCTGGTATGAGTCATTATATTCCTTTCCTGCTAGTTTTATTCCATTTTTAGAGAAAGCTGAAAGCTTTTGACTGGCAAATGTTCAGTGAGAGATGTCATTATAGTAGGATGCAGGAAGAGATTTATGTATAGACTTTCAGAGTCTTACATATAGGGGTTTCAATGGGAGTTTTGCCTTCTTGAGGACCATTGGGTCTGGAGCTAGATCTGATGCTGATGCTCTGTCAGCTGCACTGACTGCCTTGAGTTCACATAGTTCATGTCAAGGTCTTAAGCCATAAAATAATATAGAATCAACCTAATTAAGGGATGGCTAACTGCCCTACTTCCTGTCACAGCAGTTGAGAATAGGAAACAAGGTCTGTGTGACTTTTATAATACTTGTCCTGTGATACATCTGTGGCATCCTAGTGCTTATTTGGTACTGTGCCTTTAAAGGGAAATTGCCAGTACCCTTTAATGATGATAATATTTAAGAGAAAAAAGGTCTGAACGGGTCAAGTGCTTTGCTTCCTCTGCTCTCACCAAAGTCCATGGGAGCTGAGGGTGCTCAGCACCTCACACAAATGGGCCTTAGGTAAAGAAGCAGCTAGAAAGTTTAGGAAGAAATTCTCTCTGTGGTCAGTGTGACAGATATTATGAACACCTGGAAGATCCAATGATTATTGCATCAATGCTATAAAGATTATATGTATATATGCCTTCATGGAGGGAGCTAAACAGTATCCTGCAGAACTAAAATCACTGGAAAACCCCCAGGCAGGTAGCAAGTCTGGATAAGTCAGACTCCTTAGGGGAAAAGGCATATAGTAGTTTGATCTGGTTTAAGAGGGGGTCTTAAACCAGATCAAACTACTATATGCCTTTTCCCCTAAGAACTACACGCTGTATAAAAGCGACCATCCTGACTGAGGAAGAGAAGTCAGTCCCACACAATCAAAGAACTGACATGACACTATGACCAAGAGGGCCAGATCATGTGGAAAGGTCCTGAAGTACTTTGTTCCTATCAGGGTCTCTATGTGGAAAATGGATGACTCCTTGGTAAGCTAATTCCTGTAAATTATCTGTTTATTGTTTTTAATGTATGTTTTCTCTGTAGTGCTTTGTTCTGAATAAATAAAACTTTGCTTTATGAAGGCTGGCTGGTCACTGGTTAATCCTGTCCTTGGCCCTGAGAGAACAAAACTGCAGGCACTGAGCTAAAGTCAGACTTGCTGATGTGATCAGAGTGCTTTGAAGGAGGAACGCAGCCTAAATTCCTGGTCTAGGAGGAGAGTCCCTGAACTCCGCCCCAAGAAAGGTGACAGCTAGAGGCCTGAGATGTCAGTAGAGTACAGTGCCCTTGAGACGGCCACAAAGGAGTCAGAGGTGCAGTTACCTAAGGAACTGTGACAGGCAGATTCTCTCAAAACTGCCTGCTGCAGGGCAAACTGCCTAATGCACATTCTTCAGTGTTAGCCTGTACTGGCTACTGTTGGAAACTGGATAAGATGGAGCACTGGCCTGGTCTTGTATGAGAATTCCTGTGTTTCAAAAGATGTAAGAGGGAGTTAGAGAGTTTCCTACAGGAACTAAAATCACTGGAGGTAATTAAATGTAGAAAAGATTAATCACCAGCTTATCATTAACATTTCCCAGTTTGTTAGTCCAGGCTAGACTAGGAAACTCATCTGCTGCTGACACAGGTTGGCAACAATGGTGTCCCCCTGAGCCAGTACTGAAAGCTGTTTAAGTGCTAGTGTAGTTTGGACAAAACCTTTCCCAATACCACTTCAGAAGTGTGAATGGGGATCCAGATCTTTTAACTGTGCATCCCTAACATTGTATTAACAGATTTGTTGGGGCTTTTTGGTAACACACACACATTAGAAGAGAAGGAAGACACTGTGGTTTGGGGAGAGAGTTGCATGAAAGGGAGTCCTGGGCCATGTTTAAAGAAAATAAATTCTATTCCCTTTTGTCTCTATTCCTCTGTTCCATTCCACTCTATTTCTCTCCTTATAGTGGCAACAGTGTTAATGAAAGTGGAAAATGAAGTAATGAAAGTCCCCACATCTCTGAAGAGAAATCAGTTTTATTTGCATATCTATCAACTTCCCCATCCCCCCCCCCCCAAGAGAAGTAGTGAACCAATGAAGGGGAGCAAAGATGACATTATGGGATGGTTTTCAAACCTCCCCCTGCTCGAGAGGGGAAGAGTAGGTGGAAGTGCCTTCACAGTAGTTTTGTGACAGTGGCCCCTGCTACATGGAAACAAATGGGTTTTTCCAATTTCTGTGTGACGTCTCAAATGAAAGTCATGAAGTAACAGCCTCAGTGTGAAACACATGCTGAAGATGTTTTTTATTCACCTTCTGACTGACATGCAGCTCTAGGACAAATAGGGAGCCAGACAGAAAACAGTAAGAATAAACAAAGTTTGAACTTTCAAAGGACTGGGTTGTAGTTTTAAGCTCAGCTGCTTTTGGGACCTGGGACTGCCCGAGGGCCCATGTGGCACATAAAAGCCAGACCTGTATGTTTATAATTTTGTAATTGCGTCTACATTTTTGATCTCCTCATTTAAAACTGGGAAAAGGTGGGAGAAAACTTTCCAATCCTTGAACTTGTGAAGGAAAGCAGAAAGACAAAGACCACACAGGTGTTGATGTCATCCCTAACCGTTATGCTAAAGGAAGTGTTCAAAGCAGCCTTGTCTATTGGCAAATGTACCAGAATACTTTGGCTCCAGTCTGGAATCTGCAAAGCAGATAGTGAATACTACTGAACTGAAAAGTCTGGCTGTGATTCCAAGGATTTTAAGGAAAGCAGAAGAGACACCAGTAAACGAGAACTAACTAAAATTTTAACTAAAATGCTTTGTTAAAAATTTTTAAGTAACAACTTTCAAATGCCTGAACAGGAAGTGTAACTTTTCTTGTCTGCATAGTAAACACTGGCATTTTTATCTGTTTGAATAATCAAAGCGGTGTTTTCCGTGCCTTCTTGGTTGCAAAGGTCTGAACTGCTTCTTGAAGGTCCACAGTCTGGGTCAGCTCATGCTCTATTGAGATTAGGGTGACCAGATGTCCCTCCTTCCCCCATTGGATCCCTCCCCAAATCCCCACCCCCAGCCCTGCCCCCTCACTGCCCAATTGGATCCCGAGCTGGGCCTGGGGAGGAGACGCCCCTGTGCAGCAGCCTGGGCACACGGGCCATGGCCGGCCGGGGCTGGGAGCGCTGCAGTGCAGTGCGGAGGCTGCTCCAGCCCTGCAGCCCACAGGGCAGCGCGGTGGGTCTGGGGGCAGCGCGGAGCGGGCAGGGCCCAGGTGGGCAGCACAGCCCGGGGCGTGGGTTGCTCGCCGGAGACACGCACCGGAGAGGGGCTGCGGGGGCGAGACTTGTCCCAGGCGGGGGACCCCAGCCAGCTCCTCGCCCCTGTCTGCCGGCCGGGATCCCCGAACCGATAAACTTCCCTGCCACTGCCGGGGAGCCCCGTGCCTCTCCCGCTCGGCTGCGCTCCAGGAGGAATTAATCTGCATGGGTGTAGGAATGACTATCAGAGCTGTCTACACTACTGTTAGGTTGACATAAGGCAGCTTATGTCAACCTAATTATGTCAGTGTCTACACTACAGCCTTCCTCCTGCCGATGTAAGTGCCGTACTACATCGACATAACAACTCCACCTCCATGAGAGGTGTAAGGCTTATGTTGGTATAGTTAGGGCAACACAGTAACTATGTAGACACTGCCTCCCTTACATTGGCTGTTGCCTGTCTTGTCAATTTCACTGGCACCCATTCCCCTAGAGAGCTGGGTGGCTGGACCCCACTCCTGGCTGGGAGCTGTGGGCAAGAAGCCCTGGCAGCTTCCCCTCCACTGGGAACTGGGGCGAGAAGCCCTGGTGGTTTTACACACACACACTCTCTCTCTCTCTCCCCCCCAGCTGGGAGTCACCCTCCAGAAGCGCTGGCAGCACTCATGCCCCCACTCCCAGCTGGGAAGGGGGCAACTGTGTTAGTTTCACAACTTGGTGAGTCATTAAATTGACAAGGCTGCATGGTTCCTGGCAGGGAGTGGGCGGGGGTGGGGGTGGGGGGTGGGCTGACAAGCCGGAATGGGATGCGGGGAAGCACCAGGTGGCTTCCCTTGCTCCTGGTGGTGAACAGGGAAGGGAGGGTAGGGGCAGCCCGCCGAAACCCCAAGAGCCTTTGGGGCAGCCAGGCTCCTGGCAGGGAGCTGCTAGTGGAGCTTAGAGACCAGGCTCTCAGGTCCCCACACTGCCCTTAGGTCAGTGGAAGTGCTCCTGGTGGAGGTGCACACCACTGACCCAAGGAAGGTAGTGTGGACATGCACCACCGCAGTGATTACTACAGGGGCTATAAGTCAACCTAAAATAGGTCGACCTACATTTCTAGAGTAGACATACCCTATGTTGGCTCCAGACCCACTATGGACTCTCCAAGGTGAGGGTTGCCCTGGCATGGGGGAGATTTCATTGGTTTTTGGCTTCTTTGCACTACCTGAACAGCAAAAAAAAGAGCCAGACTGCAGCAGAGAATATGGCCACATGTAGACAGAGCATATTGAAAGGATATTGAAAGAGCATATTGAAAGGATCTTAGTTACTGATTCAAAATATATGATGCCTCATTCTAATTTCATCTAGGTTGGATTAAATACTCATAGGAAACAAGTTTCAAAGTAGCATCCGTGTTAGTCTGTATCAGCAAAAAGAATAGGAGTACTTGTGGCACCTTAGAGACTAATAAATGTATTTGAGCATAAGCTTTCATGGGCTAAAACCCACTGCATAGAATGGAACATACAGTAAGAAGATATTTATACCTACAGAGAACATGAAAAGGTGGAAGTACCCATACCAACTGTAAGAGGCTAATTAATTAAGAGAAGCTATTATCAGCAGGGGAGAAAAAGTAAGTCAAATACTTCTTCTGGGAGGCAGAATCAGGAAGCACACAAATGGCAGACATGTTTTTATATTTAACAACAGAGTTTGCAGAGGTGTGGAAAAATCCTCCACCTGTGCATTTAACCAGACCTTTTTAGAGATGAAAAAATCACCATTAAGACATACCTGTGTATTTTCAATAACACCTAACATCTTCTGAGAGTGTTTGCAAGTTAAAATAACTTCTGCCTTGTACTCCACAGAAAACTCCTGAACAACAAGTTTAGTGCTAATCTGGGTTGTTTTAAAAATTCAAATTAAGACAGAGTGGAAAAGTATCTTTTACTAATGCAGTGGTATAATTTTTGCTGAGAAATGCACATTTATTTAAGAGTGGAAAGTAAAGAAAACACTAATGCTTCAGTCTCTGACTTCAGTACAGTTCAGTGCTGAAAAACAAGTGTTTTCAGAGTAAATGATTAGGTACTCTTGCTCCTAGACACAGCACTTTGTCAAAGACAGACACAAAACAAAAACACTTCATAATAGGCTGGAGACTAGATAACAGCCATTAGTCCCTACTGTGAAAACAAAACAGTCTGCAGTCACGTTTAACTGACAGAACTGATCTGTTTTACAGTGTTCCCAGAGTTTTTTTTAAACATAATGGACCATCTCTGGGGTAAGTCTATTGGAGACAACACAGTAACTCAAGGGATGAAATTTGGCCCCGCTCTGAAATGAATATTTTAGTTACACACAATTGTTCATTAGCTAAAAAGAGAAACTGAGGGGGAAAATAGCACCCAAAATTGTTTATTTTCCAGAACAATGAACTACTGACATTTTCATTAGAACTTAGCTCAGGAAACTCCAGCACTTCATTACCAAACCAGCCAAGTGATACAGCTTTCAGGGTAATAGAATGATACGTCTAGATGACATAAAATATATGCTGTAATTCAGGAATAAAATTCTTGGTTCAAATTAATCTCTGCTGTGATTCTATTGAAGTCATTGGAGTTACACTGGGGATGAATTTAGCCCTACACATTTGAAGCTATACAGTCTCAAGAGGAATATTGTTGCTGTGAAGTCAGAAAAACAACACTGTGTAGAAAGACTATTTGCAAACTGTTATGTCATTAAGGGCTTCATTGCCTGAGTCTTTATTTTTCATATTTTCCTTATCTCCAAGGACTCTGCTAACAGTAAATGTTTTATTTTTTAAAGTTCTTATCCACATTCTTCAGAAATGTTTTTGTGTTTGTTGATCCTTCATTGGCACTGAAGTTACAGATACAAATATTTTCATTTGTTTGGTACAATTCTTGTGAGATAAGCCTCCTTTCTTTGTTTTATCTGCTCACCTCAGAGTTTGCAATTAAGGAACAGTGATGGTTATTTTATTGGATTTTTGGCAGATCTGTTGAGTTGGTTGAACTGATATAAAACGTCTATAAACCAATTCAGTGGGTGGCTGAAAAGCTTAGCAGCACCTTTGATTATACATTTATTTTCTAGTGTGAATAACCACCCATTCACCACTACAGTATCTAAGGAAGGCAACAAGATTCCAGACTTCACAAGTAAATGAAAGTGGGTTCCACTCAAAACATCTCCTAGTCTCATTGCAATAACCAAGTTTTGTAATTTCCTGTTATATTCACAATATAGATTACAAGAATGAGATACTGAGTTTACATTTTAATGACTCGTATACTCTGATTTATGAAAGTTAAACTACCCTACTTGACCTCTTCCGAATTATGTAAGTTTTTCTATAATTGATTTTAAAAAAATCAGAAAAAATTATATGGTTGCATGAGCATACAGTTGTTTTTCCAACCCTGACACACAGAATATCAGTTCCCAAACACAGAAGACTAGCGTAGGTCAATACAGAATATTTATGAATAGTATCACTACACATGGTTCTATTCCCAACCATGTCTTCTCATCTCATCTGAAATGAATGAAAGGCAGGAACATCATCAGAGTAAAATGTTGGCTTCTGTGCAGTCTGTGACAGCCTTTGCCCAGGATACTTTATAATTATTGGGCAGACTATATCATAACTAGACCTTGTTATCTGGAGTAATATTTCTCGAAAGATCCTCTTCAATGAATCAAGACTAAATAGTATCACTGTACTGAGTTCTCACTCAGAGGAGAACATTTTGAAGAGTTGCCATATTCCAACAGCTGCAATGAGCCCCTCTGAGCAGAACTTTGGTGTTTAATTGGGAAAGGGACTTGTATCATAATAAAAAAAAAGGTATTTTAATTAAATCCTAACAGTTCAGGACAGGAGCCCATATAGAAAAGGAGGGAGGAAAGTGCCTCTGTTATCCATTCTCCCTTTAGACCAAACAAACACTCCCTGCTCACTTCCTCTTTTCTCACAAGAATGAAGTAATTTAAGCAGAACACTGCTTCGTCTTGACTTTTTGGTTACAGTCCTTCCAAATGAGGAAAAGGGATTCAGCAGCCTTTTGGCAATCATACAGTCTGCTAACATTATGATTTGTTCTTAGGATCAAGACTGAGTGCTAGAAAGTGACACTAATATGGAGACCTCTACTGACAAACACCAAAATGAGAATGGGTTAATGATCCCTATCTTCTCTCCCAAGTATCTCACAAGCAGCTAAACCATCAGCCATTCTTGTTACAATCTGAATACTGTAATCTTGTGGGCCTCATCACAAAGTTGTATGCTAGGCTGGATCAACACCCCATGATTGGAAAGTAACATTAATCCGTTTTCCAAACCTCTAGGAAACAACATGGCAGACTTCTTACCTCTTTTTCTTTCTGCCTCCTGAAGCAGCAGGATATTGGAAAGGATGTGTGTTCGGTGGATTTGGTTCTCAATTCCCATTTTCCTAAGATCAACTTCTGTCAAATGTAGTAAGTCCTGTAGCAAACCCCAGAGAAAGAGAACATGCTGTAGAGAGATATTACTCCAATAGTAAATTAAATTCTCCTTGAGCCACTTTGGTGCCTTCTGTTACTGTGGGCTAAATAACAGCAGGTTTAGGAAAATATTTATACATTATGTGAAGTCCCTTTTCAATAATAAATCCTGTCACTGAAGAAGGAAGGATTTCACACTGTCATTAAAACTAGTCAACCAGTCTTAAAGACATTTGGCTAATTATATGATTATAACAACATATGATGTAGCAGCACTTGGGCCAATGTAACTTTACGTAGGTTAAAAAATGTTTTTCTTAAAAAAACCCAGAGTTGCGATGAACAAAATGTGCACTTTTCTCAATACACACTGAATGGTGAAGATTTTTCACATTTAGTTTGGGATCCATGCTGATGGATATTTTTAACAATAAAAAAGGATTTCTCTTCATTTATTACATTTTGAGAAATGGAAAATACCCACAAGCTAAGACTCTTAGAAGAAAAAAAGTTAACATACTATTTTCACTTACATTAATGAAGGGAGATGCAGTTCAAACTTGACTGGAGGGACATGAAAAATTATGGACTGTAAAGATTTTGGATAATGAAGAGACTACTTAATGTAATTAACAGTCACCAGGGGACATGACCCCATTTTGAATGACATGAGTTCTGAATAACTGAGGTTGAACAGTTATCTTCTCCCATCTCCCGAGTCTCTGCAAAATCAGAATTAATTTATCAAAATAGGCTGCTGAATAACTCAGGGAATTATTTATGAAGGTCTAGAATGCTTCAATTTTACATAAACGTCTTTAAAAGGGGGGAAAATCAGCATTGTAGTTTGGAGGAAAGCCTTTAGGTCACATATGTTTCCTTTCCCCTTTGTTATTTTGTCTTTTGTCTGTGGAGCATAACAAGGTAATTCTTTGGAATTTGCTCCACTTTAGTGCTGGCAGGTGGGGCTCATAACATTCCAATCTATTGTGGTATCTTTTATGAAGTTGGGCATCTCAACTCTCGGATCATAAAAGACATATTGCATCGTTACAGTTACTTTACATGCACTACCAAGACCACCAGCAAAGAATTTATTTTTTAAGTAGAGCCACAAACTAGCAAATCTTCATTCTTTTAAATAAAATCATAGTACCTGAGAGACACTATTGGATTTAGAGCACCCACTTTTATTCTCTGAACCCCCATTTCAGATGCCAGTAACGAGACAGTTCCATAAAGCTGTAGAAGGAAGACTTCACTATTTTTCATTTGAAAGTGTGAAATCAAATGTGAGCATTTCCCAGATGTTGATGCATTAAGTGATGTCAATAGAAGGGTCAGAACTTTCTGATCATGAAACTATTATGCTTATTTCCCCTCCCACATACACACATTTACCAAAAGGGGAAAATACTAAAGGTGAAGTCACAGAGAAGTGGGAAAGGTTTTAAAACTAGTGCTAACACTGGCACAGGATCCCTCTCCTCCTTCCACCCTCCCTCCCCCCCAAAAAATCAAAACCAAAAAACTCAGTCTGGTCTTCTGGCTGTCCAGCCTTTGCCAAATGTAAAAGAATGGCAACACAAAGGCAACTGGTGTTTACAGCTCTGGTTCTAGACAACATACACTGGTGGTAATACAGTGGGGGCTTTTACTGGCAGATTTCTGAAGTAGTGTTAGAGAAATTGTTATGACAGCAAAAAATAATGATACACAGATGCCATGATTGTAGAAGGGAGAATAATCTCCTACCTCCAAGTTTTCCTGCTTTATTCGAGACTCCCACACAACACTATGTTCCTCTCTAAGAACCAGTTAAAGTACAGGATTGGGAATCAAGAAACCTATGATCTACTCCCAGCTCTGCCACTTGACCCATTCTGTAGCTATGGACACTTTACCTCTCTCTGCCTCAGTTTCCTCATTTGTAAAATGAGAATGATGATACCCTCTGCTGTAAAGACAAAAAGCCCCATGTAAATACTAAGTATTAGTATTAAAAATACTAACTCTAGTTAGTAGATAACATAGGTAATAACTAAGCCATCTGACAACTTAAACCCCAGTTCAGCAAGGTAAGTAAGCACATGTCTAGGTAAGCACATGAGTAGTCCCATTGACTTCAATGGGACATAAGTCAGGCACTTTGAATCAGTCTATAGTATTTAGCTCAGAAACTGGGGAAAGAGCATAAAGATGGCAATGAAGTGGAACCTCCAGAAACTGTAAAACAGTAAATGGAAAAGTGACTGGAGGTTCTAACTTAGAAAAATCCATTGTATTCAGAGTGACGCACTAAACCTGTTATTAAATTTTGAGCAGCAGCTGATTTCTCCCCCAGACAGGCTTTCAGGCCTATTAAAACTAAAAGAGTAATTTTGCTGTATGTTTCTTTCAGTTTGTTGTCTGTCAACTCAGCCCTTCCAGAGTTCTATATTGGGATCTTTTGTGTTACAAAGATAGCATGAATCACATAGCAACATGTTTCAACTTACTACTGCATTTTACTGACTGACAGTTTGGGGACCTAGGTTAGCATAGAAAATGAGTCTTTTTATTAGCCTTCACAGACTCTAAGTTATCTTTGAAATCCTATTATCTTTATCCTGCTTGGATTATCAGATTACCCCAACACTCTAAGTACACTGGTAGACAGGCAGCACAGCTGTGACATGAAAACCACTTTTAATTAAAACCCTATTGTCTGTCTCTGTATAAAATTTGATTGGGGGGAATGACTGGTGAATAACTGTAATTCATTTACAAATGAATCCAGGAATGTCTTCAGTTGATGAAAATACTTTTAACAATAATATTTATTCTATTTATTTTTTTACTTTGTGAGATATAATTGAAATATTTAGTGATAACAATAACAGTTCAAAGCAATGTACAACTGTTGATAAACATGTACGCTGAGTGCAGTGCAGAATATTAGAGGTAAAGGATTTTTTTTTCTGGGAGGTGGGGGCAGGGGCGGCTCTAGGAATTGCGCCGCCCCAAGCAGGGTGGCACGCCGGGGGGGGGCGCTTGGGCGGTTGCCGGTCCCGCGGCTCTGGTGGACCTCCTGCAGGCGTGCCTGCGGAGGGTCCGCTGGTCCCGCGGCTCCGGTGGACCTCCCGCAGGCATGCCTGCGGATGCTCCACCGAAGGCGCGAGACCAGCGGACCCTCCGCAGGCACGCCTGCTGGAGGTCGACCGGAGCCGCCTGCCGCCCTCCCGCGGCACGCCGCCCCAAGCATGCACTTGGCGCGCTGGAGTCTGGAGCCGGCCCTGGGTGGGGGCAAGGGATTACTCATACATGCCAACAATGCAGACAGAAAACACAGGATGGTAGACAGAAGGGTGATTCTGGTTCTGACTTTCATACATAGGTTTATAGAGGTAGCACTTTCTCAGAATTCTTGCAGAACTTCTAGAGATGTTGCTGAGATCCCCAAGATGATTGATATGAGGGGCCAGGATTCCTTCTGGTATTGCTAATTCAGCACAGTGAGGAAGAGACACAGCAGAGGTTACCAGTAATTTCAAAAGGCTACCTCCTTCCACTCACTATGTGAGTGGAAAGATGTCATAGAAATTTTTTTCTGTACATGCAGCAGGGCAGGATCCCTTTCTAGGACTCAAGAGCACCGGGAGAGGGGGCCTGTAAATTTGCCATCCTGCATACCATGACCCCAAGTGTATGTGGTCTGCCAGCTAGATGCTGTGGTCAACAGCACCTGCTAACGTGGCATGCACCTGGCCCCTGTTTCAAGCAGCAGCAATGCGTGCCAAACAGAATCGTTGGTTGACTAGCATGATTCTTGCAAAGAATGATGCATCTGTCAGAACTTCTTTTTCTGGCTCAGATTTTTACAGTGAAGGGTTTGGACTGAAGTGTTTAAAATGGGGTTAATAGGTATATAATAGTAATAGTACTTTGCACTGCTACATAGCCCTCCATATTACATACAATTAATTAATCCTCACAACATCGCTATGTTGTAGGTGTTATACACATTTTACAGATGAATAAACTAAGAGAAACTATGGTTACAACTACACTACTAGTGAGGGGTGTGATTCCCCTGTTCACACACACATACTTGCCCTAGCTCTCAACCCCCCCTGAAACTAGTGGGTACATATGCAACAAGGCTAAGCCAGACCTCTGCTGCTGCTGCTTCCCATGCTACACTGCTATTTCTACTTGCACTAGCTCACTAAGAGCTAGTGCGAGTATGTGTACGCAAGCAGGGGAATCCCACCCCAAGACCTGTAGTGAAGATGTAGCCTAAACGACTTGTCCGAGGTGACACAGCAAGTCAGTGATAGAGTGAGGAATGGAATATAGGAGTCGTGGTTCCCAGTCCCCTGTTCTAGTCACTCTATACAATCCTGCTGTTGTTAAACAGAATCCCACACAAGACTGGAATCAAGTGGGCTACTGCATGATGTCTTTCAAATTTACTGTTCCTATTTGATATTTGTCTACTTTCAAATGGTAACAAATAGCTCTCGTGATCATTACCAAACTAATATTGATAAATGTGGTGGGGGTGAAAGTGGGCCGGTACAGTGTACTGGTAAAAAGCCGGTACTAGTCCATACGCAGCCCACGTTAAAGTGCTGCCACAGCTTTAACGTTGCTGCCCCTTCCCTGTCGGCAGCCCTGTTGGTAGGGCAAAAGGGGCAATGACGTTAAAGCGCTGGTAACTTATCCAGTTTGAGACTAATTATGTTGAGCGGATTGAACCACTTGAGACTTTCATGGGAATTTTCCTGAAAAAGAGAGTTTCTTACCTCTACACCATTGTATTGTTTATCAAAGAGCATGCAGTATTCTGGGAGACCCAGCTCGGTTAGCCAGTTAGAAATGGATAGATGCTTCATAATCTGTTACTCTCCTCACCTCACAATGCCTTTGACTCTGCAGAACAAAACAAACAAAAATCTTTAGCTAATGCTAATAATGCTGAGCATCAGTGGAATTCCAACAGAGCACTTAAAATAGCCACTTTAATAGCAAATGAGTTCCTCTGATTAATGTTATCACCATTAATTCCAAAGATATGAAGAATGATCTGGTCATTGTTTTAGAGTTCCTGTTAATTATGTATTAAGGTTGGTTATGTAAAATTAAGATTGAAGGACAGATCCTCAGCTGGTGTAAATTAAAGTGAATGGAACTATGATAATTTATGCCATCTGAAGATCTGCCCACACGTCTATATGTAATTTGTTGTTTCATTTGTAACCTTTGATGTTACTGGGTATGTCAAAGGCTCTGTGTTTCTTTTAGCCTTCTCAGAAGGTGAATGACACGCAGGCCTACAATATAATCATATAATCAGCAAAAAATGCTCAGTCCTTGTATTTATAGAAGATATTCCTCAATACCTTTGTCCAGCAACCATGCCTTAGTTCCTCCTTCATGTTGAATAAATTGAGTGATAAAATGTATGAGAGGGAGACAAGAGTGAATGGGATTGTAACTTGTGTGTGAATGTGGAGGAAGTGAATGGGCCTGTGTGATTTGTAGGGGACAAAGAATGAATATGATCCTGTGGTGTGTGTGTTTGTCATAGATTCACAGACAACCTGGTCACTGAATTACAGAGTATCCCATAACTTGGAGATAGAAACTACTCCTTTGGCTCCATCAGGATGTTGGCAGCTTTAAATTTGAGCCCTCTGTCAACAAGACCTCCCGGAGCACTTTTTTCACCAATTTGCTGTCTGTCTTTCTGTTGCTGGGACTCTGTTTTGGTCTCCATCTACAAGATCTTAGAGCCCACTATTGGGCCCACCTCCAATTAATTGATGGATTGGTGCATTGATTAATCTCTTAGACCACAGTGGCTGATAAGGGTTGGTCTCCTGAGCTGCAACACCCTTAGGAAGATTACCACCAATATTATTAGAATGAGAGACTTGAGGAGCACACAAAAAACAATTGTAATTTATCACAAATTCCTTCATTAACAAATCCACTAAGCAGATAAACAATCCCACAACAGCAGAGTACAAAGTGTTTAGCCCTATGACAGGCATTACTCACATTTCCTGCTTGGAAACCACGGCCTGTCAGTCACTATCTTGCTCATCATCACCACCACCAATAGCTGTCATCTTGGAATCTCCCATGGCACACAGGCCAAATTATACTTCTGATGAGTTATATTGATGCCTATACGGGGTAGTGCCTATTCATGAAGCTTTCAACCCCTTTTCCTTAACTATATTTCTACATCCAACCCAGTAGCAGCTTACTGTATGGACTGACAGGGCCCGTGCCCATGGACCCCAGCCAATTTGGGGGCCCCGCAGGAGTGCCAGCCCTCTGGCCCCACCCCGGCTGCTTTTTCCTACCACTCCGCCGCTCAGCCCTTCTCCTCTCTTCCCCTTGAGGCCTTGCTCCCAGCCAGGCTGGAAGACGGATGGACAGAGTGTGAGTGAGTATATTCCCCCACCCTCCCCCGTGTGAAGCCGGCCAGAGGCCCCACTCCCTTCACCCCCTGCGCTGAGCCAGCCCAAGCCACTTGCCCAAACCCCCTTCTTCCCTATGCAGGACTGGCCCGAGCCCCGCTGCTCACCCTCCCCCCAGCCTCTTTTTGTCAAAACATTTGTACTATCTGTTCTTGCCAATTAGTGGTCAGTTCGCAAGAGCAAATGGGACAAAATGCCCAGTTTTGACAAAAAAGTTGGGACGTATGGTTACCCTAGGCCAGGGGTCCCTGAATTTGTTTGGTTGTCCCCCCCAGTTACCTGGTCCACAGGAGCTGGGACTAGAGCTGGGAATGGGAGTCAGGGTTGCGGTGGGGCCACGGTTGTTGTCAGGGACTGGGAGTGGGGCTGGAACCAGGAGTGGGGCCAGGAACAGAGCCATGGCTGGGGCTGGGGCTGGGGCTGGGGCTGGGGTCAGAGCAGGGTTTTGTGGTGCTCCCTTCCCACCCCCCGTGGTGGCTGACCCAGGCCTCCCCATTTGTTCCTCTATGCTCCCCTAGGTGGCACTCTCCACAGTTTGGGGGGCACTGTCCTAGGCTGGGTAAAAGCCACACAGGGAGCCGGAGCAGCTGTGGGCAGCCCATGACCCTTCACCTGCCATGGACAGGGGACCAGGGTGCCCAAGAGCAGCCCCTGGCCTGTGGTCCTGCCCCGCAGGGTGCACTGCCCAGAGCAGATGGAGGGTCCAGGCCTCCCCACAGTGGCCCGGGCTCCCTGGGCAGCTCTTACCACAGCCCCTGCTTCCAGCCAGGCCAGTGGGCAGGGCCTTGCGGGAAAGGGAGGAGCAGGGGGCAGGGCCCATGGCAGGGGAGATGTTGGGGGCCCCAAAGTTCTTTGTGCCCAGGGCCCCAATAAATCTTAATCCACCTCTGACCCCACTAAAGCAGGGGTACCCCATTTTTATAGGCTAACTTGTTAGTTCCCCTTATACTCATTAATATTTATGTCACTCAGTCACCGTAACAACTAGTGATTAGCACACTGCTGACACCTTGTGTCTGCAAAAAGCCCCAGAATACTCTAATCAGCTTTAACTGGTACATTGCAATATATATTTCCTAAATATCACAACATCTATTACTGTTAGGGTTGCCAACTTTCTGACTGGAAAAAACAAACACCCTTGCCCTGCCCCCGCCCCATCTCTTTCCCAAGCCCTGCCTCAACCCTTCTCCGAGGCCCCGCCCCATGCTCACTCCATCCATCGCTCGCTCTCCCCCACCCTCACTCACTTTCACCGGGCTGGGGCAGGAGGTTGGAGTGCAGGAGGGGGGGGAAGGCTCCGGCTGGGGATGCGGGCTCTGAGGAAGGGCCAGGGATAAGAGTTTGAGGTGCAGGAGGGGGCTTCAGGCTGGGGGGTGGGGCTAAAGGGTCCGGACTGTGGGAAGGGGCTGCGGCCTGGGGCAGGGGTGTGAGAGAGTGAGAGGGCGTCAGTTGGGAGTGCGGGCTCTGGGGTGAGGCTGGGGATGAAGGGTTTGGGGTGCAGGAGGGGGCTCTGGGTTGGGGCCGAGGGGTTTGGAGTGTGAGAAGGGCCTCAGGGCTGGGGCAGGGGTTTGGGCTATGGGAGGTGGGTGGGGTGCAGACTCTGGGCGGTGCTTGCCTCAGGTGGCACCCAGAAGCAGCCAGCATGTCCCTCTGGCTCCTAGGCGCAGGGACGGCCAGGGGGCTCTACGTACTGCCCCCGTCTGCAGGAGCTGCCCCCGCAGCTCCCATTGGCCGCAGTTCCCAGCCAATTGGAGCTGCAGAGCTGGTGCTCCGGGTGGCACCTGTGGGCGGGGGTAGGGGCAGCATGCAGAGCCCTCCTGGCTGCTCTGCACCTAGGAGCCGAAGAGACATACCAGCTGTTTCTGGGAGCCGCGTGGAGCCGGTTGCTGTGGCCAACCAGACTTTTAGCCGCCAGCTGACCAGAGCCAACAGGGTCCCTTTTCAACCAGGTATTCCAGTCAAAAAACAGATGCCTGGTAACCCTAATTACTGTAACTGTTTCATCTTATAACATAGGGTCACCGATCAGTTAGCTACTCATGTCAGCCTCTCTTTAGGCTTGATGCCTTGTTTTGTTAAGTTAAATATCTTACAGGCCTCAGGTCAGAAGGCCCTATGTTATAACATTAATTAATATTTATATTTCACTTCTATAGCACAAATATACCCGATATCTTTTATCCTTGGCTACACTGGCTCACAAACTATGCCACTCCACTTTACCCATTCTGGATGATTGTGGATGACACTAGGAAAAGACCATACACTTCCTTCTTTGAAGGTGAAGTAAGAGCATACCTTCCCCCACCTGGCAAACATGGAGGCATTCCGTCTGCCTCAACTCTCAGCAGGTAGCCTCCACCTGTTATCACTAGTGCAGTGCAACTTGCTGTACCATGGCCTCAGACTGTACAAAGACAGTGGTTTTGAACCTTGTCAGAAGAGCCTTTGCTGGTAGTTTGTGGGTAGATGGCTAGTCACATAGTGCTGGCTCTCCTTGTTTCCAGCTGCTCCATTGCATTAAATAGATAGAAATAAATTAAATACTCTCCTAATATCACTGTTCCATGGAACAAACTGCTGTATTTGACAGAGTTCTGGACTTGTGAATAGGAGGACACACATCCACAAGGCAATTTCTATTAGAAGGTGGAGCACACAATGAATACGTTTGAAAACCTCTAATCTAAACCTATGACTTGAAGCCTGAAAGTTTCAGGACTTCTCCAAAATATATGAGCACTAAGACCAGAAGAAGGACATGTAAATGTTCAAACATGCCACAGTCTAAGTCTTAAATGTATGCGTTATCTTTTAAAATATTTTTCCTTTTTTGTCCACTGTGCAAGAAAAATAATTTTGACCAGCTCTGCATAAAACCCAGTGGAATTATGATTTTTCAGCAAGAAAACACTTATTTTAACTTGCCTGTCTACTCTAAATGCATCACTTCAAATTCCCACAGGCTGATGTATTATGGTCAGCAAAGAGCCCTAATTGCTTACTGTCAAACAAAGTGATCTGTTTAGTGTTGTTATAATTCTTGGAACATTGTAACAGTGCTGAGGTTATACATTTAACTGCAAAACCAAAACCACTACCTTCTAAAGAAATGCATGACATAATGCAGGCATTGGGTGCCTTAAAATACAAGTATGTCTTATTACCAGAAATGTTTAATAGGAATTTAGGCTAGAAAAATTGCCTTTATTAGGCTGCAAAGGCTCTCAAAACAGACAGTATTTTGAAAGTCACTAAAGGCTTGTCTACGCTGCAGCAATTGATGCGGCAATCTTCTAGTGAAGACCCGCTAAATCTACCGCCGATCACTCTCCCGTTGACTCCTGTACTCCACCTGATCAAGAAGATTAAGGGGAGTTGACAGGAGAGCATCTCCCGTCGATGTCACGTAGCATGGACCCCGTGGTAAATAGAGCTATTCACATAACTCAAATTGCGTAGCTTAGATTGACTTTTCCCTTTAGTGTAGACAAGGCCTAAAAATTTACTCTTGATAGTCACTTTGGAATGGAGCCAAAAGGGCTATGTTTCAAGGCCATGAACATACCATTATATTGTGAAAGGTCCCCAACTCCGGGGGAGCCTTTAGACTGCAAGATGATCAATAGGAAAGATACACTGGTTTCTGGGGAAGAAGGGGAATGGTGAAGAGCAGACAGCTGGGATTATGAGACTGGTAAATAGAGCTATCCAGACAATGGAAATTGCCTTCCCACAAAATTTTTTACATGGAATGATGATAATCAATAGGACATGGTATTATCAGGGTATAAAATATATAGGAATGACAAAGTAGGTTGTGTTGGTGGGTGAGTGGCGCTATATGTGAAAGAAAGCATAGTAAAAATCTTAAATGAATCAAACTGTACCATAGAATCTCTATGGATAGAAAATGTATGCTTGAATAATAAGAATATAGAAGTAGGACTATACTACAGACCCACTGACCAAGATGGAGATGGGGATTGTGAAATGCTCAGGGAGATTAGAGAGGCTATAAAAATAGAAAACTCAATAATGGCATGTTTCAGCTATACCCATATTAACTGGGTACAGGTCACCTCAGGACAGGATGCAGAGAAAAGTTTCTAGACACCATAAATGACTGCTTTGTGGAGCAGCTAGTCCTGGAACCCACAAGGAGAAAGGCAATTCTCAATTTAGTCCTAACTGGAGCACAGGATCTGGTCCAAGAGGTGAGTATAGCTGAACCACTCGGTAATAGTGACCCTAATATAATAAATTTAACATCCTTGTGAGATGGAAAGCACCAAAGAAGCCTACCACAGTAGCATTTAACTTCAGAAAGGGGAACTAGACAAAAATGAGGAACCTAGTTAAATGGAAATTAAAAGGTACAGTTATAAAATGGAAATGCCTGCAAGCTGCATAGACACTTTTTAAAAACACCATAATAGAGGCTCAAATTAAATGTATACCCCAAATTAAAAAACATAAGGGGACCAAAAAAATGCCATCATGGCTAAACAAGAAAGAAGTGGTGAGAGACAACAGGGTATACTTTAAAAACTGGAAGTTAAATCTCTACTGAGGAAAATAGAAAGGACCAGAAACTCTGGCAAGTCAAGTTTAAAAGTAAAATTAGGCAGGCCAAAAAAGAAAGAATTTGAAGAACAACCAGCCAAAGACTCAAAAAGTAACAGCAATTTTTTTTTGAAAGTACATCAGAAGCAGGAAACCTGCCAAACAATCAGTACCTAAGAACATAAGAATGGCCATACTGGGTCAGACCAAAGGTCCATCTAGCTCAGTATCCTGTCTACTGACAGTGGCCAATGCCAAGTGCCCCAGAGGGAGTGAACCTAACAGGTAATGATCAAGTGATCTCTCTCCAGCCATCCATCTCCACCCTCTAACAAACAGAGTCTAGGGACACCATTCCTTACCCATCCTGGCTAATAGCCATTAATGGACTTAACGTCCATGAATTTATCTAGTTCTCTTTTAAACACTGTTACAGTCCTAGCCTTCACAACCTCCTCAGGTAAGGAGTTCCACAAGTTGACTGTGCACTGTGTGAAGAACAACTTCCTTTTATTTGTTTTAAACCTGCTGCCTATTAATTTCATTTGGTGACCCCTAGTTCTTGTATTATGGGAATAAGTAAATAACTTTTCCTTATCTACTTTCTCCACATCACTCATGATTTTATATACCTCTATCATATCCCCCCTTAGTCTCCTCCTGTAGGACCTCAATGTAGGACCACTGAATGATCAAGATGCTAAAGTAGCATTCAAAGAAGGCCATTGCAGAGAAGCTAAATGAATTATTTTCATCAGTCTTCATGGCAGAGGATGTGAAGGAGGTTCTCACACTTGAGAGATTTTTTAGGTGACAAATCTGAGGAACTGTTCCAGATTGAGGTGTCAATAGAAGAGGTTTTGAAACAAACTGATTAAAAAGTAAACAGTAATAAGTCACCGGGACCAGATGGTATTCACCCAAGCATTCTGAAGGAACTCAAATATTAAATTGCAGATCTAAGTGTGGGTATGTAACCCATCATTTAAATCAGTGTCTGTACCAGATGACTGGAGGCTAGCTAACGCGACACCAATTTTAAAAAAGGTTCCAGAGGCAATCCCGGCAATTACAGGCCAGTAAGCCTAGCTTCAGTACCAGGCAAATTGGTTGAAACTATAGCAAAGAACAGAATTATCAGTCACACAGATGAACACAATATGTTGGGGAAGAGTCAACATGGCTTTTGTAAACGGAAATTATGCCTTACTAATCTCTTAGAAATCTTTGAGGGGCGTCAAAAAACATGTGGACAAGGGTGATCCAGTGGATATAGTGTACATTGACTTTCACAAAGCCTTTGACAAGATCCCTCACCAAAGGCTCCTAAACAAAGCAAGCAGTCATGGGATAAGAAGGAAGGTCCTCTCATGGATCAGTAAATGGTTAAAAGACAGGATACAAAGGCAGGGGCGGCTCTACAAATTTGGCTGCCCCAAGCAGTCATGCCCGGGAGGCGCCCCCGAGCCGCGGGAGCAGCGGACCTCCCGCGGGCATGACTGCAGAGGGTCCGCTGGTCGCGCGGCTCGGCTGGACCTCCCGCAGCTGCGGGCGGTTCGCTGGTCCGGCGGCTCCGGTTGAGCTGCCGCAGGCATGCCTGCGGGAGGTCCAGCTGAGCCGCGGGACCAGCGAACCGTCCGCAGTCATGCCTGCAGGAGGTCCACTGGAGCCGCCGGCCGAGCGTCCCCTCCGCAGTCATGCCTGCGGCAGGTCCGCTGCTCCCAGGGCTCCGGTGGACCTCCCGCAGGCATGGCTGCGGCAGGTCCGCCGGCCCAGCCTGCCGCCCCCCCGGGAAAGGGCCGCCCCAGGTGGGTGCTTGCCCTGCTGGGCTCTGGAGCCGGCCCTGTACAAAGGGTAGGAATAAGTGGTCAGTTTTCAGAATGGAGAAAGGTAAACAGTTCTGTCCCCCAGGGATCTGCACTGTTCAACATATTCATAACACAAGTGCTGTTCAACATATTCATAAATGATCTGGAAAAAGGGGTAAACAGTGAGCAGGGCCGGCTTTAGGCCTATTCCACCAATTCCCCTGAATCGAGTCCCGCGCCTAAGAGGGGCCCCGCTCCCAGTGAGAATCCCTTCCCTGGCTAGAGGTGCCTTTTTAATTTTTACTCACCAGGTGGCACTTCGGGTCTTTGGAGGCACTTCAGCGGCGGGTCCTTCAGTGCCACTGAAGACCTGGAGCGAGTGAAGGACCCACCGCTGAAGTGCCGCCGAAGACTCGGAGCACCGCCCAGTGAGTACAAGCCCCATGTTGTGTTTTACATGTGTGGTTTTTTGTTTTTTTTTTAAAAGTCATCCCTGCCGGGGCCCCGTTGAAACTGTTCGAATTGGGCCCCGCCCTTCCTAAAGCCGGCCCTGACACTGAGGTGGCAAAATTTGCAGATGATAAAATAATTATCAAGATCGTTAAGTCCGAAGCAGACTCAAGATAGTTAAGTCCAAAGAATTACAAAGGGATCTCACAAAACTGGCTGAGTGGGCAACAAAATGGCAGATGAAATTCAATGTTGACAAATGCAAAGTAATGCACATTGGAAAACATAAACCTAACTATCCATAGAAAAAGATGGGTTCTAAATTAGCTGTTACCACTCAAGAAAGAAATCATGGAATCATCGTGGATAGTTCTCTGCAAAGATCCGCTCAATGTTCAGCAGCAGTCAAAAAAGCTAACAGTTTTAGGAACCATTAGGAAAGGGATAGATAAGACAGTAAATATCAAAATGCCACGATATAAATCTACAGTATGCCCACACCTTGAATACTGTGTGCAGATGTGGTCAACCCATCTAAAAAAAGATACATTAGTATTGGAAAAGATAGAGAGAAAAGCAACAAAAATGATTAAGGGTATAGAAAAACTTCCAAATGAGGAGAGATTAAAAAGACTGGGATTGTTTATCTTAGAAAAGACATGAATAAGGGGGGATATGATAGAGGCCTGTAAGATCATGAATGGTGTGGAGAAGGTGAATAAGGAAGTGTCATTTATTCCTTTACAAACACAGGAACCAGGTTTCATCAAATGAAATTAATAAGGCAGCAGGTTTAAAACAAAAAAAGGAAGTACTATCAACCTGTGGAACTCATTGTCAGTATAATGGGGTTAAAAAAAAAGTATTAGATAAGTTAATGGAGGATTGGGCCATCAATGGCTATTAGCCAAGATGATCAGGGATGAAACCCCATGCTCTAGGTGTCCCTAGACTCTGACTGCCAGAAGCTGGGAGTGGACAGCAGGGGATGGATCACTTGATAATTGCCTGTTCTGTTCATTCCCTCTGAAGCACTTGGCATTGGCCACTATCAGAAGACAGAATAATGGGCTAGATGGACCATTGGTCTGACCCAGTATGGTCTTTCTTATGTTGTCATCCTGAATCAGGATGAAAAGTCAAAAACATGAAAGATTTCGAGAGAATGGATTTCCAGAAAAATTCTATTTCAGAAGAACTGAAACAGGTTTTCAGAAGAACTGAAACAGGTTTCTGGCCGGCAGAAAGTGAAGTTGCCAAGAGCCTTCAAAATTGACAAGAGCATCTGGCGGGCTGCCAGCCAGGCAGAGAGGCTGCAGGTGGAAAGCTGATTCTCTCAGTATCTCTCCTCCTCCTCCCTACCCCCAAATCTGGCTACTCCAGTCAGGCTGTAGTTCCCCACCTTGAAGGCTCTTGTCATTTTTGCTTTCACCCTGCAGACAGAAAGTGAAATGGACAAGAGCCATTTTATGAAAAAGGCATTTTCCACTGGACAATCATTATGAAGGAAAATTCCCGACCAGTCCAACTAGGAAGCCTAAGAAGAGTAGGCATGTTGGATAAGAGGCATTTTTCTGGTTCACACACTTTTGTATGTTCAGCTGCCTGTTGCTTAATCAGAAAATCTGGTTAAATTAATTTAGCAACTTCTCCCTGGAAAATATAGTTTTAAGACTTTGAATTTACATAGTTAAATGTATTTTACATTTCTTTGTGAATATCTCTAATACTATTCTAATATTTGGTAATAAAAAGTCTACAATAATTGGTGCAGATTCATTGTACTTTTCATTCTAGAACAAAGAAAAAAATCGAATACCAAGAGTGAAAGGAATTCCATGATTTACACAGAGCAAAGAACACTTTAAACAACAAAGTGATAAACAAGGGCTATCTAATCTCAGTTGGCCAGCTGCATTTGCTCTGCTATTCGTTTACACCAAAGAAAAACTAAGGGCATTCTAATATAGGCTAACCAGGACCTGGTGGCTTTATGACAAGACACCAAAATGCATTGTTTTCAATGTGCTGTATTCCTGCCTCTGTGGTTATTCATATAAATTACTTCTGCTTATTGTTAAGTCTTCATTGCATTTTGTGCAAGCTTTTCCCCACTGCTTTGATGAGCCCTTGTTTTTCAGCTTACTGTCTTTCTTCCCATCCTCTTTTTGTCTACTATTTTTGTTGAAGGCAACAATGTAAATGTCACATAAAACGGTTTTTGTTTTACCAGTATTGAGTAGCCACGGGGGTACTACCTGGTTCCCAAAGAATGAGAGGTTCCCCTCTCTTTGAACAGGTTCTGGGGCAGGAGGAGGATGATTACAAAGTGGCTATAAAGGTGAATGCCTGGTGGGAGGCTGGATTCTGCACCCACCATCATGGGGATGGAGTGGGACCCCAGGCTGGGGGAGATTTCTGGTTTGTTTGTTTTTTTCAGCTAAAGATGACGTTTTAATTTCTGATTATTATGATGATCCCTTTGGAAACCATAGTGAGTACACTTGTGTTCCAGCATCTTACAACATCAAAAATACAGAATATAGATAAACATAGTGGGTGAGATTCTGGGAGATGCTAGGTGTAGGTGCCCACCAGAAAATCTGCCAGAACTGGGAGCATGGGAAGGAAGTTGGAAGCTCCTATTTGAGCTCCCCTGTACTTTGCAGATCTTCCATGCCAAGAACTGCAAAGTGACTTGTAGAGTGTGGCCTACTATGGTTTGAAGGCCTCCGTTCTATGTTTGTGTATGTTCCTTTGGGATAGGGACTGCCCCTTCTTGTGGGTCGGGAAGCATCTAACATATTGTGGGTGCTACCACAAACTAGGGCTGCCAGGCGTCAGGTTTTTTACCAGAATGCCTAGTTGAAAAGGCACTGTGGTGGCTTTTTTAACCGGGCCGTTAAAAGTCTGATTGGCAGCATAGCAGGACTAAGGGGAGGCTCCCATCCCTGCCTGACCCAAAATCCCTTCCAGAGCCCGTACCCTGCACCCCCTCCCGCACCCCAACCTCCTGCCACAGCCTGAAGCCCCCTCTTACACCCCAAAGCACTCATTCCTGGCCCCATCCCAGAGCCCTCATGCCCCCCCCACACCTCAACCCCCTGCCTCAGCCCGGAGCCCCCTCCAGCACCCTGAACTCCTCATTTCTGGCCCCACCTCATAGCCCATGCTCCCAGCTGCAGTCCTCACCCCCCCAGGACCCTAACCCCAGCCCTGAGACCCCTCCCACACCCTCAAACCCCACATCTCCAGCCCCACCCCAGAGCCCACAAACCCAGTTGGAGCCCCCAGCCTGGTGAAAATGAGTGAGTGAGGTAGGGTGGGGGAGAGTGAGCAAGAGAGGGAGGGGGGATGAAATGAGTGGGGGTGGGGCCTCAGAGAAGGGGCAGGGCAGAGGAGAGGTCTTAGGGCAGAGGTGGGGCCTCAGGGCAGAAGGTGGGGCAAGGGTGTTCGGTTTTCTGCACTGAGAAAGTTGGCAACCCTACCACAAATACAATATAAATAATACCAAATACATCCTTTCGTGTAGTCAGCAGCCAACTCCATGACAAACACTACATCCTCAACTATTCCTGCTTCTGGATAAATTACCTTTATGTGGGGCAGTGTGCTTGGATGCTGCTGACCGAGACAAACGCAGGTTCGAGCAAGTATTTAACTGAGAGAGGAAAATCAAAACGTGACAGATTGAAATTTCAAACCACATGGCCGTTTATTAACAAGGGATAAGTTACAACTTGGGCTGGGGGGAGGTAATTTATCTACTAGAAATACTATCAAGATAAACCACACACAACTTGAAAACAGTCTATTTGCATCTAACAACAAGAACTAAATGATCTATGATCAACTGCTCACTAAAATCCAAAATAGACACGCAAACTGAGTAAACTGTGCATGCATTAACCAAATGTTATGAAATACACCAACTAGCCACAACAGTAATCAATACAACAATTTGATTCTCATATACTGTATACACAACTTTGCACCAAATAAGGGAGGGGGGGGGGGAAAAAGGAAGAGGCTAAGCAAACAAAGTGTTTACAGAAATTAAAATGCACATACCACACTCCAGGCGCAGCTGACCAGCAGTACAGACACAGAGTGCATGACGAATTGAGGGGAAGTAATCCTAACACGACACGACACGAGCTGGCAAAATCCGGAGGAGACCCTGGCTGAAAGGGTGATCAGGCCTTCCAGCTAACACGTGGGCATTCCTGCCGTTTTTGGCGCAAGATACAGTTTTATTCGAAGACTCTTACTCGTGTCAGCGTCTAATTGGTCCCTAGCTCCTTCGCCCTCCAGGTTCCGAGCTGGAGTCCGCTACGTCAACAGGAGCTGCACCCGGCACACTACTCTTTTGCACACAACACGCTGGTATTGTAGCACACGGCACCAACTTGACCCACAATTGACCAGATAGAAGGTTCGGGAATAGGCACACGGCACTATAACGTTGCACACCGCACTACAGTGTTGCACATGGTACCAATGTGACCTTTTGACCGACAATTGGCCATACAGAAGCCATGTTTGAGCATGAGTTTAGGGTTGCGACAGCTGCTAACCAGCATACTGGCATCTCCATTACTCTGGCTTTGGTGCTCATTTTTGGAGGCAATTTTGTTTAATTCCCAAATCTGCCATATTGGGGTCAGGCTATGCCTATTAGTCACACACCTGTATTGCAGGTAGGTGCAAATTCATGCTATCTCAGCAGTGCACAGGGACTGCAAGGGCACCTGAGCTCTGAATGGCAGGCAGGTCCAAAGGAGGGAAGGCTTCTTGAACCCTCACCCTGCCATGGATACCCACACAAGAAGCAGGCACAATCATGACCTGATTTGTTAGTTATTATTCATGGGCGAGTGCATGTTCAGGAGATGGTAATGAAGAGCCAGCATGGCTTGTGGCATGGAAACTCTGTCTAGAGGTGAGAGCACATGACGGGAACTTGTAACTTTAGGATGCTGTTGCCTACCCTAAAACTGACTCATAACATGACTTTGGGCAAGTGACTTAATTGCTTTATGCCTTGGTTTCTCCGTTTGTAAAAAGGGGTTGATATTACGCAATCACAGGCTACATTTAGTAAAGTGCTTATAATGCTTTGAGATCCTTACATGGAAGGCATTGAAATATTTATCACCATCATTTATGTGATTATAGAGCTTTTCACATTGATGGATTAATAGTGATCTATAGCGATTAGGCCACTGAATAGCTATCCCATGCTATATGAAATGAGATTACTGACAAAAAGTAGTCCTGCTAATTAATGACTCTTTCTGTGGCAGTAATGAGGGAGAGGGTGTTTCCAGAAGGGTGTGCTAGTCTGTTGAAGCCAGCTTATCTTTTACTCTGTGCACGTGTTACATCACTGTCAGGATAATCTCAGAATAAGGAAACCCTAGAAAAGTAAAGTAGGTGCAGGTACACAGTCGAATAGCTGGAGTGGGTCTGGAGCTAACCCCAGAGACTAGTGTTCCATGGGTAGCTATCATATCCAGTTTGTTTTATTCTGATGTTTTTATAGGGCCCAGATAATTTGTATCTTTTCTTCCATCCTCTGGTCACCCGCTCCCAAACAGCAGCAAGAGATGATGATATACTGCTGTTTATCTACACTCCAATGACAATCAGCGAGTTTAACCCAATGCAGTTCTTGGAAAATGGAGAATTGTGTTGCAAAGAAAACTAAGCAAAGACATTTAAAATTAGTAGCTGATATATTAACTACTATAATTTTATGGACTGCCATGCCTCATATATTACTTTATGGGTGGAGGAAGGGCATAATATAACAAGGCGTAAGCACTACATCATAGGTGAAATCCTGGCCCCAGTGAAGTTATTGCTACACTCCCATTGACCTCCAGAGAGAGAGTGTTTTATCCTATGTTTCATAACTAGGGGACTAAATGCCAAATCATGTTTCCACATTTTCTTGTCCAGATTTAAAGAGTGTTTGCTTTTATTTCTTCCAGTGTCCTTTCCGCCTCATCAGGACCAATTTCAGACAGTTATACTGCACTTCCTACTCACCATTTGCCACCATCTATGACACATTCAGATCAATGTTTTATGAAAAATATTTTTGATGGACAACCCTATGTCTAAATTCTATTATAATAATGTATACCAGTTTAACTTTGCTTATCTTCCTGGCTTTCTACCTTCAGTGAGACACAGCTACTCATCTTAATACTGACTGACACCAAAATTATAGGGACCTTTGGGGAAGGATCAGTCACTTGATTTCCACTGGCATCAATGAAAGCTGCAGGTGCTCAAAATCTCTGGGAAAAAAAAAAAAGACCAAAGTAAAAAAGAAGCAGTGAGAGGCCAAAAGGCATCCTTTAAAAAGAAGATAAATTCTAATGAGGAAAATAGAAAAGAGCATAAACTCTGGCAAATGAAGTGTAAAAATATAATTAGAAAGACCAAAAAATAATTTGAAGAACAGCTAGCCAAAGATTCCAAAAGTAATAGCAAAAATTTTTTTAAATAGAGCAGAAGCAGAAAGCCTGCTAAACAATCAGTGGGGCCACCGGACGATCGAGATGCTAACAGAGCACTCAAAGATGATAAGGCCATTGTGGAGAAACTAAATGAATTCTTTGCATCGGTCTTAACTGTTGAGGATGTGAGGGAGATTCCCAAACCTGAGCCATTTTTTTTGGATCACAGACCTCAGGAACTGTCCCAAATTGAGGTGTCAGAGGTTTTGGAACAAATTGATAAACTAAACAGTAATAGATCTCCAGGACCTGATGGTATTCACCCAAGAGTTCTGAAGGAACTCAAAATATGAAACTGCAGGACTACTAACTGCCATATGTAACCTATCATTTAAATCAGCTTCTGTAGCAAATGACTGGAGGATAGCTAATGTGATGCCAATTTTTAAAAAGGGCTCCAGAGGTGACCCTGGCAACTACAGGCCAGTAAGCCTCACTTCAGTACTGGGCAAATTGGTTGAATCTATCGTAAAGAACAAAATTGTCAGACACATAGATGAACATAATTTGTTGGGAAATAGTCAACATGGTTTTTGCAAAGGGATCATGCCTCACCAATCTACTATAATTCTTTGAAGGGGTCAACAAGCATGTGGACAAAGGTGATCCAAGTGGATATAGTGTATTTAGATTTTCAGAAAGCCTTTGATAAGATCCCTAACCAAAGGCTCTTAAGCAAAATAAGCAGTCATGGGATAAGAGGGAAGGTTCTCTCAAGGATTGGTAACTGGTTAAGAGATAGGAAACAAAGAGTAGGAATAAACGGTCAGTTTTCAGAATGGAGAGAGGTAAATAGTGGTGTCCCCCGGGGATCTGTACTGGGCCCAGTCCTATTTAACATATTCATAAACAATCTGGAAAAGGGGGTAAACTGTGAGGTGGGAAAATGTGGTGATGCAAAACTACTCAAGATAGCAACAAAGAATCCTGTGGCACCTTATAGACTAACAGACGTTTTGCAGCATGAGCTTTCGTGGGTGAATACCCACTTCTTCAGATGCAAGTGGTGGAAATTTCCAGGGGCAGGTTTATATATGCAAGCAAGAAGCAAGCTAGAGATAACGAGGTTAGATCAATCAGGGAGGATGGGGCCCTGTTCTAGCAGTTGAGGTGTGAAAACCAAGGGAGGAGAAACTGGTTCTGTAATTGGCAAGCCATTCACAGTCTTTGTTTAATCCTGAGCTGATGGTGTCAAATTTGCAGATGAATTGAAGCTCAGCAGTTTCTCTTTGAAGTCTGGTCCTAAAGTTTTTTTGCTGTTCAAAGATGGTGGGGTGGAAGCTGTTGAAATCGTGGTGGAATTTTTCCAGAGTCTCCTTCCCATGGGTCCAGATGATGAAGATGTCATCAATGTAGCGTAGGTAGAGAAGGGGCGTGAGTGGACGGGAGCTGAGGAAGCGTTGTTCCAGGTCAGCCATAAAAATATTGGCATATTGTGGGGCCATGCGGGTGCCCATAGCTACTGCAAGACAAACCCAAGACAAACCCAAGACAAACCCAAGAAAGAAACCAACAGGACTCCACTGGCCATCACATACAGTCCCCAGCTCAAACCCCTCCAGCGCATCATCAGGGATCTACAACCCATCCTGGAGAATGATCCCACACTTTCACAGGCCTTGGGTGGCAGGCCAGTCCTCGCCCACAGACAACCTGCCAACCTGAAGCATATTCTCACCAGTAACTGCACACCGCACCATAGTAACTCTAGCTCAGGAACCAACCCATGCAACAAACCTCGATGCCAACTCTGCCCACATATCTACACCAGCAACACCATCACAGGACCTAACCAGATCAGCCACACCATCACTGGTTCATTCACCTGCACGTCCACCAATGTAATATATGCCATCATATGCCAGCAGTGCCCCTCTGCTATGTACATCGGCCAAACTGGACAGTCTCTAAGGAAAAGGATAAATGGACACAAATCAGATATTAGGAATGGCAATATACAAAAACCTGTAGGAGAACACTTCAACCTCCCTGGCCACACAATAGCAGATCTTAAGGTGGCCATCCTGCAGCAAAAAAACTTCAGGACCAGACTTCAAAGAGAAACTGCTGAGCTCCAGTTCATCTGCAAATTTGACACCATCAGCTCAGGATTAAACAAAGACTGTGAATGGCTTGCCAATTACAGAACCAGTTTCTCCTCCCTTGGTTTTCACACCTCAACTGCTAGAACAGGGCCTGATTGATCTAACCTCGTTATCTCTAGCTTGCTTCTTGCTTGCATATATAAACCTGCCCCTGGAAATTTCCACCACTTGCATCTGAAGAAGTGGGTATTCACCCACGAAAGCTCATGCTGCAAAACGTCTGTTAGTCTATAAGGTGCCACAGGATTCTTTGTTGCTTTTACAGATCCAGACTAACACGGCTACCCCTCTGATACTCAAGATAGTTAAGTCCCAGGCAGACTGCCAAGAGCTACAAAAGGATCTCACAAAACTGGGTGACTGGGCAACAAAATGGCAGATGAAATTTAATGTTGATAAATGCAAAGCAATGCACACTGGAAAACATAATCCTAACTATACATATAAAATTATAGGGTCTAAATTAGCTGTTACCACTCAAGAAAGATCTTGGAGTCATTGTGGATAGTTCTCTGAAATCATCCACTCAATGTGCAGCAGCAATCAAAAAAGCGAACAGAATGTTGAGAATCATCAAGAAAGGGATAGATAAAATGACAGAAAATATCATATTGCCTCTATATAAATCCATGGTACCCCCACACTTTGAATACTGCGTCCAGATGTGGTCACCCCATCTAAAAATATATATATATATTGGAATTGGAAAAGGTTCAGAAAAGGGAAACAGAAATGATTAGGGGTATAGAATGGTTTCTGTATGAGGAGAGATTAATAAAACTGGGACTTTTCAGCTTGGAAAAGAGGCGACTAAGGGGGGAATACAATAGAGGTCTATAAAATCATGAATGGTATAGAGAAAGTAAATAAGGAAGTTTTATTTACTCCTTCTCATAATACAAGAACAAGGGGCCACCAAATGAAATTAATAGGTAGCAGGTTTAAAACAAACACAAGAAAGTATTTTTTCCACACAACACACTGTCAACCTCTAGAACTCCTTGCCAGAGGGGTGTTGTGAAGGCCAATACTATAACGGGGTTCAAAAGATATAGATTCATGGAAGATGGGTTCATCAATGGCTATTAGCCAGGATGGGCAGGAATGGTGTCCCTAGCCTGTTTGCCAGAAGCTGGGATTGGGTGACAGGGCATGGATCACTTGATAACCTGTCTGTTCATTCCCTTTGGGGCACCTGGCAATGGCCACTGTCAGTGGACAGGATACTGGGCTTGATAGACCTTTGGTCTGAGCCAGTACGGCTGTATTTATGTTCATGTCTTTATTCTTCCTGTAAAGTATGTACTATGCACACCTCTGCTACTGCACACAAGTGTTAAATAATAAACACTGACTGAGGGTTGCATTTTTTTTTTATTTTAAGATTATCACAGTGTATCTGTTTACGCTTAGCTAAATGGTTTAGACAGCATTTTCTTGAGTGAGCTTGTACTTCTTCAGGCTCAGAAAGCATTATAGAATGCAGAAAGTTTCTGCAAACTGAATAAACCCAAAGACATAAAACATTTTCTTCCTACATGCCTCAGTAGAGTAGTTCATTATAAAGTGCTGTGGACAACAGATTCAAAACCTTTGACAAAAGCTTAGGCTACACAGCAGGGAGATTTTTAGATTCTAAATAAGGATCACTTCCAACCAACAGAGCATTAGGTTAAGCACAAACGATAATTGTCATGGAGAAATAGCTGCAATGAATCCAAACGCCTACATTAGCACATTTAAAATTGCACCAACAAAAAAATTGTTGTAGTTCTAAAAGATGGGGTATGTGTAACCCAGACAATAAAACCCAAAGTGGAAAGAAACCTAGAATACTTAGGGGCTGGGAACTACTGTCATTTAGGTAGAAATTTTTCAACAAATATTTGTCACAATTCAGGGCAACTGCCCTGTATTCCCCCCCGCTGTGGTCCAGGAAGGGCACTCGTTCTTAGTTTCCTGCACCCGAGCAGTCACCTTCTTTGGTCAGAGGAACGTCTCTCTCTCTCGCCCGCCTGATCTGAGTTTTTTCAAACTTTATAGTTCCCTGCCTACACTAATGTTCTCAGCAAGGCAGAATGGTTATTAGCAGTTTTTGAAATACAACATGGTCAAACCTGTGCATCCAACACAGTTACTTCCTTAATTTTAATATCATACGTGGGTGGGGAGGGGTTCATCAAGCAATGAGAGAAGAGAAAAATGAAATATAGGAACAAGTTATTATGGGTGATGTTTCACTTCTGGATATTGCATATGATGTTTCTTTTCTGGATACACCAGTATTAGTAATCTTTTAATGGCTTCATAAGTTTCATGCACAGACCCTTGATTTTCATTGTCTTTCCATTTACAGCTTTTCTGTCACTTCATAAAAGTGACAATTTAAAAATATGGAATAGTTTTGGGGTTTTTTGTACCATAAATTATGAGGAAAAGGTGTTGATGGGTTTTCTGTTAGGCACCTGATTTAAAGTGGATTCAAGCACAGTTAATGATGTTACTGCGCAGAGCTGCTGGCTGTTTTAGAAAAAACTGAGAACACTAATATTTTTATTTGTACATAGAATGCAAACATATGTACACCCTAGGGATTCCTGTAGTCCCAGCCAGAATATCAGAGAGTAGAAAAGGCAACAATTACCCTCAACCTCACATATACAAGCAAATAAATGAAAATGTAAACCCTTTGGGGCAGTGATGATGGCTTCTTACTTATCTGTACAGCATCTAGTTTATTACTGGCATTATATAAATAATTACATACAAAAACCTATGCTAAAATATTTATCATCATCAAGTATTCAAAAGTGAGGAAATATCAGATTTAGGGGGTGCCTGTGAAACTTTAATTCTGCCTCCGCTGAACAAGTCATGTGGAAAAATCATGTGATTATGTAATAAAAAACTTATCATAATGCATACAAAGCTAATTCTCTCTTCTCCTCTCTTCCCCCTCTAAATTCAGGTGAGTTCCTATACCATGTAATGCTGGCAGATTGGAGTATGTGATGCTAGGGCGGTATGCTGGGTCTGGGGGTTGCTTCCAGTGAACCTGCACAGTCTCTCACCCACCCCACCCCTCCCCATAATAAAGATGCTCCATTAGCTCTCAGGTGTTCCCAGTGCAGTGTCTGCAGCTACTGCTTCTGCAGCACTGTGGGCCTGACCTCAGAATGCTCATGGTTCTGTTATTTCTGCATGCTGCCAAAATTTTCATGAGGAACAGAGTCAAGTAAAGGGAAACAGAAATTTTCAATAGTTTCTCTCTCCAAAACCTGAACAGGACAAATAACATTTCTCTAGCCCAAGGAATCCCTCCTGCTGCATTTCAGACTTGCAGCAAACAAAGATGTTAGAACTTCTCAGAAAGGGCCCAAAGAGAATCTTTTACAATGGTAAAATATTAAGCAACCTAAATATAGGGGGTCATTACCACTTTGCCCAATAATAAAGACTAAACAAGAAGTTAAATTCCTCAAGAATGAGCTATGATGAAAGCAACAACAGTATGCAAAGGAGTGAGGAATACAATTATATCTGTAAAATACAAAAGACTGAAGTCAGCTGTCATGAAGTACTGCACAAGGCCTGCAGCACGATATAATCCCTAATGTTGCCAATGGAGATTCTCAGAAATCTAATCCAATTGTTAGCCATCACAACTATATGCAATCATGGAATAGATACAATGTGTTCTTGCTTATATGATAGTTTAGATTAATTTCTCTTTACCTTCTCTTTCTCCACCAAGCTGAAAAAAGTAGTCTGGTCAGTTAAATAAAGATTAATTTTCTTGGAAATACACCCTGGAACTGTGGGGATATGAAATACAAGGCTCTGTCTATACCAGGAATTTGCTTCAACATCAGCAATCGGTGGCCAGCCAATGGATTTGTACCTGTTTGAAACTGAAAAACTGCATCAATGCAAATCATGGCTTATAGTGAGCGGTTTATACTGTCTACCCTATGGGTCTGCAAGCTGGCTGCATGAGGTCAGCTATATCCCTAGTATAAACAAATCCTTAGACTAGAAAGATCCTACAAACAAGATAAAGTTTTCACACTGTGATCCTGCCTTTGTTTTCCCTCCCCTGCACTGTCCCCAGTTTCAATTAACTAAGCTGAATCCTTGGCATTTAACAAAATGTTTTCTAAGAGTAATGCTATCATGCTATCAGCATCATAGCAAAGGTGCACTCAGTTTATTATGAAACATATGTTTTATGACTTTTTTCAGTGACAACTTAGATTAAAAAAAGATTGTACTGACAAAGCTACTAACTACTATAGGACAATTCTTAAAAGTTACAGTACTTACTAATCAGTGTGTCTTTAAGTGATGTGAATAAAAGTCATAAGAGTGAAGGGAGAATAAGTACTTTTAGCTCATCTATTTTAACATGACTATGGTATGGTGTACCAAAAATAAGATCCTATGTTTTCTTAAACTGATGCAAATATGCAAGATCATTAATCAGCTAATCATTACATAGTTGATCTTTATATAATAAAAAAGTTCTTCCTACAGGGATACTAGTTTATTAAAAATAATTGTAACACCAAATTAACTTTGTTTCTAACACCTCAGAATTCTTAAACCTCCTAGAACTCTGGCCAATTTTAAGGAGTTAATTGTCTTCAGGACTGGACAGTTTCCTGGGGTTGTATGTAGAGCATGAGGGGACCCAGTAGCAGGAGGAGAGAGGTTTTTTTTACCCTGGGAGGTGGGTTCAGGACAGGATTTTCACCTGGAGTGAGTCCAGACTTTCCTCACTTTAGGATTAAGCCTAAGGGCATGTCTATACAAGGACACTCAGGGACGTTAAGATGAATTAACTGAATTAACTTGGTCTACACTTTAAAACTAGATCAACCTAGCTAGTTCACACAGAGCTTTGCATCCGGTGTGATGTAGTTAGGTCAACCTAACCCCCAGTGTAGATGTGAGTAGGTTGATGAAAGAATTCTTCCATTGACCTAACCACCCCATCTCGGACAGGTGGTTTAATACTACATCCATTGATGTAGGAAGCAACTACACTACAGTCCTAAAGGTGTGAAGTTAAAGGGCATTAAACCCATGTGTGGATACTTTCATTTAGAAGTAAAGTGACTTTAGGCCATGTATGATACAGGTGCTACACAGAAGGGGTTTTTCCATCGCTGTCTGTAGGTAATCTACCACCTCAAGCGGCGGTTGCTAGGTCAATGGAAGAATTCTTCTGTCAACCTAGCCACTTCTACACCGGAGGTTAGGTCAGCATAGCTAAAGTGCTCAGGGGTGAGAGTTTTTTTACACCCCTGAGTTACATAGCTATGTTGACCTAACTTAAGTATAGACCAGGCTCTAGTTTGGTTTAGTTTAAAGATTAAGCTACAGCAAACTAAATCCACTTTACTTCTGAATGAGAGCATCCACATAGGAGTTTAATACACTTTAATGTCATGCCATTAGTTAATTCATGTTGTTAACTTTCCTGAGTGTTCCTATGTAGACAAGACCTAAGAGAGGTCTGGAAACAGCAAAATTTTGGGCATCCTCCTCTAATCAGTCTATTCCTCTCAGCACTACACACTTGATCACTTTGGTGTCACCTTCCTGCATTCTCCCAAATGTTCTCGATTTGCCTTTCATTCAACTCCTTCGGACTTGTATCAACCTAGTTATGCATATGTCTACGCTTCAGTTTGTCTCCCCATTTTAGAACACCATCGTGGACACCTTTGAAAAGCCTGAGCCACAGGCCCTTGGGCTGAGCAGTGAGGACAAGAAGGTGAAGAGGAGGATGGAGGACATGAAACTGGCTACACCGCAAGTCAGGACCTGTTTGAGACTCCATGGCAGTCCAGTAAGTCCTGGCACTCAAGCATGGGCAAGCCCAATGCAAGGGAAGGAACTCTGAGTATGTGAGTAATTGTATTTCCCATTACAATGATGTACTGATGGCATCGCAAAATTAAAAAGGACACAGCTCCTGACTTTTTCCATTAATCTACTTGTACAACAAAGAGGTAATGTTATCTGCTTTTCATTCCCCTGTAGAGTTAGGCAAAGGGGGCTATACAGAGCACTTTGTTTATGTACACAGGGATGTCCCTTGAATCTTCCTGAGAGATCTCAATTAAACTTTCATGGAGCTATTCTGCAATCCTCTCCTGAAGGTTTTTAGGGATGGCAGCCTTATTTCTTCCTCAATGGTAGGACACTTTCCTACACCAGTCAGCGAGAACTTCAGCAGGCACCATTGCAGCACAGAGGCTAGCAGCATAGAGGCCCAGCAGCTTCAGGACACCAGCAGCAGCTATGCACTCTGTGCCTGTTACCCTCAGGAGTGGGATATCAGCTAAAATCACCACTGCCTGTGGGAAGTGATGCCAGGATTTGGTGCCATTGCCCTATACTCAGTTTCATGCAACCGAGAAATTCCCTCATTTCCCTTACCCCGTAGTGCACTATACTCACTATCTCTGGTACTCTAAGTGGTGCCATGAGTAAGCACTCTGAAGAAGAAATGTCAATAAGCATTTCTTGCTTAAAACTTTAGGGGAGTTCTGAATATTAATATAGTAACAATGGAAAGTAAAAGTTAACAATGGTACTTGTGTTTATCTGCAGTTGCTACTGCTGTTGTGGCCTTGAGGGGCTCCCCCTCCCACATGCGTAACACCTGACCCAGATAAGAAGGAGAAAGTAGGGGACTAGGGATGACATGTTCAATGAGATCTTGCAAACCAGAATTGCATCATGCTGTGAGCCAAGAGCCTGGAGAGTGAACGCTGCAGACAGCCTGGAGAAGGAAAGAGCAGACAGCAGAAAGGCCAGAAGGAACTAGAGAGGGAGCTGCACTAGGACATAATGGGGCTTCTCCAGCAGCAAACACAGACGCTACAGACTCTTGTGGAGCTACAGGTTCAACAATCACTAGCTTGTCTCCCTTTGGAGTCCACAGAGAACTCCATTTACACACACACACACCCTATTTCATATGGTATCAGGGATCAGATCCTTACCCCTACATACCAGGGGACATTAAGGACAACCACAGCTTCACATAAGATGACTGGTGAGAGCCATGGTTGCTGTATGTATAGGTAAAATGGACATAAATCATCATCTTTCCCCTTGTTAAATTCTGTTCCATTAATATATACAAAATTTCATGTATTTGCTTTTAAATTACACAGATTTTTCTTTGCACTATTTGTCACTGAATAAAATTCTATTAGTTGGAAAATAATTCATCTTAATTAGTTCACAACAAATGCCTAGCAGTACTGAAAGCACCTACTTACATGTTACTACAGTGTGATCACTCATAGGCTCCATGACAAACAGTGTAATAATCATAAAATGTACAGCAAGTACTGCAAAATAGTGTATTAACAGTGTCCTATTCAGAGATGTACACCAAGCACCACCCAATTTCCTAACAGGGCCCAGTACAGGGAGGGCCAGGTAATGCACAGTACACTACCATGCATTAATGTGCCTCACCGTTAAAGAGCTCTTTCAAAGCTATCCTTCGCTGTATAGCTCAGGGTTAAAAACTCTGCTAGTAGCCCTTATGTCTGGCAGTTATAACTCAGCAGACAGCCCTCCACTATCTGAAACGTTTCTCCCTTTGCCTCACAGATATTATGCAAGACACAACAGGCAACCATAACCACCGGGAAAGTTTTTTTCACTGATATCCAGTCTTATGAGTAAAAAACACCAGCATCCCTTCATTCTACCAAAAGCACCTTCAAATGTCATTCTGCACCTGCTGAGCCAGTAGTTGAATCTTTCCGTGGTGCTGCTGTTGAGGTAGCTGATGTATGGCTTCATGAGCCAGGGGAGCAAGGGGTAGGCCAGATCCCCCAGGATCACTACTGGCATTTCAACATTGCCAATTGTAATCTGCTTGTAGCTTTCTGAATAGTCCTGTGTTCTTAAAGATTGAAGCGTCTTGCACCTTCCCTAACCAGCTAACATGGATGTTGGTGAAGCACACCCAGTGATCCACCAATGCTTGCATAACCATAGAAAAGTAGCCCTTTCTTTCACGTACTCTATGGCAAGATGTTCTGGTGCCAAAATTGGGATTTGAATGCCATCTATTACTCCACCACAGTTTTAAACCCCATTGCTGCAAATCCATCCACTATGTCCTGCACACTGCAGAGAATCACAGTCTTATGTAGCAGAAAAAGATTAATGCCCTGCACACTTGCACAGTAATGGCCTCCGCACTGCATTTTCATCACTCCAAAATGATTTCCCACTGACCGGTAGCAATCCGATGCTGCAAGTTTTCACCATTTGTTTCTCCACCATCAGTGCAGCTCTCATTTTGGTGTTCCTGTGCTGGAGGGCTCAGGCTAGCTTGGTACACAAATCCAGGATTGTGGCCTTGTGCATCTGAAAGTTCTGCAGCCACTGCTGGTCATCCCATGGCTGCATTTTGATGTGATCCCCCCAGTTAGTGCTCATTTCTTGGGCCCATAAGCGACGTTCCACCATCTACAGTTGGTCCATGAATTCCAACAACAACTTTAAATTAGTTCTGCATATGCCTAAGGACAGCCCTGGCGAGAATACGCAGCTGCATAGGGCAGCACATAATTTGGGGCACCAAATTTCGTGGTGTCCTAGGCAGGGCATGCTGCATATGTTGCGCTGGATCCAGTGGCCAGCCCCATCCCCCGGCCAGCCCCCCTGCTCCGCCCCTACCCTGCCCCCATTCGACATCTTCCCCCAAATCCCCTCCCCCGAACAATGCGGCCCATGGGATTAGTGGGGGTACAGGCCGCATTGTTCGGGTGAGGGGATTTGGCTGGGGCAGGGCTGGGGGAGCGGAGTGGGCTGAGGCCGGGTCACTCTCCTTCCCGTTGCCACCGGTGAGTGCGGGGGAGGGGACCCCAAATCCTGCTGCCGGTGCCAGGCCCCCTGCTAATCCCCTGCGCTGGCCTGGGCCTCCCTGCCCTGCTGCTGCCCCCCACAGCTCCTGCCCCCATGGCCTGGCAGCCCTTGAGCGCAGCAGCCGCTCCCCCTGCAGGGGGGGTGCAGGTGCTCGGGCTGTGTCACACAGGCTCCATGCTCCTGTCAGAGATGGACAGTGAGGAGGGACACACGTGTTCATGAGATTTTTTTTTAAAAAGCATGAAAATTATCGAATATAGATGACATTATGGGATAGAGATAGTTGCACACTGGGAAGTTGACTCCTTGCTCCCACTCATTCTTGTGCTACTCATTTTTGTCCCACCATGCATTGCCAAAGCTTCCCAAAAGACAGTGGTGGATTACAGATTGGAATACCTACTCATAATGCACATCTCTGTGCATTGACACAAGCAGTCCTGGTGAGTGCAAGGAGTGCCAATGCAAGGAGCCAAGTATGCATATGCACAAGAGATAAAGCCGCCATAGTGAGAGTATGCTGACATAATTTGTGTTGACCAAAGTTTGTAATCCAGACATTGTCTAACACAAGGAAAATAGTAGAGCTGGCCAGAGCACAATTGTTTCTCTACACCTTTTGAGGTTTCAAAGTTTGTTTTCATTCTGCATTGGAACAAAAACAAAACCTTTCAAACAGTTTCACACAACAGAACTGTGTTGAAAATGTCCATTTTCAGATTGAAAAGGTCAGGTTTTTTATTAGTCTCTTTCTCATTGGAGAGCCCACCTTGCACCTCAGGAACCTTACCATCAAAAACTTAATTGAAGTGGATACATTTCCATAAAACAGCATTTTTGAGGAAAAATATTTTGTTGAAAACGGTCTCATCAGCTTGAGACAATAGACTAGCCAGTTTTACTTTCTGCTTGGATTAGAAACCTCAGGAAAGTGTTCAAACCCAAACTATTTTCATTGAATTTAAAAAACATTCATAAAGCATTTTTAAAAACAATTATTCTTTTAAAACCAACACAAGTACTGACAACCTGGAAAAATTATGAGATTGGCTTAATTTTTTTTTTTAAATTCCCTTTTTTTGCCTTCTGGTAAAAAAAAAAATTGGAGATATACCAATCTCCTAGAACTGGAAGGGACCTTGAAAGGCCATTGAGTCCAGCCCCCTGCCTTCACTAGCAGGACCAATTTTTTGCCCCTGATCCCTAAGTGGCCTTCTCAAGGATTGAACTCACAATCCTGGGTTTAGCAAAGCCAATGCTCAAACCACTGAGCTATCCCTCCCCTCCATTAGGGTTTGCATCTGTGTTTCATAGATAAAGAGAGAAGCTTGAAAATGTGAGCTAATAATTTGCTTTAAAAAAAATTCCTGAAATTTTCAGGTAATCCCATAATGCTAGTACTTTAGGTAAAACATTAAGTTATCATGACACTCATATCATCATCACTGGAAATGGCAAAACACATTAAATGTTGGGCTTAATCCCAAATGACATTAAACACATATCAGTTTCTGTTAGTTCAACTTGTTTGCAGCCTATAACATGCTGTAAATTTCCTTTCAAATCTTTAGTATTAAATTACTTTAACAATACCACAAATCAGTCAGACACAAGCAGTCTGCATAAATATATAATATGGTCACTGGAAGCAATTACATTTTTTCCATTAGCAAGTTACATAGTTGTTTAAAATTCAGTGGGCCTGTTTTTCATTTACACTAAAAGTCTTGACTACACTAGAAAGGGTTTGCTGGTATAAGCTATACCTGCAAACTCTCCTAGTGGAGACACAGTTATATCAGAAAAGTAGTTCCTTTGCTGGTATAGTTTACACCAGATCCTCAAACAAAATAAGCTATACCAACAAAAGGATTTAGAGACAGTATAACTGAATCCACAGTGGGACTTTTGCTGGCATAATTATGTTGATTAAAGGTGTGATTTTTACACATTCCTAACTGACATAGGGTATGGCTACACTGGCGATTTGCAGCGCTGGAAAGCCTCCACCAGCGCTGCAATTAGTAAGTGGCCACACCTGCAGGGCACTTCCAGCGCTGCAACTCCCTGGCTGCAGCGCTGGCCGTACACCTCACTCGGCATGGGGAATAAGGATTCCAGCGCTGGTGCTGCAGCGCTGGTCATCAAGTGTGGCCACACACCAGCGCTGTGATTGGCCTCCAGGGTATAAGGTGTATCCCAGAATGCTTTTATAAATTACTCTCTTTGTTTTGTTATGCAGCCTCTCTTTGTTTTGTTGTGAACGAGCTCCGATCGGAGCTCCGAACAAACAGAGCTCCTGTTTGCTGTGATCATCTGTACCTGGCTGTAAACAATCAAATGAGAGGCAGGCAGGGAGAGTGAATGAAACAGAACGGAGCCGATCGGAGCTCCATTGAACTGCTTATCTAAAAAAACAAACACTGATCACAGCAAACAGGAGCTATCTGTACCTGGCTGTGAACGATCAAATGAGAGGCAGGGGAAACAGCGTTGGATGCAGGGTTCGCAAACATTTTGCGATTTTTCCAATCTCTCTCTTCCCCACTCCCTGTCACAGTACACCACAGGGAGTGAGTGAAACAGCGGGGAGTCCGTGTTGGAGGCAGGCTGTTTGCAATTAAGAGTTAAGACTAAGGGCTCATGAACATTTTGTGATTTTTCCAATCCAGGAAGCTAACACACAGTGTTGGCTCCAAAAATCCACTCTCTCTCTCCCCCCGCTCCCTGTCACACTAGACCCCACTCCACCCCCCTCTTTTGAAAAGCACGTTGCGGCCACTTGAATGCTGGGATAGCTGCCCATAATGCATCACTCCCAGCAGCGCTGCAAATGCTGCAAATGTGGCCACACACCAGCGCTGCTCCTACACAGCTGGATGACCAGCGCTGCAAACTACCAGCGCTGCAAACCGTAAGTGTAGCCATACCCATAGCTAGGCTGCCAAAACCACTCAGAATGAAGAGGCCTTAAAGTGGATGTAAATTACATTTATTTACACTCAGTTTAAGATCCATTTACACTGTCAGACCAGTGTAAAGTGGCCTTGGTATAAATGAGAAACTAGTGGTAAACAAATACTGAGTCAGCTTCCTTCCTTCAGCAGTGTCATCTTTCAGTGTAGGACTGTACATTTGCAGAATCACATAGAATCATAGAATCTCAGGGTTGGAAGGGACCTGAGGAGGTCATCTAGTCCAACCCCCTGCTCAAAGCAGGACCAAACCCAACTAAATCATCCCAGCCAGGGCTTTGTCAAACCTGACCTTAAAAACCTCTAAGGAAGGAGATTCCACCACCTCCCTAGGTAACCCATTCCAGTTCTTCACCACCCTACTAGTGAAAAAGTTTTTCCTAATGTCCAACCTAAACCTCCCCCTCTGCAACTTGAGACCATTACTCCTTGTTCTGTCATCTTCTACCACTGAGAAGAGTCTAGATCCATCCTCTTTGGAACCCCCTTCAGGTAGTTGAAAGCAGCTATCAAATCCCCCCTCATTCTTCTCTTCTGCAGGCTAAACAATCTCAGTTCCCTCAGCCTCTTCTCATAAGTCATGTGCTCCAGCCCCCTAATCATTTTTGTTGCCCTCCGCTGGACTCTCTCCAATTTATCCACATCCTTCTTGTAGTGTGGGGCCCAAAACTGGACACAGTACTCCAAATGAGGCTCACCAGTGCTGAATAGAGGGGAATGATCACATCCCTCAATCTGCTGGAAATGCCCCTACTTATACAACCCAAAATGCCATTAGCCTTCTTGGCAACAAGGGCACACTGTTGACTCATATTCAGCTTTTTGTCCACCGTAACCCCTAGGTCCTTTTCTGCACATCATGAAAACCTCATGACTAAATCCTCTGCTGGTGTAAAATGGTATAGATCCATTGTATTCAATAGAGCTATGCCAGTTTACTCCAGTAGAGAATCGAGATGGCTATCTCATCTGAAACTCCCTTTTGTTACCTCTTTCCACTCATATTTCATATCATCTCTGTTCCAGGAGTGATTTCCATGTGAATGAATCCCCTGCATTTATCTGAATAGACTACACTGTTTAACTAGTTGCATCTCCAAGGGCTCATGCTGTCACAGACATTACACATGCTCTTCAGTCTGAACTGAGACAAGTAGTTTTTGTTACAATAGCTCAGATCAGACTGACCTAGTAGTACCCTAGCCAGTTTACTAGGAATATCAAATAATTTACTGAGCCAGCCCATCCATACCTTCATTCACATATTCTAATCCTAATTTAATTTACTTCACAGTTTGTTTGTTCACATCATTGTTCCAAACTACTATATCAGGTTTCAGTAGCCAACATTCTGACAATGTTTGGAAGGGCTCATCTATGGAGTGAAAACTCTATAGCCTCTGAAAAGAAATCATTTACATAGCTATTGTGAGCAGACTAGCCTCTAAACTGTCCCTGCAAACTGGAATTTTCAGCTCAGTCTGATGAATACCAAAACCTATTCACAAACTGCAAAGAAACATTAGCACGAAGGATAACTCAACTTGCATGTGTTCATCTGAACAATGGTCTATAATGATAAGATCCTACAAACTGCCACTCAGCATTTAAATACATGCTGAATCAGTAACCTCACTTGCACATTAAAATTAAAGCTATAATTAAGTGGATGTCTTAACGTCTATTCAAACTCCTATACCAGAAGAATTCAGTGATACAGATTATGCCTGTTTGATTTTATACATACATTTCTATTTTCCAAATGTATCCACATAGTAGTATCACAAACACTTAATTACTCCATCATATGCCAGAAAATGCCTGAGATTTGAGCTTATGGGCAGGAAGCCAATACCTTGTACTAGTAGCATACCAGGACACTCAGAGGCTGTGGACTGACAACACTTGATGGACATTATTTAGCAGCAGTGCACCTTTCCCCATATCATAATGATGTTTCTCAACTCTGATCTTAAAGGATCACCTCTAGCATTGAGGAGGTGGTTCAGTCTCCATGCTCATTCAGTTCAGGGCCTCTTTACAAAGATTTTCAGGACTGCTGCCAATTGTGGCTCATTACAGAAACAACTTTTCCTCTCCTGGAATTGACACCTCGTCAATTATTCGGAGTGAACTACATCCACCCTGATTGTATTGGCCCTGTCAACACTGGTTCTCCAGTTGTGAGGTAACTCCCTTCTCTTCATGTGTCAGTATAACAATGCCTGCATCTGTAATTTTCACTCCATGCATCTGAAAAAGTGGATTTTTTTTACCCACAAAAGCTTATGCCCAAATAAATCCGTTAGTCTTTAAGGTGCCACCGGACTCCTTGTTGTTTTTGCGGATACAGACTAACACGGCTACCCCCTGATAATTGTGATATTGTTTTCTGTGATTCAGAGCCTTATTCATTTGGAATGGGACTGAGGCCATTGAGGTTTCATATTTTACTATTATTATTATTATAATAATTACATTATTTGTAACACCATAGTGCCTAGGAACCCCAGTCATAGACCAAGATCCCATTATGCTAGGAGCTATACAAAACAGAACAAGAGATAGTTCTTTTGGGCAGGGACTAACATTTGTGTGGTTGGAAGGTGTCAAGGACTGTCATTAGTAGGGTCTTTGATCTATAGACAATCACAGACTTATGTCTCTACTGCACTTTCCTCATTAAAACTTTTGTCGCTCAGGGATGTGAAGAAAAAAACAAAACAAAACAAAAAAAAAACCACACACACCCCGGAATGACAAAAGTTATAATGACGAAAAACACCAGTGTGGACAGCACTTCAGAGGTGGAAGCTGCTCTCCTGTCAATGAAGCTACTGCCCCTCATTCACAGTGGTTTTATTTTGTCACTGGGAGAGCTCTCTCCTGGTGACAAAGAGAGGCTACACTGTGCACCTTACAATGGTGCGGCTGCAGTGGTACAGCCGTGCCACTGTAAGGTGTGCAGTATAGACAGACTAAGGCAGGGGTCGGCAACCTTTTGGAAGTGGTGTGCCGAGTCTTCATTTATTCACTCCAATATAAGGTTTCACGTACCAGTTATATATTTTAACGTTTTTAGAAGATCTTTCTATAAGTCTATAATATATAACTAAACTATAGTTGTATGTAAAGAAAATAAGGTTTTAAAAATGTTTAAGAAGCTTCATTTAAAATTAAATTAAAATGCAGAGCTCCCCGGGCCGGTGGCCAGAACCTGGGCAGTGTGAGTGCCACTGAAAATCAACTTGCGTGCCGCCTTCGGCACGCGTGCCATAGGTTGCCTACCCCTGGACTAAGGGCTTGTCTACACTGGCAATTAATAGTGCTGCAACTTTCTTGCTCGGGAGTGTGGGGAAAAACAAAACAAAACAAAAAAAACACACCACATCCTCTTGAGCGCAGCAAGTTTCAGCGCTGTAAAGAACCAGTGTAGACAGTGCACCAGCGCTGGAAGCTATGCCCCTCATGGAGGTGGTTTTTTTTAGAGCGCTGGGAGAGCTCTATCCTACCGCTGCACCACAAACACAAAAGGCACATTAAAGCATGCCGCGGCAGCGCTTTAGTGTTGCCGGTGTACACTAGTCCTTCGTTATAGCTGCTGGGTGTGCTAAACACTCTCCTTTTAAGCTCAGTGAAAAGAGCAGTTAATCCCCTTTGTGTAGTGGTAGCTGGAAGCAACAGAAAGCTACTATTCAAGGCACAGGGCACATGCAAAATGTGATGCCAAGTCTACACTACAGACCCATATCAGTATAACAACATCACTGAGATGTGTGAAAAATCCACACCCAAGTGTCTCCCATAGCTGGCTGCCCAGTCTCAGCAGCCTCAGCCCCGTCCAGACAGTGACTCTGCCTGTGCTTATCGTGCCCATACAGCTAGCAAAAATGGGGCCCAAAGATGACCCTGAGGCTTTCCTCACGATGTTCGAGCAGGTTGCCTGAGCTGTGGGCCACCATTCTGGCCCAATATTTGATGGGAACTGCCCAAATGACACACTGTTGGCTCCTGGCTGACGAGGCCTGGGATTACAGATGAGTATAGGCCGCAGAGCTCAACACACTGGACATCACCCTAAAAAATGTTCTGACGACAGTTCCAGAGGAAGGGGCACCCACCAGGCGCCTGACCCTGGATTGTTGTCCAAGAGCTGAAGGACACCTGCTGCCAGTGGCTCCAGCCTGACCGGCACTCTGCCACTGAGGTGGTCAAAGAGCTCGCCCTGGAACAATTCACCCACAACCTCCTGCCCCGGAGGAGAGTCTGGATACTCCCACACCATCTTGCTACTTTAAGTGTAGCAGTTGCCCTCATGGAGGACTTTCTGGCCACCGAGGCCCCCGGTCAGACCAGGGACCAGAGCTGCAATGTTGGGGTTGACCCTGAGAAGCCGGGAGAAGAGCTCTGGCCCACAGCTTGATGCCAGACCCACCTGAAGGAGTCAGGGCAGATGAGGTGGTACCGAACTCCAATGAACAACCCCGAGGTACCAAGAGGCACTCAAGGCAGCCCCTGTAGAAGGGAGGCCTCAGAACCCAAGCCCCACTGCCGAACCAGTACAACAGCTCAAACGTCCAGAGCCAGGATCCTGTTTCTCCTGTGGCCATTTCAGGCACCTGTGGCAAGAATGGCTCCTGATGGATTGTATCTTTGGCCAGGTCTGCACAGGGAAGTCCCACACCTGCAAGTGGCCCACTGCAAAGGTTACAATCCCTGTAGCAGTCGACAGACAATTGGCCCTCACCCTGGTCGATTCTGGCTGTGGGCAGATGCTCATACATCAGCAGCTGGCTCCTTCAGTGGACCCTGGCCTCAGGGTGATCCGCCTACAGTGCATCCATGGCAACGTGAAGCCGCCCCCCTGTGTCTGGGTCCCACTAACCATGAACTGGGTGACCCGACTAGTGACACCTAGCCTTGCATACCCCGTGATCCTGGGAAGAGACTGACTGGACTTCCCCAAAGTCCTAACTGTGAACCTACCTCTCCCCACTTTTTGGCCAATGGCCTTAGAAGGAAACCCCCTTGAGGTGGAGTGTGAGCCAGAGGAGGACTATGACCTTGACGAGCTGGGTGGAGAGGCCGCAACCCCACTGCTGACTGACTAGGTGTCAACTTTAGCCAGGATCAGCGAGAGGACTCCACATTCAGTCAGGCATATGAGCAGTTGGCTGCGGTCAGAAAGATATCTGATCCCCCAACAAGCAAACCATTGACCCCTGTTTGAGCTAATGGATGACCCTGTTGACCGGGACTGATGAAGAAACGCGGATCCAGCTGGTGGTGCTCTGGTGTGTTGTCTTGAAACTGGCCTATGACATCCCCACTGCAGGCCACCTGAGGCATGAGAAAACTCTGGCTTGAGTCCTTGATTGGTTTTTTTTGGCCCAGGGTGCATTAGTACATTATTTACGGCCCATGCTCCCATGGACCCACACCACTCTGAGCCATAGGCACAAAGTTTCTAATCCCAACTCCACCCCTCCCCCCCCGACAAGACCCTACACCACTTCTTCCCACCCCCATTCCATCTCTTCCCACCCCTGCGCCGCCCAGTTGTGCCCCCTCCCCTGAGCATGCTGCTTCCTCACTCCTCCCCCCCCCCAGTGCCTCCTGAGTCCTGACACTGCAAAACAGCTGATCTGCAGCAGGCAGTAGGCATGGGGAGGGAGGGGGAAGCACTGATTGGCAGGGCCCGCCAGCAGGCAGGAGGCACTGGCGGGGGAGGGAAAGGTGCCAGTGGGTGCACCATTTTTTTCTGGCATTTATGCGCTGAGTCCAAGGCAGGTCAACGTATTTTAAGGACAGCAAAGCCATCAAAGCCAGATGGAAGGAGCATTTTGAGCTACTCATGAACCGTGAGTTAACTGTCTCTGATGCCACTAACGAATCTATACCTCAACGACATGAAAGAGAATCTCTTGCTGAACCCCACCCTCAAAGTAACACAAGGGTGATAAATGAAGGGGGCGGGGGGAGTAGCTCCCTTTTATGGACACCCAGCTAGCCAGTTAGCTACAATTCCCTGTTAGTAGCTGTTCTCTACTTGCTTTACCTGTAAAGGGTTAAAAAAGTCCATAGGTAAAAGGAAGGGAGTGGGCACCTGACCAAAAGAACCAATGGGAGGACTAGAACTTTTTTTAAATGGGTGGGGGGAGAAACACACCACACACTTTCCCTTTGTCTGTCTGTTGTTCTCCAGAGAAAGGGGATAGAGCAGAGACAGGGCTGAAACTATGCTGTAAAGCTTTAAGCCAGGTATGAAAAAAATCAGATAATACCTAGAAACTACTTATTGAAAACCCCAGATATGTAAATAGATCAGGAAATGTCTAGGAAGATGCAATTAGGTTTATTTCTTTGTGGCTTGTGGACTCCTCTGTGCTAACCCCCAAATGCTTTTGTTTGCTTGTAACCATTAAGCTGGACCTCAAGAAAGCCATTCTTGATGCTTAATTATATTTGCTTTTTCTAAAAATCTAGCAATAGCCTACGTTCTACATGTATTTTCTTTCTTTTTGTTTTTAATAAACTTTAACCTTTTTTAGCAACAGGATTGGATGTGTGTGTCCTAAGAGGTTTGTGCATATGTTATTTAATTAACTGGTGGAAACAGCTGATTTCCTTTGTTTTCTTTCTCAGATCTTCCTCGTAGCGGGAGTGAAAGGGCCTGAGGGTACCCCACAGGGAGGAATTCCCAAGTGCGCCTTCCTGGGTTCAAAGGGTTTTTTTTTTGCATTTGGGTGGTGACAGCATCTACCCATCCAAGGTCAGAGAGAAGCTGTAACCTTGGGAATTTAATATAAGCCTGGAGTGGCCAGTATTAATTTTTAGAATCCTTGCAGGCCCCCACCTTCTGTACTCAAAGTGCCAGAGTGGGAATTCAGCCTTGACATTCTCCATGATCAGATGACTGCCACGGTTCTCTGTAATGGCCTTGAGATGGAACCTTTCATCATCAAAACTGGGGTTAAGCAAGGATGTGTTGTTGCCCCGACCCAGTTTTCCATCTATTTAGCAGTCATTTTGCTCCTCGTTAAAGATCTCCCCAATGGAGTTGACATTCAATATAGAATGGATGGGCGGCTCTTTAATCTTCGATATCTCCGCTCGCAGTCTAAAGTCTTCAGGGGGTCTATTACTGATCTTCAATATGCTGATGATTGTGTCATCCTTGGGCACACTGAGAATTAACCTCAGTCCATACTGGATTTTCTTGTACAAGCTTACTGAAGCCTAGGACTCTCACTCAATATTGAGAAGAGTGAAATGCTCTATCAACCTGCTTCAGGACTTGCACATGACCCACCACAAATCACCATCGAGGGTCAGACTTTAGAGACAGTTGAGCACTTTGTTACTAGCCAACTTTCTCAAAATGCAAAAACAACACACACACACACACACACACACACACACAATGACAGTGAGATCCAGCACAGAATCCAGTGTGCAAGTGCTTCCTTTGGGAAATTGATCCGAAGCATTTTCACGGACTGTGACCTATGGCAAGACACCAATCCAGGTCTATAAGACAATTGTTGTTCCAACTCTCCTCTATGGATGTGAAACCTGGGTGACCTATCGACAACACCTCAAGAGTTTGGAGAGGTATCACCAACGCTGCCTCCGGATGATCCTTCATCTCAAGTGGCAAGATAGCCACACTAATGCCAGCATCCTTGCTGAAGGCAATGTCACCAGCATTGAAGCAATGATCCTCATGCACCAACTTCCCTGGACTGGACATTGTGTGCAGATGCCAGGCTCTTACCTCCCAAGACAAGTCCTCTACTATCAGCTCACCCATGGTCAGAGATCTCATGGTGGTCAGAGGAAACGCTACAAAGACACACTGAAAGCGAATCTTAAGAAAACTGATGTGGACATCACAAGCTCAGAAAAGCAAGCCACCAACCTACCCCAATGGCGCCATATCCTCCATCAGGCAGTGGCCTGCTTCGAGGAGAAGCGCCTTGCTCTCAAAGCTGGAGAGAGAGAGAGGGAGAGAAAGAGAGAGAGAGAGGAGGAAGGAAAAAGAAATAACTTTCTCCCAGCAGGCCGCTGGCCTGCCACAAAATGTCTGTACCTACTGCGGGTGGATTTGCGGTTCCAGGATCAGATTCCTGAGTCATTTCAGGACCCATACGTAAATCTATGGTAGAAATTATCCTCTAATCGAGGGCTCACCAGTCCATCAGATATCAATAACAATTTTCTCATTATGAGATGCAATATACTAATTACCAAAAGAGAGGCACAAAGATATTTACTTTATAAGTGTTAAACTATTATTAAAAAATCACTCAACTTATACAAACTCCTCAAAACTGCCTCTAGGTTCTATTGTTGACAAAATGCATGTAGCAGAGAACTGCTGTAGCAAACATAATGATGAGGGGATTTGAAAGGGGAAAGAGTACTGATCTTTCCTTTCTGGCACTATAGTATCTCTCTTGGGATTTGAACTAAGAAAAGTGAATCAGATAATCTCTGTTCATTGCCCAGTGAACAATACACCACAAAAGATCCATACATTATTCCAGAGAAAGTGTCCAGGAGGACTGAGCAGTCTTGGAAACTGAAATTGTCTCTTGAATCTAGACAGTCTGGTTGAAGGTCACAGTTATAACATTGCAGTGTTCAGCTGACCTGCAGATTGTATAGTGAAGTGTTGTTAGTTCCTCTGGGATGATCTCATGAGGTGTGTATGACCTCACACGTCCTGTAAGTGTTCCCAAAGACAAGGAAAAATATTCATCTGGGTGAATGGACTATGAGGTGGATAGAAAGCTGGCTAGATCGTTGGGCTCAACGAGTAGTGATCAATGGCTCCATGTCTAGTTGGCAGCTGGTTTCAAGCGGAGTGCCCCAAGGGTCGGTCCTGGGGCCGGTTTTGTTCAATCTCTTCATTAATGATCTGGAGGATGGCGTGGACTGCACTCTCAGCAAGTTTGCAGATGACACTAAACTAGGAGGAGTGGTAGATATGCTGGAGGGTAGGGATAGGATACAGAAGGACCTAGACAAATTAGAGGATTGGGCCAAAAGAAACCTGATGAGGTTCAACAAGGACAAATGCAGAGTCCTGCACTTAGGACAGAAGAATCCCATTCACTTTTACAGACTAGGGACCGAATGGCTAGGAAGCAGTTCTGCAGAAAAGGACCTAGGGGTTACAGTGGATGAAAAGCTGGATATGAGCAGGGCCGCCCAGAGGGGGGGGCAAAGGGGGCAATTTGCCCCGGGCCCCGGGCTCCGCAGGGGCCCCCAAGAGAAGAGCGGAGGCTCCCGCCTCCGCCCCTCTCCTGGAGCCTCAGCGTCTCCGGCGGGGCCCCTGAGCCCCGCCCCGCTCAGAGACGGTCCCGCCCCCGCCCTGGTCCCGGCCCCGGCCCCAGCCTCTTACCGAGCACGTCTCTGGCGGGGCCTGAGCTCCGTCCCGCTCAGAGACGCGTGGTGAGCGGGGCGGGGCTGGGAGCTCCAACGGGGCCTGAGCCCCGCCCCGCTCAGAGCGGCGTGGGGAGGGGGCGGGGCAGCTGCCTCCGCTCGGCGTGGAGCTCACAGCCCCGCCCCCTCACCACGTGGCTCTGAGCGGGACGGAGTTCAGGCCCCGCCGGAGACGTGCTCGGGTAAGAGGCTGGGGCCGGGACCGGGGGCGGGGGGGAGGAGCGGGACCCGTCGGGGCCGGGGGCGGGACCGGGGGCGGGGCCGGGGCGGGGAGGGGGGGAAGCGGGACCCGCCGCCGCCGAAGCGCAGCCCGGTCTTCAGCGGCGGGGGGCCCCTTCTGTTCCGGGACCCGCCGCCTAAGTGCCCGGAAGGCCCGCAGCGGGGACCCCCCCCCGCCACCGAATTACCGCCGAAGACCGGGCTGCGCTTCGGTGGCGGGCCCGCTTCGGCGGTAATTCGGCGGCGGGGGGCTCCCGCCGCAGGTCTTCGGGGCACTTTGGCGGTGGGTCCCGGAACGGAAGGGCCCCACCGCCACCGAAGACCCCGGGCCCCCGGAATCCTCTGGGCGGCCCTGGATATGAGTCAACAGTGTGCCCTTGTTGCCAAGAAGGCTAATAGCATTTTGGGCTGTATAAGTAGGAACATTGCCAGCAGATGGAGGGATGTGATCATTCCCCTCTATTTGACATTGGTGAGGCCTCATCTGGAGTACTGTGTGCAGTTTTGGGCCCCACACTACAAGAAGGATGTGGAAAAATTGGAAAGAGTCCAATGGAGGGCAACAAAAATGATTAGGGGGCTGGAGCACATGACTTATGAGGAGAGGCTGAGGGAACTGGGATTGTTTAGTCTGCAGCAGAGAAGAATGAGGCAGGATTTGATAGCTGCTTTTAATTACCTGAAAGGTGGTTCCAAAGAGGATGGATCTAGATGGTTCTCAGTGGTACCTGATGACAGAACAAGGAGTAATGGTCTCAAGTTGCAGGGGTGGTGGTGGTTAGGTTGGATATTAGGAAAAAACTTTTTCACTAGGAGGGTAGTGAAGCACTGGAATGGGTTACCTAGGGAGGTGGTGGAATCTCCTTCCTTAGAGGTTTTCAAGGTCAGGCTTGACAAAGCCCTGTCTGGGATGATTTAGTTGGGAATTGGTCCTGCTTTGAGCAGGAGGTTGAACTAGATGACCTCCTGAGGTCCCTTCCAACCCTGATATTCTATGATTTCATAACTAGCCAAAAGAAAGGTTTAAATTTATTGAAGGAGCAGCTACTTGTAGGGCCAAATTCTGCTCACACACATTGAATTCAATAGAATTGTACAGGTGTAATTGAGAGCAGAATTTGACCCATAGTTTCTAGAAATGGATTCAAGACATGAAGTTTTCATCCAGACCCAAACTTCCCTAGAGTTGAACAGGTTTCATAGCCAATGTTTTAGTTCAGACCCATCTCTAAGTTTCAGCTAACTCCTCTACAATAATTACTGTTTTAATCTTTTAATGTTTACTGAATTACAAAATACACTTCAGTCAGAAAATATTGCTCTGCTAGATTGATTCGCATCAAGGAAAACCAAATGACATTAGTTAAGAGATCAGCACTAATCTGATGACACCACTGCAGCAAATAGAACAATATGCCTTTTTTTTTTAAATGAAAGACAGAAAAGGCTCCAAGACTCACGTATATTTTCCTTCAATAAAAACAAAACAAACAAAAAAAACCACCACACACCACACCCTTTTATAGGACACAAAAGGCCAAATATCTAAAGGGTTCTCAGCCTGGCATCTGCTTACAATTCTGTGCACACAATCAATGGCAAGTACAAACTTGAACATGTAATTAGTTGAAGACAGCAATGACTACATTTAGATGTCTAGCCACCAACAAATCAGGTAGTTAGAAGGCTAAATGCCTGCAGTATACGGTTAGCAAAAGAGTTATGGACACAAGATTAAAGGTTGTTTAAAATAAAACTTCAGCCAGTACTTTTAACAGGACAGTTTTTTGGCTGTACCCATGCAGGAGTGCCTTCCCTGGCGCTGCCCCTGACTCGCTGCTGGGCAACTGGGCCTTGGTGGCTCCCCCCCTCCACTCACCCCCAAAGGTCCCCACTGTTCGCCGTGCTCCTGGGGCCGGTGACTTGGGGGAGGAGCCTTCAGGGGCAGGAGGAGCTGGTGGTGCTGGGGCTGGCCTGGCGCTTGGGAGCGGGGGGCAGCTCGGTCTGGTGCTTGGAAGTGGTAGATCGGGGGGGCAAGCTAGGGCATGCAGGCCGGGGCTCCTCCAGTCGAGGGGGCCCCCCCCAGGCCTTTTCCTTTAAGGGGGAGCTTTGGGGCCTCCAGCATGCGGGGCCTTGGGCAGAAGGGGCAGGACCAACCACCACCACCCGCCACCCATGAGTGAGTACAAATGAGAACAGGAGCGTGAACGCAGCACACTGATCCTGGGGCTGATTTTGTATTAGAACAGTCCCTAGCATGAATTAGGCCATAGAGCTGATCCATACTGTGCTGTCAATGGCTCCCAAAAATTGTTTTGGCAGCTGAGGAAGGCTAGAGTACAGGCATACCCTCTCCTCCTCCCCCTCCCCCCCCCTCCCCCGCCATGCTGGGGTCAGGAGGAGGTTGTTCTGGAGCCACAGTGATGACGGTAAACCATTGGAGGATTTTCCAGCACAGAAGACTGACACAAAAACTAGCTCCAGAGAATACATCATCCAGAGACCAACACAAACCTGCCCCAACAGACCTAAGAACAAGTACCAACTTTTTCTAAATCTTGTACACTATTTCTTTAATCATATGAGGTTAAAGGTATAAATGCACTGCAGTCACAATCTTTCACAGATGTCAATTGACCATCTCTCTCACCAACAGAAGTTGGTCCAATAAGAGATATTACCTCACCCACCTTGTCTCTCTGAAGCCACCTAGGCAGGTCAGCCTGATTCTAGCATTCAGCCTTGCTGTGCAAAAAACCCAAGAACAATTTCTGTTCCAAATCATTTGATAAGGCAAACCACTAAGCTCCTGAATTGGAAGTGAGGTTAACATGCTTTATCAGCTACTGAGTGGGTCTGATGAGTTCCAAAGATAATCTGCCTCAGTTCCCCTTGTCCAGAAAGGCGTGGGAGGATCCTAAAGTCTTTCAGATGAAAAAAAAAAAAAGTCAGAGAACAAGAAATAATCACATCCCAGGGTCTTGCCATAAAGTGGTAAATGCATTTCAAACTGAGTAACTTCCCCAATTATGCTCTTTCCAGCTAAATACAAATAAATTAGATGACATCCTGGTACACAGAACCAGTAACCACAGCCACCAACCCATATAAAACTAAAGGCTGTGCCTCATCACACAAAAAAGCAGCAAAAGCTACAATAGCAGCCTGCATCAAGTTAACTGTAAAGGTTTATTCTCACACTTAAAGTCATTCATTGGTGGTAGCAGCCCAGTGGATCATGTAAGAATGTATTGCTCTCTTTCTAGAGGCAGGGCTGGCTTGATACTACAGTAATGGGCGCTCAAGTCAGAATAACCTCAGGTCAAGCACGTCAAGGCAAGTGAAGGTTGAGAGGAACTACATTATACTATTTCCCTGGGGGTTATTATACATTTGCACTCCAGCACCCACTAGAGTCAGCAGATGAACATCATTACACTGCAGGGAAAAAGACTCCACTCTCTCAGTGGTAAGATCAGTGCCAGAGCAAAGCTATGGACATGGAAAGGAAGAATAGGATTCTAAAGCACATAATGATGCCCCCAATTGGACAGGCAGGTAAAAACATTGGAACCAAACACACGCTAGCTCTTGCTATCATAATCAAGACAGGGGCAGAGTTCATGTCTGAATAATTCTCTTTGCTTTTAAAGAAGATTTTGAAGTTTGCATATTTTAATATAACAAGTTTGTGTTTCTTTTTACGGATACCGATTTGCTCAAAAACAAAAAAACCCCCTCAGATTTGCAAATTGCATTAAAACAAAACCCAAACAACTTTTCAGTACATCATCATATTTATACGTCGCATAGAAAATGATGCCTATGAGCACAACAAAATTTTTTGAGCGCAGAAACAAGTACAGTCATGTGAAATTTACTCTAAAGCTATGCTACTGTCAAAGTGGGAAAAGTAGACATTATACTGACTGGTCAGTACAGCTGCTCCTTTTCAAAACCTTTTTACTGTACTCTAACATTATCGGATCAAACATTTACATGAACGTGGACAAGTTTACATCTTTCAAATCTTTTGCATGTGTCTGTATCTCTCTCTCTCAAACTGATAATTTCATCCTCGTCCTTTGATAGTAAAGTTTAAATAGAACCAAAACACATAAAGAACAAACATTTTTCTACAGTCTTCTCTCTAATTTCTTCAAAGGCAACTGAAAAGACTTCTTAAAATAAAATGCATTTTTCTCTTTTCCTGTCGGGGTAGCTGTGTTAGTCAGTATCCACAAAAACAAGGAGTCTGGTGGCACCTTAAAGACTAATAGATTTGTTGTGTGCATAAGCTTTTGTGGGTAAAAAACCTCACTTTTTCAGGTGCCTCAATCTTTTCCTAATGACTCAGACTGCTGCCCTAATTTGTCAGAAAATTCAGACGACTGCAAAGAACTACCCTTAATAAAACACATTAGGAAATGTCTTGCTGCATTAGTGGACTTCCAAAGTGTACGGTACATGCAAGTTCTATGAAAGAGAAAGACAAAGTAAAAATCTCGCTATGGTTATAAAAAGAGTATTATAAGGAAGTAGATAACACTGAATGTTATCTAGTTCCTTGTAGATTTTTACAGCACCTTGTCATATTACATGTTTAGATTTTGCTGGACTCAGAACTTTAAAAGCCAGGCTGACATGCTGCAGAATAATTGCCCTTGCTAAGCAATCTAATCAAGATTTTAAAATTCTCTGATCTGTAAAATCTGCACATAGATAAACAATAGCTCTGGGAAAAACTCTTGGTATGCCTAACAATTTTTTATTAAAACATTAACATCAATTACATAAATATAAAGCTGTATTGATTAGAGAATATATACAATAGTTCTTACCATTCAAGGTGGTTGTCAGAGTCCATCAATATCCTTAAAACTGCAACAGCGTCTTGTCAGAAGACACACCTTGAAAAGTCCTTCCGGCCAATCAGAAAATCAGACCTGGCTAGGAGACAGCAGCTGTTGAATCACAGTAGCGATAGTCAAGCCTGGGGGGGTTGTTTTCTTTTAAATGAAGGAGAAAGCTCTGTGCCATTTCCCAAAGGAATACAGGGAGCTGTTTCACAGCTTTTTTGGATTCCTTTCTTTCTAGATGGAACTACATCCCAGCTACATTGCCTGTAAATTGTAATAAATGAAATACAATAGGGCATATTTCTCTGTTGACACATTTGCAGGGTATTTCTAAGAGAAAATGTCCATTTACAAATTGGGATTAAAAGTTTTATAATTAAAATGCTTTTATAATGATGTAAGCACTTTAAAAAAAAGTTAGCTCACAACCCCTCTTCCCTCCATCCAGATCCTCAGTGGAACTACACACATTCACACTAGATGGGGACTGGATCCCCCATTTTTTGGTTTTATTGGCTTATGTCACAAAATTTAGAGTCTAACAGTTAAAGCTAATACTCATTCTGCCACTTGCCCTAACCATCCGCCTGTCAATGCACGGGTGTTCCCTACAGGACATTCTCTAGCACTTTGGCTAGTCTGATCTTAAGTGCTCTATTAACTTTGTTTTGCATATTTTTAAAAATTCCAAAGAGATGTCTATGAGAATTGTCACAATAGGTCCTATTACTGCCTGTTGTGAAGATACATATGTATGTATGTACGTACACTATATATACACACACACTATTTTTTTCAACAGATATTGACCTGATGCCAATGACTCCATCAAATCTAATAGGGTCTTATGCATTATTAGATAAAGTCTTACTACTCCAGAAGTATCATTACAATTTATCATGCATTGTTATTATTTGTATCATAGTAGCACCTAGGAACCTCTACCAGGATCAATCTCCCATTGCACTAGGCTCTTTTCAAGCGTATAGTAAGAAACAGTTCCTGCCCTGAAAAGGTTAGAATCTAATAAATAGAAAAAAGATGTACAAAGGTGTAAATATAAATATTTATTACAGTGGTTTCTTAAGCTTTTCCATATCCCATGTTACAACAGAAAAAAGGTTCAGGAACCCTTCGCATCTAGCCAGAAAGAAAAGGATGGTGGCAGTGACCCACCTGAAACCTATTCACGAGTCTGACCCTCTGGGGTTCACAGCCCTTCGGCTGAGAGCCCAAGATTTCTGTGATTTATCACAACACAATCTTTAAAGCTTCTGTCAGGCTCCTCAACTTCAGAGTCTTTCCCTATATCTGAAGCTTTCTAGAACTCTCTTTCAGGTCCCACATGTTTTTCTCCACATCTTCCTCTTTCAGACCCTCTCTCCATATTTCCAGACCTTCTAAACACCTTCCTTTAACGATTAGACTAAGCCACATTATCTCAAGGTTTGGATGCTGCGTGCATGGTCTTCTTCATGATATTGCCTCTCACCTTTTCAACTAGTGCCTGCATGTTACGTTCGGATGGTTGTAAATCCTGTGCACTAGATAACTAGCCTCTAGGCATATTGCTGAAACACAATGGGCGTTGCGGGAGGGAAGGGAATAAGCTTCTTTCAGGATATACAGTGCCTATCATCCAAAAGATTTTAGAGCCCTCACTATCCATAGCAGCACTCTGCAGAATATATAGGCAGCTAGATAGTGCAAAGATAACAAATAAATACAAATCGACCTTAAGGCTTTAATCCCTTCTTTGAATGATGTAGCCACTATTTTAAGCACTTATTAAATATCTTTTTAAAATGGTGATATGATGATGTTTGAGCGTCCTGGATAATTATTCAGTGATATTGAATATTTATATTGAGTCCTCGCCTACAGACAGCCCCCCAACCTGAAGCAAATACTCACCAGCAACTATACGCCACGCAACAAAAACACCAGCCCAGGAACTAAACCCTGCTACAAACCCCGGTGTCAGCTCTGTCCACATATTTATTCAAGGGACACCATCATAGGACCTAACCACATCAGCCACACTATCCGGGGCTCGTTCACCTGCACATCTACCAGTGTGATATATGCCATCATGGGCCAGCAATGTCCCTCTGCCATGTACATTGATCAAACCAGACAGTCTCTACGCAAAAGAATAATAGACACAAATCTGACATCAGGAATCATAACATTCAAAAACCAGTAGGAGAACACTTCAATCTCTCTGGTCACTCAACAAACAGACCTAAAAGTGGCAATTCTTCAACAAAAAAACAGACTCCAACATGAAGCTACAGAACTTGAATTAATCTGCATACTGGATACCATCAGATTAGGCCTGAATAAAGACTGAGTGGTTGGGTCATTACAAAACCTAAACTTAATTTCCCCCTACTGTTATTGACACCTTCTTGTCAACTGTCTGTAATGGGCCACTCTCTTACCACTTCAAAAGAGATTTTTCCTCCCTTAGTATCCTGCTGTTAATAGATTTAATCTCATTTGACTGATCTCACACTTTCATGTATTTATACCTGCTCCTGTATTTTTCACTTCATACATCTGATGAAGTGGGTTCTAGCCCACGAAAGCTTATGCCTAAATAAATGTGTTAGTTTCTAAGGTGCCACAAGGACTCCTCGTTTTTGCGGATACAGACTAACACAGCTACCACTCTGAAACCTATTCAATTATTGTTATAGGTATTACATTTTTACATTATAATTTATATATATTCCATAAACTGTCAAAAAACATAAAAAGTGACCAGCTCCCCTCCAAACTGTACCTTTAAAAAGGATTAATGTTGTATATTAGAAATCAAATGCAAGTACCAGCTCCATAAGGTACTATCATTGAAATCTCACTGTTTTTCTGGCCAGAAGTCCTGCATGTCACATCACCCACAAAGTCTGATGATTGTGTTGTAGGGATTCCTCTGGGAATTTAGGGCCCAGTCCTGCAAAGGAATCCATAGAGGTGGACCCTAACATCTACTTGGAGTCCCAATGAAGCCAATGAGCCTCTACATGGGTGTCAGTGTTCACCCATGTGAATCCCTTTGCAGGATGAGGGCTATGGTTATGTTTGCCTTGAGTTTCAGTTTTCAACATAACATTTATTTTTAAATGCATTCTGCAACCTAGCCATTGAAAATTGGCAAATAATAGATCAGCAAATATGAAGACTTGTTTACAGTTGCGTTATTCAATTACTCTCTCACTGTGCACCATAGTTCACTCTGGGTAAAGGGAGCTAGTGTCCTGAATGATTCATAAAGCTCCTCTCTTGTTTTGCTCCAGTAATGACTGGTACAATACTGATAAATGTAACAAAGTTCTGCCACATTACCTCACAGCCATGTTCGTTTGAGAGAAACTAAATGAACATGCTGCAGTTAGCTCTGTCCTTAGGAATAATAACCTTTTGGTTGTTTAATCAACACTCGGTATCTGCCAACATTTTGGAAACAAAACTAAAGGCCCTAAAAGAACAAAAAGACATTATTTCACTGTAGTGCTCTAAATCAGCACTGAATATTCTTAAATTCTAGCATCAGAGCTAGCACTGCACATTCATCACAAAGAAAGAAACCTTTGTTTATGCACCATCCACACAGTGTACTGTTTTGAGTTTCTTCATATTGTAACTTCTGCAGAATGATGAACTGCAGTAACTTCAGGGACAGGCTCTACATGCCAAGGACTGTGAGGGTAAATATGACACAAAGAATAGGTGGGAATCAGGTGTTAATCATCTTCTAGCTCAGTGCTCTTCATTTATGGCTGTTCTAGAAAAGAACGGGGTTCCTGAGTGTATTAGAGTAGTGCAGAAGCTTTAAAATGTGCTGCTCTGAAAAGTGACTTTAAAAATGGCACTGGAGATTCTGTGTTTACTTTCCCTCAATGCCTTCTAAAGGAAATTTGCTGATTTTACAAGTAAAAATAAATTTGTTCTAATTGTCAGCCTTGAAAACTCAACCTGGGTCTGAAAGTCAAGCTGTATGCACAAGTCTGGCTTGTGCATCATGTTCTAGCTACTTAGGTGCTTCTATAGCTCCCATCAATGTAGTAGATGAGAGTTTAATGATGTGTCTAGCCTCTGTTTGCCAGAAGCTGGGAATGGGTGACTGGGTACAGATTACTTGGTTATTTGTTCATTCCTTTTGAACCACCTGGCATTGGCCACTGTCAGAAGATGGGATACTGGGCAAGATGGACCTTTGGTTTGACCCGGTATGGCCATTCTTATGTTCTAAGATTCTGCAGGGTATTTTACCTAATCTGTGAAACCCCTTTGCCTTCAAATTCTGTCTTCAGTTAGGTCTGGGGAAGACAGGATAGATTCTGATCCTGTAAATGATCTAGAACTCAGCCAGGATTTGGATTGGGCCAGACAGAACATGGTGGTTTGGCATACAGACAGCATTGTGAAGCTGCTATGGTGTTCTACAAAACTTTATCTTTCATTTTCTTTTAAAAGTAAGTTTCTAGCCATTATGGTTGTGAAGAAAACCTCAGAAAATGTGTACTGAATGTAGCTTAATGCAGAAGAGTTTTCAGGAGTCATGAAAGTCTGAAACAAGAGCTCTGAGAAGAGTGAACTGCCCCATTTGTTTCAAAGAGGTGTTAGCGGAGATTCCCCAAGATGATCATTTAAATGTTAACGTTAACTATTGCATCCCTCATGGAAGAAAGAAGAGGAAGAATCAGATCTTCACAACCTACCATAAGCAATGCCTCATTTTGGTGTCACTAGTGGGTGACACTGTCAGTGCAGGGCAACTGCACCTATATTCTCCCTCTGTGGTCCACCAATAGCACACAGTTTTAGTCTTCGGTCTGCCAGCTATCACCTCTTTGGCAGAGACACATTTTAAGTAGTTAAAACACCAAAGCACATTAAGTCAAGTCAGAAACTATACATAGTGCGTGTAAGGTCACGCTATATGGACGTCGCCATTTTGAGAGCAAAATGGTATCCTCCATGTGGCAAAAGTGCCAGTATGTCATTCTACTGAAATCCAACCCCACTACAATGCAGCCCACAGGGAACTGTGGGAAGACACTGGAGGACTATCAGCACCCAAGTTAAATAACCAGGGCTACAGCCTGCATCTACACTTCAAAGTGAGCAACTTAAAGTACAGCCAGGGCTCTAACCCCTACCTTCAGCCAGATAAGCTAGCCCAGGTTCAGAGCACCTCCAAACCTGAGTTAAAGGTTTGTGTGTGGGGATGGGAGGAGCAGGAGGACTAAACCAGTGCTTAATTTGTGCCAGGCATTGCCAGGGCTGAGCCCCAGAACCTCTACACTTGCTGTGTCACTTACAGGGGCACTGGAATGGTCAGGTGGCATGGCCCTCCCACTTTTTACCAGCGGGCAGAGAGGAGTGAGTGGTGGTGGGATCGGGGGGGAGGGGCCGTGTGAGGGCCCAGGGGCGGTGTGGCACAGTGGGGCAGGGCCACGGTTTGGGCACCTGTGGCCCCTTCACTTTTAGGGCACTTCCTCCACTCCTGGTCAGTTATGAAAGTAAAAAAATTGCTTGAGCTCCAGCACCTAATTGGTTGAGCCCTGGCACCTCTTTCATTACAATTTAAGCACTGGACTAAACCCTTGGTAAGAGCACAAGTTAATTCTGTAGTGAAGACCTACCCTCTCAGTGCAATTCTTAGATCTACTTTTGTTGATGAGACTATTCCATAAAATTCATTCTTTAAGACTTATTTATCTACCAGCTGGTTTGTGGGAACACTTAAGCTATTTAGATTATTCCTCTGTTGTGTTTCTATATACAAAACATTAGATTAACTGCAGTTATAACAGTCAGGAAAGGAAAAACATCATTTATGTATTTATACAAACAGGTGAAAATTTACATTTTGCTGAATTTCTGGAGCTATGGCAAGAAAAAAAAACCCAGAACACTGATTTTAAACATACCAACACACACAATTCTCACCACATTAGAAAGCTGTACTTTACTAGACATACCTAAATTGTTCAACATTTATGTCACTCAGCCATCTGCTTGCCTGGCCTTTTAGCATCTCATTTAGATTTGCACTCATGTTCTCTGGTAACAGAAATCCCTGTTGGTTTACTATGTTATTTTCTATACTCTTTTAGCAAAGTTATTATTTTGTCAGATGTGGAAGCAAATTCAAAATAATTATTATTAAATAATGTGGATGTATTTACACACAGAAGGATGACAACTGGATAAACAAAACAATACTGGGCATAGCTTACATAGGTTTCAGTCATACAGAACTGTAAGCGAGTCTAGAGACTATTGTTTTTAACTTGCTCCCATTGATATGGATGGGAGTTTTGCTATTAATTTCAGTTGTAACAAGCCTGGGACAACTATTTGCAATTGTATATTCAGCTTTAGAGCTAAAAGGCCTGATCCTGCAAAGGCTGAGTGCTGTCAGCGCTCATTGAAATTAACATGAAGGAAAGAGCACTCACAATCTTTTCGGGCTGGGCTTTAAATCAAGGTATTTTCTTTCCAAGCAGGATTCCTTAGAGAAGGATGGTTTATAGCTGAGAGGGGAAATAAAGGCCTTCCTGATGGCACAGTTTTGACCCAGACTCTACAGTGAAGTCACCAGTCCCAGGAAGGGATCCAGCATATGAGATTTATACCAGAAGATGTGGAAAGCTCTGCAGTGTTATCTGAGTGAAAACAAGGACTGGATGGGGATGGCTAGAAAAATAAAGCAGAGAAGGGAAAACCCTGGGATTAGGAAGAAGAACTGGCTGGGTTTGTGTGTTCTCCTGGCTCTTTTTAAGGAAACATACTATATAGTACAGCAAAGGCTGCTGTTAAGGTTGTTTGGATATTTTATTCCTTCAGGCTCTCTGACTTGGAGCTGATGGGAACATTTAAAAACGCAGCATTTTCACATTAATATATATTGACAGAACAAGCAGATCACTTTACTAATTCTTCTGGGAATTAAAAATATATTTATTTGCCTTTTCTCCATGACTAGTAGTTTCATAGCTACTTTATATTCAGGTCATAGCAGTGACCAGGGTTTCCAGCTTAGCATCTGGCTGGCAGCCTCAAAGTCAATTCTATTAAAGTGAATTTCCCCTCCTCTCCATCAGAGGGGAACTCATTGCAGGCCCCAACAATCAGCACCTCCCTCTCCCCATGCCTCCCACTCGCCGCAACCAGCTGTTTCACGGCATGCAGAAGGCTCGGGGGGAGGAGGAGGGGAGAGGAGCAAGAACACAGGACACTCAGTGGAGGGGGAAGGGGTGGAAGAGGGCAGAAGAGGTGGGGCCGAGGGTGGGCCTTGGGGGAAGGGGTGGAGTAGGGGTGGGGCCTGGGGTAGAGCCAGGGGTTGAGCACCCCCAGCACACTGGAAAGTCGGTGCCTGTGCAGAGGAAGACAACATTTGATAACCCTGTGATGGGCTCGCTCTACTCACTGCTGGATGGTGCTGCCTGCTGGCAGTTCTGGGGATTAGCTCAGTCAGGCCAACACCCCTTTAAATAGTTATACCCAGTCAGTTTCTCCTCTACAGCCCTTCTTTTACTCTCAGAACATAAGAACGGCCATACTGGGTCAGGCCAAAGGTCTTTCCAGCCAGTATCCTGTCTGCCGACAGTGGCCAATGCCAGGTACCCCAAGAGGGAGTGAACCTAACAGGCAATGATCAAGTGATCTCTCTCCTGCCATCTAGCTCCATCCTCTGACAAACAGAGGCTAGGGACACCATTCCTCACCCATCCTGGCTAATAGCCATTAATGAACTTAACCTCCATGAATTTATCCAGTTCTTTTCAGGAATCGCAGCTGTCCTCTCTGTGACTCCAGGCCACAATTGCGGTTTCCCCCTTCCAGCCAGGGTGGGTGGAGGCAGGGGGGAAGCGTATCAAGCTTCCTGCTCTCTAGCAATCTTCTGCTTCACTGCCTGATGGTGCCACTCCTGCAGTGGCTGGCAGGGAAACCCAGGCCTACTCTCTACTCCAGGTTCCAGTTCCCCGACCCACTGCACAGCAGTCAAGATCCATTCTCTGAATTGCTTCTATATCTCCTGCCCCTCCCGCTTCCTCTGGGTTTACCAATCTCTTCCCTCCCTCCTCCCAGGCAATAACTTTTGGCAACTCATCTCTGCAGCCACCAAACACTCCTCCCTCCTACCAGGGAGTGACTGCAGACTCCTTCCCTAGCACCCCTTCTGTTGCCAGCCTCCTGGCTTGTGGAGAAGCCCTCTCTATCCCTCACAGATGAGCTTCTCTCTAATTAGCTGCTTCCAGCCTAAAGCTCCCCTGTTTGTAGCCTAATTAGATGATTGGGCTCACCTGGGCTAATTCAGCTCTTGCAAGGCAAGTGTGGAGAGCACACCCCATCACAAACCTTCCCCTTCACAACTGCAAGTATTCTCCTATTCTAAATCACCTACCCCATACCTGCCACACCTGGGCTCTCAAGTCGTTCATTTCTTGTCTTAGATCTCGGACCATCAGCTGCCACCTGTCCTGCTCCTCCATAGCACCTCTGAGTTTCTCCCACAGGAGCTCCAGGGCATGTGCAGCCTCCTGCTCCACAGCTAACTTCTCTGTCAGCTAGTCCTATTGGTATCTAGGAAGTGTCACTACTAAAGGACCTCCCGCCAGCCTAAGGGGAGACTCCACAGGTCCGTGATACCAAATAACTGCAGGGGACAACTAATGAAATAACAGGAACGGGAGTGAGGTCACAGGGCTAAACAAAGGGAACCTGACGGGGACACCGAGCAGAGACCGCCGGACAGCTCTGTCAGCTGGTCCACCCAGTCCTCCAGCACCCTGGCTCCCAGGAGCTGAGTCCCCACTGTTTTGTGGTTTTTCCCTCAGTGTTAGACCCCACCCAGGGAGGAAAGTAGTTAAAACAGGGACTTTCTCCTCCCCCCAGTTTCACCTCACATTTCTTTACTTGCCTCTTCGGCTTCTCTGCCATTCTTATGGGCTCCTTATGGCCTCCTGGCTCTTCCTTTCTCTCTCTCACCTCAGTCCCTTGCCCTTTTCATGAGTCTCTTTTCCCTGTGGTGGCAATGCCTCTTTATAGGACCCTTTTCCCCACATCAAAAGCATGTCCTCCTCTGGCCCAATTGCTTATTTGGTGGGGCTCTCTGGGCCCTCCATCTCAGTCCTTGGCTCTTGGTAAGCCTCTTTGCTTCCCTCTGAATACTGGCACTCCCTCTTCAGGTGCCCTCTGCTCCCACAGCCATAGCACCTTCAGGGCTGGGCTTCTGGTCTCCTAGTCTTGGAGCGCCTTTCCCATTCCTGGCCCTTACAACGTCTCTCCTTTCTTTCCTGCAGGATTCTGTACAGCTTCTGCTGATGACCAATTACCTACATTATACAGTCTTGTAAATACACTTGGGTTTCCCACAATCTCTGCTGGTTCTCCAATATCTGTCCCCACATTAGCATGGACCCACCCCTGTTGCATCTCAGCTCTCCTCTGTGGGAGCAACATCTCTGGCATCCACATCCCCTTTCTCTGTTTTAGCCCCTTACAGCAGGGTTCAACCCCCTCACAGTCTCTCTCTGCCCGTCACCTCAGGGTTCTTGTCAGACACAGTCTGTGATTGACCCCTTATAGCCATCCTGCCTTCCTTCTCCAATTGTGACAGATTTGCTCTTCTCACTGTGGGATGGCGACACCTGCTGGCAGTTCTAGGGATTAGCTCCATCAGACTGATGCCCCTTCCAGCAGTTACACCCTATCTATTTCTCCTCTGCATTCCCTCTCTTGTCT